>NW_020837949.1:75821569-75917844 GCF_003676395.1 Aethalodelphis obliquidens | reverse complement strand
TGTGTGTGTGTGTGTGTGTGTGTGTGTGTGTGTGTGTGTGTGTGTGTTTGTATTAACCTTATGCCATTTTTTTAGCTGTCATTTTAGTTGTGTGCACTGTGTTGTCAAGCCCTTCTTCCAAGTAACCGGTCTAATCTTTTTGACCATCAGGTGTTAGGCAGCAAAAAAATGCTCTTTAGGTTTATTTACTGTCTATGTGTATTTTAGTATCTGTTGCAGAAGTGTGGTTTAAAAATTGGCTTCAGTGTATATCAGAACTATAGTGATAATGTATTACCTTTAAAGAGCTTCTGATGATGCCTTGCTTAAAGGGCTCAGTTTTCAATGGCTGAAATCTTAAAATGTAGCCAAATACACATTGTATAGCTCTTAAATCATGCACCGGGTAAAAGACAACATTTTTGTTTTTTAATAAGCAATATGGTTGTATTGCCAAACCAGGTATGAAATGCTGTACCTTGAAATGAATCATACTACCAAGTAATTTTTTTTACTCTAATAGTGTCATTGTTTTCAGTAGTTGGTAATTGAAATCAACATCTTAAAACAATTAAAGCCTATTATAATAAACCCTGTTAATATCTTTATTGACGTTTTATGGTATATAGTCATATTATCTTAAAACCAAGCCATAATGAACGTTAAGTACCTTAATTCAGTATGCTTGTATGTTCATTTATAGTTCTCTTTCTCAAACTTTTCCACAAAGTATACAGAAGAACAAATCCCCTGGGACCGTAATCTAAAGCATTCAACCTCAACTGTGAAGTGACCTCATTCCTATATTTAATAAAATCAATATTTAAGATGTCTGTGGCTTTGTCTGTTTCCTGATATCCCTCTATGTCCCCATGTTCAGGATATAGGAATTTTTTTTCTTTTTATTAAGTTATTTTTACTTTAAAAAAATATACTTATTTATTTTTGGCTGCATTGGGTCTTCGTTGCTGCACGCGGGCTTTCTCTAGTTGTGGCAAGTGCGGGCTTCTCACTGCGGTGGCTTGTGTTGTTGCAGAGCACGGGCTCTAGGCACGCGGGCTTAGTTGCTCCGTGGCATGTGGGATCTTCCCAGACCAGAAATTGAACCCGTGTCCCCTACATTGGCAGGCGATTCTCAACCACTGCACCACCAGGGAAGTCCAGGAATTTGTTACCTATTCTCTTCTTAGTGAAAGTCTTCACTAAGACTTTCAATTTAGCAGAGTTTTCATTCTTTCAAAAAAAAATATTTCAAAACATATCTTTCAGATTTTTTATTGTATGTTACTAAGCAAATCCCCTTACAAGCATTTCCTAAGGTGTTAGTTATGTACCACCTAAGGTATGGTCGTGGCCAATATGGAGTCTATAATAGCAAGACCTTGAAAACAAAAATGTTCAGTAATAGGTTAATGGTTAGATAAGTTTAGGTACTATGTACCCATTTAAAGTGCTATGGAAGAATAACTACTAATATCGGAAAATGCTCCCCATAAAGTTAAGTGCAAAAAAAAATGTTATAAAAGATGTGACAGTATGATCACAGTATCGTAAAAACAATTAAAAATAGGTATGTTGATATATGGCTGAAAGATTTGGAAGATTATCACAAAAAAAAAAAGGAAAATGAGTAACTTTCTTATTTTATTGGGGCAGGAAAAAAGACATCTGAAAACTAAATGTGTCCTTACTGCCTTATTAGTTGAATTATGCCAAAAACTTTGCGTCAGCTAGTGTTTCTCAGTCTTTGCCTCATCCAATAAAATTCTGGTACTTTACGTTCTGTAGCTTGCTTGATTTCCCCTTATAAAACTATTTTATAGTACTGAATGTTTTTCACACCACGTAGTCTCATCCCATCTTGCAATGAAGAATCACATCTTCAAGCATCAAGGGTCAGCAAGTGTTAGCTCTGTGCTTCTCATGATCTCTAATAATAGAATCTACCCTTCCCCATTTGTACTAGTCCTGTGCTTGGGAACCAGTAAACATTTATCTACAGAAACTAGTCCCAAAACCAGGAAGAAATGCCACTTTTCTTGGTTTGATCTAGTTTTTAGAAGATTATGACACTTAGTTGCCTGATAAACCAGAACAATTATGTAGACTCAATTGATGGAAATACCAGTTTAAGATAATCTAATGAATAAAAACTTTACATCAATACTGGAATGGAGTAGATCATGTCTTTAAAGTCTATGTTAACTAACAGATCCAAGAGTAGTAGGTTTTTTGGTTCTACATTGAGTAGGGTCATCTTGTTCATTGAGAGCTATAAATGTAAACAAATACATTTCTCATTTAAATGTGAGTATAATAACTGTTCTGTACCACATTTCAGGTATTCTTTTCTTGATTTTACTAAGGCATTAATATATCCACCAAATGATGGAAACGTGCCAGAATGCCATTTCACCAATTAAAATGGCTGTTAAAATTATTTCCTTTCATGTTCTCACTTCTAGTTGGTTTAAAAAAAATAGTGCATATGGTATAACCCATTTGAGAGAAAGAAAGGAAGATCTAAATAGGCTGATGGTGGACTTGGCTGATGGTGGACTTCCGTGGTGGTCCACCAGGGAAGTCGTTAGATTCTGCGCTTGCAGTGCAGGAGCCGCAGGTTGATCCCTGGTAGGGATCATGCCTCGAGGTGTGGCCTAAATAAATAAATATGTAGATTGTCTTTTAAAGAAAAGTTTATAAAAAAAATAGGCTGATGATGTGTATTTATTTGCCCCAAAGGGAACCAAAATTTTGATGTTATAATTGGAGATCCTCCTGATATATTTCCCTATTAAACCAAATGGGGAACGGGTTTTGAAGTTAAGCATAGTTTCACGTATAATGAATTACAGTACAAGGCCCTAAATTACTCAACTTTGTACCTTACTATCGTAAGTTGATTTATTTACCAACATTTTTCAGTTACTCTAATAGTCATATTAAAATACAGATGTACTCTTCCTATAAATAACAGCTGTCTTGACTCTACCGTAGATCTTCTCACTCTGCTTTCTTTGAGAGCTAAACCTTGTACAAGACCTGTTCTGTATTACCTTCCGTACTTCCAATTCTCTGTATTCCAGTAGGTCAGCAGTGTTCTACTTACTGCCAAATCAAGTAGTCACTTCTCCATCTTATCCTCTCGGCAGTATTTAACAGTCAACTACTTAATGCTCCTTGAAAAACACTCTCAAGCCTTTTAAGTAACATCTCTTAGTTTTCCTCCTGTATCCCGGCTGGTACTTCTCAGTCTCCTTTCCTTGTTTGTGCATTGCTTGACTTCTGCTTCAGAACTCTAGGCTGTCTTCTCTAACTTCTCTAGGTGATCTTATCTTTAAAAACAATTTGCATGCCACTAACTCAAATTTACAGGTCTATTCCCTGCCTGTTGAATTCCAGCTTCCAACTGGCAACTTGACATCTTCATTTGGGTGCCGTATATCTTAACTTGTTAATATTAACAGTAATAAAAATATTTAATAAATATCTTCTAGTGCCCCCAAACTCAATTATTCAAGCCAAAAGTGTAGGAATCATCTTGAAATAGCTCCTCATCTCTTAATCTACTTTCAGCAAATCCTGTCAACACTACCTCCAAAATAAATCCTCTGTCCAGGCTCCTTTCTTTGATTTCCACCACCTATTCCAAATGACTATCATCTCTTGGACAGCTGCTTGTTTCGTGACTTACTCCCTTATCCATTCTCCATATTGCAGTCTGAATGATCTTTTCAAAATGTAAATTATATTTCCCAATTTAAAACAGTCCAAGGATTTATAAGCCCTTATGAGATGTGCCCCTGTCTTTTTCTCCAGCCTTAAATTCAGCTACTCTCCTTGCTCGGAAGCCTCTGCCATAGTGGCTTTCTTTTTTAATCCCCTCCTGCCAGGCCAAATCAGGTCCCACCTTGGGGACTTTGCTGTTAATCTGTTGGCTGGCTTACAGTACTTGCTGATGAAGAAATATAAAGTAGCCATTAGGGTAAGCTTCCCTATTTGTAGCATGATGCTATTTCTATAAAAAGTGTGTGTAGCAGGGAGGAATATATTGACATATATGAGTAAAATAACTGGAAGGAGGCATGAGAAGCTGACAGCATTGTTTACCTCCAGGCAGGGGGTCTAGGGAACTAGAGTGGAAAGTAGACTTCACCTTTACCTTTTGAATTTTGAACCATGTAAATGTGTTACCTTAAAAAGTAAATTAAAAATAAAATTAGGTGAGTTTCTTAAATATTACTAAATCCAGACTGTGTAGCTGTAAGTACAAGAGGGGAAAAACCCCAGGAAGGTAAGTCAAGAGCTTATCTTTGGGGGTTAAAAAAAAGTAGCCACTGTATCCCAGTGCCTAGAGAGTCCCTGGCACATTGCACATGTGATATATATTTGTTGATTGAACAGATATGCTAGTTAATTTGCAAAGCAGTGTAGAAGCATTTACTCATCTCTAACATGAATTATCAGACTTTTTAAAATGAACCTAGATTCCTGATTTAAAGCTAGTACACTGCATGGGATCGACCTCTAACCCCAGTACAGGTTATCAAGAATGAAATACTCTCATCTAGCTATTTCAGACTCCTTTTTCCTTGTACTTACCTTGTATCTTACCTTAAGATACCTTTCCTTGTATCTTACCATATCTTCTCAAATCCACCTTTATTTTCTCTTTTTCCCGAAGTTTTAGATTAATTTGGGTCCTAAGATGACAGTCATTAAATTGCTAAACCAGTAACCATTTTGTACCTATCACATGAGGAGTTGTGCTGGGTTTGTTATTTTTTTGCTTTGTTGTTTCTTTTTAAATAAAAATACTAGTGGCAAGGTATTTTTATTTACTACTAGGAGTAGAGTTTACACCTCAGTGGTTGGAATATAAATTTGTACATCCTTTCTGGAAAATAGAGTGCAGCATGATTTAAAAGTTTATTTTGTTGTATTCTTTGATCTAATAATTTTCAGTAATTAATATTGTTTAAAGAAATAGTGTATGAATGTTTCAGTGTTTTACGGAAATGAAAAATTGGGAAGAATGTAAATGTCCAGTTATAGGCTATTTGTTGGATAACGTCATGTTTTTTATGCAGTGGAAGTTTTAAATGATACAGAAAACTTCAGTTAAATACCTAGCTTGGTTTCCTTCACATTTTTCAATGTGAATGAACTCTAAAATGCAGTATATAAAATTGCTTCTACAGGATAGCCTCATACACAAACACACACACATCAACAAGAGTGAAGTATGATTTTGGCAAGTTTATGGGTGGTTTTAACTTCTTTTTTCTTTTTTTAACATTTAATTTCTCCATCTTCTATAGTAGGTATTACTTTACAAACCAGCTTTTAAACATTTTAATGGATTCTGAAGTGAGAACAACATGAAATCTGTTAACTGACTGGATGTTTCTCTAGCAGGATCTGTACCTTTTGCACTACAGACTTATTTATATATAGCAGTTCTCAAAGATACCCATCCTAGAGAGGAGTTCTAATTAGAATACTGCAAAAATGAGAATTTTAATCATTGGTTTTTGCTGAAACATCCCCTTGAACCTTAAATCTTGCTGTGCTTTTTAATTTTCGGTTGATCCTTTGGGATGAAGATGAGAAGTTTATTGAAAGAAACCTTTAAAAATCAAATCATGGGGACTTCCCTGGTGGCACAGTGGTTAAGAATCCACTTGCCAATGCAGGGGACATGGGTTCGAGCCCTGGTCCGGGAAGATCCCACATGCCGCGGAGCAACTAAGCCCGTGTGCCACAACTGCTGAGCCTGTGCTCTAGAGCCCGTGAGCCACAACTACTGAACCTGAGTGCCACAACTACTGAAGCCCATGTGCCTAGAGCCTGTGCTCTGCAACAAGAGAAGCCACCACGATAAGAAGCCTGTGCACCGCAACCAAGAGTAGCCCCCGCTTGCCACAACTAGAGAAAGCCCAAGCACAGCAAAGAAGACCCAATGCAGCCAAAAATAAATAAATAAAATAAATAAATTAAAAAAAAAATCAAATCATTTCAGATTTTGTAAGTTTCACAATACATTCAAAAGCTTTCTTGTAATTTATGTTTTCTGGCCTGATTGTTTAGGATTCCTTTTTTCCCACAGATCCCTGGGCAGAGCTGTTAACAGATATTATGTAGTTTCTAATGCTTTAAGATGAAATATGGTACTACATTTAAAGAGAGATGTTAATTATTATAAAGAAAAATATAGTTACTGGTAATATTTGTGGTATTGTTGGTTGGTATACACCCTAGGTCATGTTACATGTACCCAGATCTACAGTTCATAGAACCACTGGTGTAATTCAACCTATTTTTTCCGAGAAAGTTTGACTGCTTGATGAGGGGCAACTTGGGCTGAGAAACTGCCTATAAACTGACTTAGTAGGCATAGGATCCCGTCATTTCTGCCCTTCATTGGAGAATTCTTTCAGAGGCTGATTTCCAAAAGGTCTACTTACGGAAGAATTCTGGTTTTGTCCTTCCTCTTCTAGTTGAGACATCACAGAGGCTTGAGGCTAGATTGTCATCAGCATACTGCTAGCACACAGTTGTTTGTTCTCAGTAAGCCTGACTGTATAATGCTGTTACTTTTTCAGAGTGTTGCAGAGGTAGGAACATGGAGGAGAAACAATCTGGATAACATGAAAGTGATGCTGGTGGCAAAGGGAAGGCAAATCGATTCTGTGGGAAGGGCTATAGCTGATCCATCTGTTTGCTAGGTAAGCATTCCTTTGTTCCAGGGACCTTACCTCATGATTTGCAAATTTTAGTCATAACTAAATCATGACCTCTACTTATCTTTAATTGGGGAATGGCATCTTTACCATTGTAAAATGAATGATGTCCTTTTAAAACAGTAATTTGTACAGTAGAACTTGAGTGAATCAGTAGATCTTCACCATGTAAATGTTAATAGTTCTTAAGTTTTTCTGCTAAGGGAAAATGCATTTGTGTAAATGGCAAATATATGTACAGACTAATATCTTGTATATAGCAACCAAATAAATATTGAATGATTAATACACATCAAGGCTTATGTCCTCTGTATTATTTAGTTGGTAAAAAAGTATGTGGACAAGACCAAAATTGAGTATTGAGGCAAGAACTTCATTGAACATTACAAGGTAAGCCCAAAGACTTCAATCAGGCCATTGATTACAATTCAGGGCATTTCCCCCTGTCAGCCATGAGATACTGTATTCAAAGTGCTACTTATTCAGTCTGTCTGAACAAAAGAGAAATAATATATGTGTAAAATAACAGGTAAAGGCACTTTAAGCAAAATCCAGTTCTCTATTTCAAAATAAGACCTAGATCCATATCTGTTAGGAAAACAGTTTGGTCAGTGACAGATATATGTACTTGTTCAATATGAAAAAAACAGCAGGAAGAATTATTTAGTGTTCCTGTTTTTCAGATAATAATAGAGCTTAAATACTTGCAAATAGTGTTTTAGAGAAGTAATTCTTAGATTAAGAGAAAAGTTGTGATGGGTCTTCTGGTAAAGAATCAGAAGTTAAACACCTATTTGAATATATCACAAAGCTGCCAATAAAAAATAACTAAAAAGTGGTGTGAGTTTTTGCTGATATGACAGACAACTTGGAACAGGTTGTCTTTCATTGGATGTGATAAAAACAACTCTTAAAAAAGTAAATGCTGTAGGTTTTTAATTAATCATCGCATTTAGATTCTTGCAGATTATTACAGCTAATTCTAAATAATTGGTATAAACTTTTTTTTTTTTTTTTTTTTTTGCGGTACGTGGGCCTCTCACTGTTGTGGCCTCTCCCGTTGCGGAGCACAGGCTCCGGATGCGCAGGCTCAGCGGCCATGGCTCATGGGCCCAGCTGCTCCGTGGCATGCGGGATCTTCCCGGACTGGGGCACGAACCTGTGTCCCCTGCATAGGCAGGTGGACTCTGAACCACTGCGCCACCAGGGAAGCCCCTATACTTTTGAAAAAACATTTTGAAACCTGAAGCATCATTGCAATTTCACATAAAGAATACTACAGGCAGATACAAATTGGGGGGGGGCAGGGTTCTGTGGGCTACTTCATGTTCATACTTGGAAATAGTTTTTTAAACCCTAATCTGAAACCTCTTCTTATACAGATTTGAGTATGAGCACAGTTGAAGAGGATTCTGACACAGTAACAGTAGAAACTGTGAACTCTGTGACTTTGACTCGGGACGCAGACGGGAACCTCATTCTTCACTGCCCTCAGAATGGTAGGAGAACCTGCTGACATAATTGTATTGGGTTGGCCAAAAAGTTCAAGTTTTTCTGTAAGATGTTATGGAAAAACCCAAATGAACAAACTTTTTGGAAGTTTTTTTTAATTCACTCACAGTATAGGAAGTTTTTTGGTTTTTTTTTTTAATAAGCTTCCCATGGTTTTTAAGAATATAGTTCAGGTTCTTTAACTTGGCACATAGGCCTTCCATCATCTCAGCTTTCCTTGCAGCCTCATTTCCTGCCACATTTCATGTAGTGGTATTCCAGCAGTTCACAGCTATTTTTATATTCCTAACATACTTTAAGCTTCTCGGACCTCGGTATGACTGCATGTATTACTCCTACTGCCAGTTAATAATCATTTCCCCCGGCTTCTGTTTCTTTTTGAAGTTTAAGACACCTTTTCTAGAAACCTCCCTTCACCTCCAGTCTAAATTAAATGCCTGTGTGCTCATATAACAGCCTCTTCATTCCACCTTCATAGTTCTTATTACACCATTTTGAAATTGTTAGTTTGGTCATCTCCTACACTGTACTATGAGCTCCTTGACAGTCAGGGTATCTCTCATTGTTCTGTTTCTCAAACTTAGGTAATGGTAGGCATTCAGTGAATGTTGTGAGTGAATTAAATAACCGACCCTTGTCTTTACATGTGAAATATTTGGAAAGCTAGGTAGTCAACAGCACAAAAGTGTGATGTTTTAAAAAGTGGCCCCTTTGTTCATAGTTCCTTGTCATAAGAATAAGAGCTGAGGTGCTGCAGTAGGCGTAGAGAGGACAGTGAGTCTCACTTGCACGACTGGCTTTAGTTGACATAGCAAATCAGTAAGAAGATTATTTTACAGTCATTGTTTGTTGAAGATTTTGTTTTCTCCTGTTGGTTTGAAGATTTTGAGATTTTTGGTTTTGTTTTGTTTCATTAGAAGCTGATGAAATAGACTCAGAAGATAGTATTGAACCTCCACATAAAAGGCTTTGTCTGTCTTCTGAGGATGATCAAAGTATTGATGATTCCACTCCTTGCATATCAGTTGTTGCACTTCCACGTAAGTCACTGAGTATTAACATAGTTTCCTTCTGAATCAAAATTTACATTCCAAGAGGTTAAATTGGCATTTCAAGGTAGACTTGGAGCCATTATTTTTCTCCTCTTAGTGCAAAAAACCTCCTTTTAACCAGCAGTTAATGAGTGCTTATTTATGTGCCAGGCATGGCTCTGAATACTTTTACATATATTGCCTAGTTTAATCTCTCAGCCTTTTTTTAATTGCCCCCCACTCCTGAGAGCATTTTTAGACATTTTTTTCATCATCATACTCTCCCCCATGAAATTGTAATACCACAAATATACTGTTGTTGTTTTTAGTGTACTATATATATATATATATATATATATATATGTCCTTGCTTTCTTAATAAAGAGAATAAGATCTTTTCACCTTCTCCCAAGAAGCATATTCACCCTCATTGAGAAAGCACACTCTAGAGAGTGTTCCCTATGTTATAAATGACAAAACTAAGGTATAGAGAGGTGTAATAACTTGTCTAAGGTCATACCCAGGCATTCTGGTTCTTGTAGTTTATGTTCTTTTCATGTGGTATATGGCTAAATGGAAGTTAGACCGAAGCCTAATAAGTTTATTCTCATTAAGAAAGTTCTTAAGGGACTTCCCTGGCGACCCCGCTGTTAAGACTGTGTTTCCACTGCAGGGGGCACGGGTTCGATCCCTGGTCGGGGAAACTAAGATACTGCATGCCGCACAGTGCGGCCAGGAAAAAAAATGCAAAACAAAGAAAGTTCTTAAAATGTTTATTTATATTCCAAGATCATTTAGAGTAGACTGGATTTTAAGAAGATGTAGTATTTTGGGTGGGATACTGTTAGTGAAATACTACAACCCACCAACTGTAATGTTAAATTATATTTCTGGTTTGTTTAGCAAAGAATATGGAATCTTGTTGAACTGTGGTGGCCCTCCAAAGCTGGAGTAGATATCTTAGTCCTTGGCGATGGGGTTGGGGCACAGGGCTGTTGGGGGCACTCTCTGCACAAAGGAGGGTCTTGGTATATCCACGAACTTTTATTTTGCAGTCAGCATCAAGCAAGATCACATCGTCATCTAGTGAAAGAAAACTAAGACTAGGTTTTCATTGTGGAAAATCATGTCTTCATAAGCAAATATGTACTCTGTATTTGGAGTTAATTGCTTATTGAATTGAGCAGAAAATAAACCATATTATATAAGTTTACTATGAGACTTTGTTGAGAAATGGTGTTAATGTTAATATTGCTAATATTGCTTCCACTTGTGGAATATACAAGCATAATGTATTTCTAATTAAATGATCTCTCCTTCTAATGATAATTCGTATGATTTTTAAAACTCTCTCCTAATTTGACTATTATTATGTTATGACTCAATTTTAGAACATGATTAGCCTATCTGTACAAATACAATCCTATATAGACATTTTCTAAGCTAGAATTTTTTTTAATTCAGATATAACTGACATTAACATTATATTAGTTTCAAGTGTACATAATGATTGGTATATGTATACCAAATCATTATGTATATGTATATATTGCAAAATGTTCAGCACAATACGTCTAGTAACATCCTTCACCACACAGTTGTCAATACAGTTTTTTTTCCTGTGATAAGAACTTTTAAGATCTACTGTCGTAACAACTTTCAAATATACAGTACAGTATTATTAACTGTAGTCACCATGCTGAACAGTACATGCACAGGTTATAAAATAAAATAAAAATATTTAATTAAGCCAGAATTTTTGAGTGATTATTTTGATGTAAATTTTGACTGGTTAATTGATTTGGTTAGAGTGCCTTGAACATTATTGTAGGTTTGAACTACATGATATTTTGTTCTATTTTATGGTGTGTTGACATTAAAGCACATGAGCTATTTGATGTTGGGTCATAGCATCACCAAAGAGGACATTCTGGAGCCTAATTTACAATAAGACTGAATTTATAAAGAGTGGCTTGAAGTTCCCTGGATTTGTAAAAAGTATGTTGATAAAATCAACTTAGGAAAGTTTCTACATTTTAAAAAAGTCACACAGGGCTTTCCTGATGGTGCAGTGGTTGAGAGTCCGCCTGCCGATGCAGGGGACGCGGGTTCGTGCCCCGGTCCGGGAAGATCCCACATGCTGCAGAGCAGCTGGGCCCGTGAGCCATGGCCACTGAGCCTGCGCGTCCGGAGCCTGTGCTCCGCAACGGGAGAGGCCACAGCAGTGAGAGGCCCGCGTACCGCCAAAAAAAAAAAAAAAAAGTCACACTAAAGCATGAAGTCCTATATCCATCACCATCATCTGGGACTGATTAAATGCACGAGTAATTTATGCTGGACTTCATGGAGATGAATATTAGTTTTAATGATTTAACTTTAATATTCAGGTTTTCTTTACATGCTTTATAAAACTGATAAAAAGTTATCTGAGCCTTAAAAGTTCTCTTAACCCTCATGTTAATCAGTGTAGATAACTTACCACTTCTTTTTGCAATCATCTACACACATTTATTCCATTACCTATTCATTGTTAAAACTCTTAGTGATTATTCGTAGAGGATTGTTGGAGTTACTAAGCCTCTGATTCCTTTTGTTCTTCACAAGGCCTCATTTGTCATTCCCATACCACTTTTGCTATTGCATATTAACTGGAGTCTATTTGTAATTACTTCAGATTTTGTTTTCCTACCACTAATTCCTATCTTCCAGATTACTTCCTCTCATACTTTTGCGATCCTTTGCCCCACTGGGACCCATTGACCTTACCACTTTTAAATTATTCCTTCACTTGTATCCTTGTTTCCTCCTTACCTAGTTTCCTCCTTACCTAGTTTTTCATGGTTAATCATTATAATCATTGTCTTGCATTTACCCTCAGATCCTTTTTTCCTCCCCTCACTTCATCATTCTTTGATGAAACCACAACCCTGGTTCAATTTGTCTGCCTATTTATGTCTATACTGGTACAGCTAACTGAAAGAGATTGGAGAAAAACAGCACAAGTAAGCTGACCAGTCTCACTTTAAATTTATGATCATTAATTTGAAATGGGCTCTTAATGTTGCCTGCTAGTCATACCATACTTATCTAGTGTTCTTTCTCCCACTCTAAGATGACTGTTTAATACATTCTGAAATCTCCAGTACTACTTCTACCTTTTTCACTATCAACTGATAGCCTTGCTTCCTACCTAGAAAATTTAAGTGGCCAGAAAATAATTTCTGTAAGTTTCCACTACCATAGATACACACTGACTTGTATCTATGTCCATATATTCTGTCTTTTCACCCAGCTAAGGCCAACCCTTCATTGTACTAGATCCCACCCCTTTTGTCTACTCAAGGACATAGTTGTAGCAATTCTTTCCTTTCTCCTCTGAATCATCAATTTTTCATTCTCTATTGGATTATTCCCATCAACATTTACAAACATACTATAATTTCTTCTTCAAAACGTCCTGTTAGCCCACTTTGGGCTCCCATCCAATTTCTCTGCTTCCCTTTAGATCAGAGTTCCTTGGAAGAATTGCCTCCGTTTCTTCTTCCCTTGTTCCGTAAGCCCACTCCAGTCAGTCTTTCACCTCTATCACTACACCAGAACTGTTCTCCCCATGTCTCCAGACACTTTCTTTTTCTTCTTTTCTTTTTAGTTTTTTCCAGAGACTTTCTTGTTGCTAAATTCAATGGTGATTTTTTTAGTCTTTGTCTTACTTGATCTGCCAACAGTTTTCAACAATTTTATCACTCCCTTCTCCCTGAAACATTTTATCGCTTGGCTTCCAGGGAAGACATTTCTCTCTGTCCATTCCTTCTTAGTCTCTTACGCTGACTTGTCCACATCTCCGCAACCTCTAAATGTGGAGTGCCCCAGGACTCAGTTCTTAGATTGCTTCTGTTTTCCATTTTTACTCACTCCCTAGAATTCATGGTTTTAAGTCCTGTCTCTGGTAATGACTCCCAGATTTATTCCAGTCCAGACTTCTCTTGACTCTAGAGGTTTAGTGGCTATCTCAAACGAATATGTTTAAATCTGAGCTCCTGAAACGTCCTACATTTTTAAACTTGCTTCTTCTACAGTCTTCCCCATCTCATTAATGGCAGGTACATTCTTCCAGTAGCTCAGATAAAAAACTTTAGTTCCATCGTTGACTTTTCACTTTCATATTTGGTTTATCCGCACATCCTATTGACTCTACCATCAACATGTATGCACAATTTGAACTACTTCTTATCACCCTCACTTGCCTTCACTCTAGTCCAAGCCACTGACCTCTCTTACCTAGATTATTGAATTAGCTTCTTCACTGATTTCCCTCCAGCCTGTGCTGCCCTTCAGGCTATTTTCCCCTTAGCAGCCAGAGTGATCCTATTAAAATAAAACTCAGTTTATACTCTCCTCTACTCTAAATCTTCCAATGGTCAACCCATTGGAAGAGAGTTAAAGCCAAAGTCTTTACAGTGGTCTGTGAGTCCCCACACAGTATCTTGATTGGTCTGCTCTGGCCAGCTACACTGTCCTCCTTGCTGTTCCTATGAACCATCTAGGCAGGCCCTCACCTCAGAGCCTTTTTGCACTTGGCTTTCCATCTACCTGAAGTGTTTTTCCTCAATATACCTGCATGATATATAATATATGGACTTTATGGATAAAGTCCAAGTGTTGGTGACTTTTCCTGGCCTCCTATCTAAAATTCAAACACTCTCCCCCACTCCCAACACATTTCCTTTCATGCTTTATTTTTTCTCCTTAATACTTCTCCAGCATAATATCGTGTTCATTTTGTATCTTTCCCCCTAGGCTATAAGTGCCGTGAAGGCAGAATTTTTGGTTTTTTGTTTGTTGTTGCCGAGAACAATGCCTTAGGTGCACATTAGATATTTGTTAAGCAAATATGTGTATATGAATGTATACATACACACATATATATGTGTAGATATATTGGCAAGGAATATGTTAAGAAATTAGATGATCACATACTTGTTCCTTGGGTATATTTTTTAATAATTAGAAGCTGCCATTATTATTCTGGAGTTGAACTGTTCTTTTTCTTGAAGTTTCAGAAAATGATCAGAGCTTTGAGGTGACCATGACTGCAACCACAGAGGTGGCAGATGATGAGATTACTGAGGGAACTGTGACACAGATCCAGGTATAGTAAGTCTTTTTACTGGATACAAGAAGATTATCCTTTACACATACCTTAGGTGATAAAATGATGAGAATATATTCTGTCTGACAAAGGAGCAACCACAGAACAGAGGTTGAACTTATTCATTCAGATTTCCAGTCCCCACATATGTGAGTCTCAGAATTGTAAGCAACGATACAATTTATAACATTTGTAGTTAAGGTAGTTTCTTTTGGTGCCTGTAGGACTAGATACATTTTACCGCATGTTAAGAGGTTAAATAATAATTAGCCCTTTTTCCTACATGAACTTCTGTATTTGTCTCATAAAAAAAAAAAGTAATCAGAATTCCTTGCTGTCTTCAGTAACCAACAGCTTAAATATATTTTACTTGTAAGTGTATTTCTGGCTGATTGTTCTTTCTTTTTACTAGCTTGTCCTTTTGCTTCATCTCTTCATTTAATAAAATACTCTTAAGTAGACAGTAGACATTGTACCATTATTTTTCGTATGTGAAGCATCCCAATGACCCTTCAATTAAGAAGTAAAGTAGTTACAAGTTGATATGTAACATCAGGGACTAAAGACATCTCAGGTCGGTGTACTGTGAATGGTTTGCAGTGGGGAGCTTCACAGTGGTTCCAGAATGACAGGATTTCCAGAGAAGCAAGTCTCCAGAATGCTTCAAACAGCTTTGAGCCAGGCTGGAGATCTCATAATCTACTCTTGGGTTTCAGTGGGAATTTGGACAGAATTTTTTTTCTAAACCCTCAGAAATAATAGGGCACATTCTTTCTTCAAAATGGGTCTTGTCAAATTCATTTCAGATTCATAGACTATGTAGTCTCACTTCCATTCCATTTTTAGCACATTGAAAATAACTATATACATATGTGTGATTTGGTTTACAACCTAGTTATAAGATTGAGCAGTAGCAGTGCTAGTTAGACAAGTTATACGGTTTTGTTTGGATTATTTCCGAAGACTTAATGAATTACAATTTAATATTAACCTCTTGGTTTGTTATTACCATTTTAATAAACGAAATAATAATTTCTAAATTTTTTTAATAAGATTAATATTCGGTTGGGAGTGAAAGTCAGCACAGTTAGAAGTTCAGAAATAGTGTGCTTTTTGCTGTGCCCTTTTGTGTCAATCTAGGTGTAGTTATTTCACGTAGTTTAGTAGCTAATGCCCCTTCCCTCATTCCACTGGTGGGACGAGCTTGAAAAACAATTAGAAAGTTTAAAAATTCCCAATGTATGTAGTACTTTGTGGTTGCAAGAGGTGCTTAGTGAATGAAATACTTATTTTTAGATTTCTAAGCCTGTATATGTTACAGATAGGAAACCCTACAACCAACTCAAAAAGGCTTCATTTAGAAAGCAACAGCATTCTAATAAAGCCTGAGTAACTTTAAAAGATTTATGTATAAAATAGCGAAAAATGGGGGTAAAATACTATAAAACTTATTACTATTTACTATACTAAAATACTTATTACTAAACTTATTACTAAGTATAGATAGATAGCCTTTCAGGTACCTAAGTCTCCTTCTATACTCACTTTTATTGACAGTGCTGAATATTACTACTAAAAGTTAATAATTATTTACTTCATTTCACGGCTTTTCCTGTTTAACATTATATGGTTTAAGTAATAATTGTAAGTCTTCTTCAGAAAAATTTGAGCCATAAGGCATTAAGTGTTTGCCCAAAGACAGCGATTAATTGGCATGACAGGTTTATTTGTGAGATTCATAGAGTGGGCTTTGCTGTATATTTAGACTCACTTTGGAAAATGGTGATTTTATTCTTTTAATGAACTAATTAATATAAGAGATCATCTCAGGATATTTTCTACATTACATTTCTTAAAAGTAGGTATTATATGTATCATGGTCTTTTGATAGGTCTCTGTATTGCCCTTGATGAATAACTCCTGTGTCAAATCTTACAGAATTGTGACCTTCATAATATAAGAGGCCTTGGATATCATCTGTCTAGTCTGTCTCAATTCTCAGCTTTATAAAGTCCTCTTAATCTTTAAAAGAAAAAGATCTAAAATGTATGATGCATAAATACAGGGTTATAAAGCTTTTCATGTTTGTTCCAGTGATTTCTAGCTTTTGCCTATGGTTTTAAAAAACAACATTTTTATAAATACAAAATATTCATTACCACCAAATATAAAAATAAAGTAGGTGACAGCATTGTGCTTTGATTGTTCATGGACAGTTTCTCTGTTTTCGAAGTGAGATGGGTTTCATATCTTCTTGGAAGTAGAGATCCAGTTTCTGCCTACTCAAAAAACAGTTCAAACTTTGTTAGGACTTACCTCCGGAAAGTGACATAGGTTAGTAGTTGATCCAATCCAGAGACAAAACTGGGTTGAGTGGTCACTAGGCATGTGACTCTCCCCTTATCCTGGTCTGCCTATAATAGGTTCATACCTGATATGGTATCACTTTTGCTAAATTTTCTTCACTTACCCTATAGCTCTCTTTAGCTCAAGGCCAAGTCTCTTAAAAACAGCTTTGTTCCTGCAGAATTTGCTGGATTAGGTATGTCCTTAATTGAAAATGTACCTGGTGAGCTTCCCTGGTGGCGCAGTGGTTGAGAATCCACCTGCCAATGCAGGGGACAGGGGTTCGACCCCTGGTCCGGGAAGATCCCACATGCCGCGGAGCAACTAAGCCCGTGAGCCACAACTACTGAGCCTGGGCTCTAGAGCCCACGAGCCACAACTACTGAGCCTGCCTGCCACAACTACTGAAGCCTGTGCGCCTAGAGCCCGTGCTTTGCAACAAGAGAAGCCACCGCAATGAGAAGTTCATGCACCACAACGAAGAGTAGCCCCCGCTCGCCACAACTAAAAAAAGCCCATGCACAGCAACGAAGACCCAGCGCAGTGAAAAATAAATAAATAAAATACATAAATTAAAAAAAAAACAACAAAAGAAAATGTACCTGGTGATAGCTTCATAAATATACTGAAAGCCACTGAATTGTATACTTTAAAGGGTGAATTTTATGATGTGTGAATTGTATCTCAATAAAGCTTATTTTTTAACTACACATTTCTCATACAGACTGTTTTACTGCAATAATAATAGAAAGTAATACCATATAGTTCTTTGAAAGAAGGTACATTAAGGAGGGTAGGAATCAGCTCTAGAGGTTGGCTAAAACAAAGTTGTCAGTAAACAATAAGCAGATCATGATTTTGCAGTAGCATCTTTTGAGTTAGCCTGTTAATCCTTTAGATTTAGCAACAGATTACATTACAGATGACTATATATTTAGGTAGCAAACTACCTGTGAGGACATGAATAATCATGACATCAACCCCAGCATTTCCATTTTATTTTATATGAGTTTGTTTTACATATATAAATATACAAATGGCTTTGAGTATCGTGTATTAATTTAAATGCTTAATGGAATCTTAGCCAATATTCTCTAAAATTCAAGCTGCTAGTACTGACTTACTTGTTTAAATGAAGGTCATATTTTGTTAATGCAGATAATTTTGTTTTCATACTGTCTTATTAAAAGAACAAGAAAATATTTGTCTTTATAAATTGAATATAATTTTATTATATCTAAAACAAATGGATTTCACATTATTAGAGTTTTATAGTGCTTCGCATTACAAACAAAGATGAATCAGGTTGGGTATTAAATCAGGCTGCTACTTTTTTTTTCTCTTTTACCTTTTCAAGATTCTACAGAATGAGCAACTAGATGACATATCTCCCTTGGGTAATGAGGAGGTTTCAGCGGTTAGCCAAGCATGGTTTACAACTAAAGAAGATAAGGATTCTCTAACTAACAAAGGTAAGAGATACTGTGAATTTTAGTGTCCAGTGGAAAAAATGGACATAAGGAAGAGCTTGTAGTCATAAGGATTCTGAGTTGGGCCTTCATAATTATGGTTGAGTAGTTACAGTAATTGAGCCTTTCTAATTGAATTAAATTTGGCTCTGAATGGGATCATGAAACCAATATTCATTTTTCAATCATTGATCATTAGTTCTGTGATATGAAGTAGGTTATAAACAGATGCACAGTGCTGTCATTTAAAAGACAATTCAGTTATTGCTTATGGGAGTAGGAAGTCAAGCCTTTTTTCAAAGTTCTGCTACTAACTTTGGTCTGATAAGTGGCTTAGAGGTTTAAAGTAACGGTGTTCATAGTGCTGCTGTGCTCATAGGATTGCTAGGAAGTTACTACAACAAAGTGGAGGTTGTGTATATGCCACTCTGAAGTAAGGAAAGGAAACAAAAAGTAAGTAAATTGATTGTTTTCAACCGCTGTACAGTAAGTACTCATTAAGAATAAATTATTCACTTGGTATCCAATATATTACGTTTACCTTGTCCTAGAATCTTTTATACATGTTTTTTTGCCCATAAAATTTATTTTTGACTGGAGAAATTTTTCAGAAAGTTTTGAGGGTGATTTGGCTTTTGTACTTATAAGTCCTATACTGCTGAAACGATAAGAGATGTAACTAAGAGGAAGTAATATTTTTAATGAATCTTTTACTTATCATTATCTCTGTTTAGTAGGGTCAAATGTATTCTTTCTTAAAAACCAGAGGTCACAAAAGCAACTTTACCTGGGGATTTTTCAGATTTCAGATGAGTGAGACATTAAATTAGCTACATTTTATTCCTCTCAAGGAATAATATTTTCTATAGCATTACTTGTTTTCTTTTAAAGGACATAAATGGAAGCAGGGGATGTGGTCCAAGGAAGAAATTGATATTTTGATGAACAATATTGAACGCTATTTGAAGGTATCTTATGGCATATTTTTTTGTTTCACTAATTTTTTCATCGCCAATTGCAAAAAATATCAAAGCAGCATTTTGTATATAGTACTTAGGAGCTTTTCAGTAATTATGTAATGGATGACTGGCTAATATGTTGTAGATTAATCATTCTCAGTTGTATGATTATACTTTTAAGCACATTTTGAAATTCTCAGTTTAAAATTGCTTTAGTTAATACCCTGAAGTTTAGGCAGAATTTTAATAGCCTCTCAGAATCTTAAAGCCCCATCTCTTCAAGCAGCCTATAAATTAAGGTTTAAATTTATGTTGTGTAAAGTCTAAGATATACATCTTCTTTGAATGAGTTTATGACATCATTCCCCTTTAAAAAAAAAATTTAGTTCATTTTCATATTCAGGCTTATATCCTGTTACCTTAGTCATCCTCTTCATTAAATGTCTGATGAAAACAGAATTTTTGAAGCACTAGAAATGTGAATTGCTTTAACAAATAGTGTTGGCTTTCAAATGCCTTCCAACAGTCCATGTGGAAATTCTGAAAACAGGTGAAGAATGATATAAGGCTCTGTGCCCTGTGAGTGATAACATGTTGTTAATTCTGCATGAGAACAAAGAAGGAAGAGTTTATTCTCAGGGTTAGGACAGTTATGAAAAATATTTGGAAGAGCAGGATTTGAGCTGAGTTTTAAAGAAGGGGGTGGGAGTTAGGGGTAGAGTAGGGCTGGAGGCAACAGCATAAGTAAATGATGAGCGTCGAGGATTCAGAGTTCAAACCCAGAGTATGTTAAATTAACCCCTTTAACCCAAACCAAGATAATTAGCTTCTAGAACTTGGGCTTTGAAGTCCAGACCGAAGAATTAGAATTCTATCCTATAAGAAATGAGAAGAACTGGTAACTCAGTTTAGGGAGAGTTTGGTCGGGTAGATCTGTGCCCTTCTCAAGGAAATCTTTCCAGAGACTTGCTGACCATCCCAGTAATGGAGTTATGTTCAAATAGTGCATGTTTGAAATGGAGACCATTACCACTGTTTGGGAATGGGAAGTGTACAGAGTTTATTTAACTATTCTCCTATTGTTTGATACTTAGTTTATGTACAATTTTTTACTATTTTAAATACACTGCTGCCTAGAATGTCCATGTTCTTAAGCTTAATTTTAAGCTGCACTCCTCCCAAACTACCCTTTATAAATTATAAAGAGTAAAAAACTTTTAATTCTTTATTAGTGAAGAAAGATCCTTCCCACCAAGCTAATTGTTTTAAGAGAAACAGAAATATAGTGACCATTGAAATGTATCTAGAAGTGTATTAAAAGTTGTCCACTGATCACAGACACTTAAGTTAAAATTGGAAAAATGCTACAGGTTTAGATAAGGCAGCAACGAATTGGTAAAAACACTGAATTTGGGGAATTAAGAAGCTGGTTTCTTGTGTAGGAGATTGGAGTAGATGATTTCCAAGGACTCTTTCAGCTTTATGATTAAGACTTTTAGATACCCATTTCAGGTGACCAGGTGAGAGTAGTAAGGACTTTACAGTAATTGAAATAGAATTGGTAGGGAAAGGCAGATAAGCAAGTAGTCTCTAAGGAAGCCTGGTGACTGAATATTGGTGAAGAAGGAAAATGAGGAGTGGGAATAATTAAGGGTTTTTTAAAAATTGAGGATGTTTGGGAGAATGATGATAGAATTGTCAGAAATAGGAAATGTCCAAAAAGATGTACTGATCTTGGGAAAAGCTAATTTGTTTGATTTTGATTTTTGACTGTGATTTTCATTATGTGGTGCTCTTACAGGAACATTGTGGAGCTATTTTTAAACCAATTAATTAGGTGTCATATATTCCATATTTTGGGTAAAAGGATAAGGTATTGTCACAAGCAACAACCAAAAAAAGGGCAGAAAAATCTTTTCATCTCACTATAATATCATCCCACAACACAGTGCCTTGCATGTAGGTACTTGTAAATATTTAGGTTTAATTGTTTGCAGAATTGAAACTGCGTAAAACAATTTTAGAAAAGATTCTGAAATTTTAAAGTTTTTACTGTGAAGTTTAATACATTCAGAAGAGTGTTTAAAATGCATATCAGTGTAATTTTACCTGTTTTGAAATTTACGTAAGTTGATTCATTCTCTGGGTATTCTGTAACTGGCTTCTTTTGTTCAATATTGTGATTTTGAGACCCATCCCCTGTTGATTTTTTTTTTTTTTTAGCTTTCATCATGCAAATATATATACCATAAGTTACACGTTCCACAGTTAATGGTCATTTGGGTTCTTTTTAGTTTTTTGCTATTAATTTGTACAGATCTTTTGGGTGTAAATAGTATTTTATTATGGATTTAATTTTTATTTCTCTGATTACATATTTTTATATGCTTGTTGGCCATTTGTGTTTCCTTTTTGAAATTCCTGTTTGTGTCTTTTATCAGTTTTTTTCTGTGGGGTGGTTTATCCTTTTATTTTTTGTGACGTTCTTAATGTATGCTCGATACTAATGGTTTTTTGGTTGTGTTACAGATATCTTGTCCCAATTTAGTGGCCTGTCTTTTCCTTCTCTCTAGGTATCATTTGATGAAAGAAGATTCTTAATTCCAATTTCAAAATTATCATCTTTTTACTTCTGTGTTTTTCCAAGCTTGTTTAAGAAATCTTCCCCTGCCTCAAGGGCATAAAGATATTCTCACATATATAGTTTTGCCTTTCACACTGATTTTTTTCCTGTGGGTATGAGTTAGGGTTTCAGTGTTATTGGGTTGTGGTTGTTTTTGTTTTGTTTTGTTTTATATGGATGATAATTGTCCCAGCATCATTAGGGAATGTCAGTCTTTTCCCAGTCTACAATATCCATTCTGTCCTACTCAAACTTCCACAGATATGTTTCTAGGTTCTCTAATTTGTTCTTAGGTTCAGTTTCATACCTGCACCAGTACAGCTCTGTCTTCAGAAGTCCCAATATCTGATGGGGCAGGTCTCTTCATGAGTGTCTTGGCTGTTTTTGGCCCTTTGCTCTTCCATTATAAATTTAGAATCAACCTGCAAAGAATGAAAAACTGTTGGAATTTTTATTGGGACTACATTGAATCTGAATCAATTTGAAGGGAATTAACATCTTTGTAATATTCTGACTTCCTCTTGAACATTTTATAGCTTTCCGTTTTAATTAGTTCCCCTTTAATGTCAGTTGATAGTTTTATGTTTGCTCCATAAAGGAATTGCATAACTTGCCTAAGATTTAGTCTTAATGCTTTTTTAATTTTGATGCTATTATTAGTGGGAATTTTTAAAGATTTTTTATGAGCTTTGTCTAGAAATACAAATGACTTCATTGATTTTGTAACCAGCATTCTTGCTAAGTACTCTTAAATAATTTTTGATTATAGATGTTTGGGTTTCTACATATATAACATCTGTAAATGATTCTTTTCTAATCTTTATGCTTTTTTAAAATTGGGGTATAGTTGATATACAATATTATATAAGTTTCAGGTGTACATAGTGATTTACAATATTTAAAGGTTATACTCTGTTTATAATTATTACAATCTTTATGCTTTTTGAATGTTGGATTTTATGATTGCTCTTTCCATACCTATTAAGATTTTACTTTTTTTCCCATAAATCTTATGTGATTAATTGCTAATTTTTCTGAAATTAATACAAACTCATATTCCTGGAGTAAGCTTACTTTTTGCATTGATTATTAACCTTTTTATACATTACTGAGTTCAGTGTGCTAAACTATTTTGAGGATTTGGGGGATCTATTTTAATGAATGAGCTTGGCCCAGAAGATCTTTTCTGAAACTCCCCTTGTCTGGTTTTGCTATTGAGATTATGCTAGCCTAACCAAATGAGTGGGGAATTGTCCCCGATTTTTATCTTTTTTTTTTAAATAAATTTATTTATCTATTTTTATTTTTGGCTGCGTTAGTTCTTTGTTGCTGTGCGTGGGCTTTATCTAGTTGCGGCAAGTGGGGGCTACTCTTCGTTGCGGTGCTCAGGCTTCTCATTGCGGTGGCTTCTCTTGTTGCGGAGCACGGGCTCTAGGTGCGCAGGCTTCAGTAGTTGTGGCACGTGGGCTCAGTAGTTGTGGCTCACGGGCTCTAGAACGCAGGCTCAGTAGTTGTGGCACACGGGCTTAGTTGCTCTGCGGCATGTGAGATCTTCCCAGACCAGGGCTCAAACCCATGTCCTTGCTTTGGCAGGTGGACTCCCAACCACTGTGTCACCAGGGAAATCCCACCCCCTTTTTATCTTTAGGATAGTTTAAAATCAGAATTATGTTTCTCTTAATTGTTTGGTAGGATTTACCTGTAAAGTCATCTTGGCCTGGTGTTTTCATTGTGGGAAAATTATTAATAACTGATTAAATTTTCTTCATGGTCTGTGTTTATTAGATTTTCTTTCTCTTCCTGAGTCAGTTGGTAAGTTGACTTTTTCTAGGAAATCATACATTTATATAAGTTTTCAAATTTATTGCCATAAAATTTTCATAATGTTCAACTATCTAATCTCTGTAGCATCTCTCCTTAGGTGCCATTTTTCATCTCTAGTATTGTTTTGTCCTTTTTTTTTTTTTAAGTTTGGCCATAAGTTTATCTTTTTGTTTTTATTTAGTCTCATGGATCTTTTCAAAGAACCAGTTTTTAGCATTGCTTATCCTTTCTACTCTTGATTTGATTATATTAATTTTGTTCTTATGATTTCTTCCTTTTCTACTTTCTTTAGATTTAATTTTTTATAATTTTAAAAGGGTTGGCAGGACTTTATTGAATTATATACAACTTATTTTTGGAATACTTAAGTATCATTGTATTATCTCTTGCAGCATTTTAAACTTTATATTTGACTTATTAATGAATTATCAATATGTTATTTTTCTAAATGCCATTGATGATTTTAACATTAAAAAAACTTTTAAAAAGCATAGTATATCCATATGCATTTTATCAGAAATCCCTAAATCAAAGAAATGTAACCCATTTAGGCACGCGGAATAAAAGATGCTACAGAAATCATCTTTGAGATGTCAAAAGACGAAAGAAAAGATTTCTACAGGACTATAGCATGGGGTCTGAACCGGCCTTTGTTTGCAGTTTATAGAAGAGTGCTTCGCATGTATGATGACAGAAACCATGTGGGAAAGTATGAAAACTTGTAATGCTGCATGTTTTCATGTAATTTAGGGGAAATATTTAAGGAACTTTTTTTTAATAAAATTACGATCAAAGCCTTAATTGGAGATAGTTATGAATTACTGTTGAGTGATGTTCATATTTTTATTCTCCAGGTCCATTTTGTAAATACGGTGAAACCTCATTACAATACGGCCTCTTTTAGAAATTAGAATCTAAATTACTTTATATAGGTTTAAGACTTAGCTGACTTAATACATCAAAGTCTGCTTTGTAGTAAAGTAACATTATAAAAAGTATAGTAGTGGTTAAAGATTTAGGAAGTGTAAAAAGAACTCTAAATTCATTGGTAACATTTTTCCTATTCATTTCTATAGTATAACATTTCCTAGGTCAGTGACTTCTTTTGTTTTTTTTTTAAATAAAACCAGAGTAGAAAATAAATTTCTGGATATATAAATTTCTGGATATAATTACCGATATTATATATCGGTAATATCTGTGGGAAGCCATCATATCTTCAATGAAATGATAATATGGTGGTGTTGACATATTTTAAATTTCTCTCTGGGAGTTTTAGGTAGTAATAGTGTGGCTTTCTAGATACTGCTTTTAAAAAGAACATTGCATTGGCTATATTCAGTACTTACCCACTAAAAAAAAAGCCTTTACATGGAGCAAGAATATGTCAGTTGTCCGTGCATGGGTAGAGAAAATAAAGAGAACTTAAAACTCCTCAGTGACTTGTGAGAATTGACCATAGATTTTCTTTTTAGCTCCAGTTTACCATGTCATCCATAAGTCTTTCAGAATAGCTATGATATTAGAGTACCTGAACCTAACTTGAAATAGCGCAAGAGTTAGGCAGCATAGGGGAAAATATGTTTTAAATGCTGAATTTTCCTAGAGAAAATTGTTACAGTGCTCACTTTTATTATAGCTTAAAGTATTTGTTGGGGGTTTTTTTAAATAGAGGCATTAATTTTGATTTTTATTAATCTACTTTGAAATTGATTACTTTAAAAATGTTATCAATATGCTAAGTGAGTTAACATTTGGCTCCCTAAGTGAAATTCTGATTAAGTTTTTTAGCATTCTTTGTTTAATTGATCTTTTAAAAATTTCTTTCAATTTCTAGATACACACCTGAAGAAATTGAAAAGCTCAAGGAGTAAGTTTTTCTTTTTTTCATTAATTCTGATAGTTGTGTTTTAATTTTTTTTAATATTTTGTGTTTTCTAAAGTTTTACTTTGAAAATGTCAAGACATTTTTGGTAGACTAGTATAATTTAATCCTGCTGTTAAGCATAGTTGACCATGTAAAGAACTTATCAAATCTATATCTGCACAGAGTAGCCATGTCCATGAGTTTTCTTCTCTTGTTGTTAGTAACTAAATGTAATGCGTCCTTAGACCACTAATAGGGGTTACAAAAGAGATTAGATCGCCATTCTTGGTGACCTGAGGACAAGTCTGGGGAACTTACACACCAGGATCAAAACCAGGGTTGTGCTAATGGCTTACTTTAGAATGGCGAGTTGGCAAATGCTTCACTGACTATCTGGGCTGACTCTACCTTATACAGTCTTATTTTGCAGGAAACGTAATTTTGGGACCATAAAGTATGGGTTAATGGATTATATGGATCATGAAAAAAAAACCCGAAGGCTGATCCTGTTTGTGATAATAAGGACTTGTGAAACTGTTTCAGGTGTCTGAGAAGAGCTTGTTAGGAGTGCTCAAAAGGGAAAATTCTGGGGATTGCCTGGGAAATTGTGTCAATAACCTGAGGGGAAATTTGGTCTTTTTTGAACACATATCCAAGTTACTTATTTCTTCTCTGACCCAGGAAAAAGGCAATTGCTGCCTGTTTTTTTTTCACCCACAGACAACTGTGGACCCCAAAAAAAGGCCACACTTTCAAACTTTGGCTCTCAAAGTATTGCTGCCCACAACTTCCAAACCAGTCAAATGGGAAGAAGAAGAATGAAGAATAAATGATGAAATTAGAAGGGAGAAAACAGTTGAACCAAATGCTGATTGGCAGACTCTTGTTTTAGGCTCCGGATAAAGCATGGCAATGACTGGGCAACAATAGGGGCGGCGCTAGGAAGGAGTGCCTCTTCTGTCAAAGATCGGTGCCGACTGATGAAGGACACTTGCAACACAGGTACTGTGAGTGCCACTGGTGTTTTTTGTCACCATTTGAGCTTCCTGCCCCTTCAGATACTGCTTTCTCTTCTGTTCTGAAAAGAGATTTGCCATTCATTGTAGTTGAGGTTTTATTTTCTAGTGTCCTTTTTCTTCAGATAGACCCAACTAATCCTTTATTTTTGTGCTGTGTGTAGTAAGGTGATATTTTTCACAGGGACACATCTCCTCAGTTTCAAAGGTTTTATTTAGGTCTAGCATGTTTCCATTTTGTAGCAATTCAGAACTGCTCCAGTTGGGGAAGTAACTATTTTTAAGTCTAATATGTACTTTTAAGGCATATATGTAGGAAGTAATTTTAATTTAAGCCCATCTAACTATTGATCTTATGTTGGTAACAGCTTATCAACTCATATTTATGAAAAACTTTAGTTCTAGGCAGGTTCCAACTTAGGAAGAAGCTGTGTTCCAGAGGTTTGTATGTATTTTGCTTATTTCAAATTCAAAGTACATTTTTCCATAGAAAAAACTCGTGGTTGGTGTTTCAGTCCCCAGGCCAGACCACAGATGCCCAGTCAATTCGTAATGTATACAGATGTACTAACTGATGATAGATACTGTTAAACCTAACCTTTATGACCAACAAGAGTATTTAGGCTCCGCCACCAACTCTCACTTACCTTTCTGAGCCTCAGTTTCCTCTATAAAATGAAGAAGTTAGAATAGATGATTTCACAGTTCCCTTTTCAGCTCTAATTTTTTCTGAAGGATCCATAATCTATGCTCAGTCTTTTAATTAGAAAAATAGTTCTCAAGCTAGGCTTGAGCTTCCAGGGAATATAATTTTCATACTCACCCACTACCCTGCTGAAGTGGAGTCAGGAATGTTTCCTCCTTAACCACTCCGCCAGCACTATTACCTATAAGGCACTGAAAACATAAATTCCACCAACTCTAATTCTGTAGTGAATGACAGCTTAATGAATGAAGCAGGAATGGGAGCTTTAGACTTACGATGGGACCCCAGAAGTTCATGTAAGACACCGAGGATAGAACCCCTTTTGTGAGCATAATGGAAAAACACTGTGCCATTCCCTGATTGCCAGCCTGAGGGAATGCTCTGCCTGTTAACTGCCTTGTTGCTATGTATCGTTTTGGATCAGGAGTTTTCTCTTTGGACCACGCCATGAGATGGCAGTCTGAGTTTCCCCTTCCTTTTTTGCCTTGCTAAAATAGGAGAGCAGGACTTTGTCTTGAATCCATGATACCCAGAACTGTGCCTAGCATGTAGATATTCAGTATATATTTGTTGAATGAATGCCTGAAAGGCAAGCACATAGCCTTTTTGAAATTTTCCAGAAGTTTTCAGCTACTAGTAACAAAATGGAAACAGAGTGGAAGACATTTTTAAGAGGTTTTCTTTTTTTTTCCTGCTTTTCTGCTTAAGCTTTTCTAAGAAAAAGACTAATAGGAACATGTGATATTATTAGTGGGTTCATGGGTTCAAAAAAACTGAAATAGAAATATATGTGATTACCAGTCTCAGACTTATATTTTATCACAGTAGCTTGGAGTTGGGAAAGGAGATGGTATAAACCTAGTTTTTATTTTTACCGAAATGGGTGGGAAGCCATAGGTGTTACTCTACTTCTCCCTCCTCTTTCATTCCTGTAAATAATGGTCTCTGTTGAGCTTATTACTTCACTTCTGCGGAGCAAGGAATCTTAGGTGGGACTAAGAAAAAAGTATGAATGTTTGTGTCCATCAAGCCATCAATGGAACACTTCCCAGTTAGGACTTAATATAACTTGAGAAAATATAATTTTTTCTAGCTATGTTTTGAGTAGTTTTTCTTTCCTTAAAGAGTCAGTCCGTGCTTTCTATTAGGATTCTATATTTTCTTTTGTAGTACTAAGAACTTTACTGGGTTAGTAACTGTCTTAGCAGGTATATGCAGGATTTCCATGTTTCATTCAGAAGTAATTCTAATACTACTGCATACTTCCCATCAGTCTCTTGAAATACAGGGCTGAATCTGATTTGCAAAATAAGGAGAAGGTAGCAGTGGTAGTCTGGATGATTTCCTTCTTTCAGGGAAGTGGACAGAAGAAGAAGAAAAGAGACTTGCAGAGGTGGTTCATGAATTGACGAGCACTGAGCCAGGTGACATAGTCACACAGGGTGTGTCTTGGGCAGCTGTGGCAGAGCGGGTGGGTACTCGCTCAGAAAAGCAGTGTCGTTCTAAATGGCTCAACTACCTGAACTGGAAACAGAGTGGAGGTACTGAGTGGACCAAGGAAGATGAAATCAATCTCATCCTCAGGTTTGTGTCCTAAATCTTTTAATAACAAAAGCTGCTTAATTGCTGTGGCTATCTAGATTGGCTTTCCTCTTTTGGTTTCCATAGATGCCTAATGTCTGAAAAGCATCCTTTCCATAGAGAGCCACTGTTTAAAATCCTAAATATTTCATATTGAGCTCTTTTTTGTTTTGTTTTGTGTTTGTTCCTTTTTTAGTGGATTTAGTGCTCGTGTAAAGTACCAGATTGAAGGCGTGGAGACTGAAGTCCTCTCTATATCCACAGAACAGGTATGGCACAGGCAGCGGCAGTGCAGCTTTTCCACTGTCCCACCAATGTGCCTCAGTCCTAGCCAAGAGGGACCATGTTGAGGGTAAGAGGGCTATCAGTCTCCATGCCCTTCAATCTTTGGCTACTATGCTAAGATTGCCCAGTCTACAGTTACCCCACACCTTCAAACTGGACCAAATTAGACACTTCCATTTCATACATATCCCAAAATAGCTTTAAGATAATCCCAAGTTTATTTTTTACATTAGTTGGTTTAACCATTAAGACTCAGAAACTCAAATGAGCAAAAATACCAGCAAAAAAATAGCTGAGACACTTAAGTAGTAGAAGTTGCTTTTGTGGCTACACCCTACTGAAAATCAAGATCGTGACAGTTAAAAGTAGAAAACAAATAGACATCAAAACCCCAAATTTAGTTGTACTATTTTGTATTGATTGTGGTTTTTTGGGTTGCTGCCTGAGTATTGTTTTTATCTTTTTATCACTTTGTTTTGAGTTTTGTTTTTAATATAGTTTTTTCTAGCTAGTCATCTTTATAAATAGTTCCTTTCTAAGTAATTTTGTTTATTTTACAAATGGAAAAGCTCAGATCTAGGAAATAACATTATAACACACTATAAAACATTGTAGAACACTATACAACTAAACCTGTCCTTATCTTATTCTAACCTTTAGCTATGCCCTTTCCTTCATGGTGCTTCATCTGGTTCTGACCATTTATGGTATGGCCCATTGGTGGTACCATTAACAAGGCTGCTACTGTGATGTTTCATAGCTCTTAGCTGTGGAAGCAGGTCTGCACTCCTGCAGTCCATCCTTTCCTATGTACCTGAACAGTAGCATCTCAGTGACACAACCTGCCATTCCCTTTATTGCCAGTGCCATCATCTGTAGTTAGAGGAGGGTTCTTATGGAGAAACAAACATCTAACAGATGCTTATTTTGTAACTTGCAGGATAGCAGAGCTTGATGTAGCTGATGAAAATGACATAAACTGGGATCTGTTAGCAGAGGGATGGAGCAGTGTCCGTTCACCACAATGGCTTCGAAGTAAATGGTGGACCATCAAAAGGCAAATTGCAAACCATAAGGATGTTTCATTCCCTGGTAATGTATTATTTGCTTCTTAAGTCCTTCCTTTGTCTTACCGTATTTAGTCCTCAAGGAATTAGAGGTTAGAAGTTCTTTGCCTCAGCTGAAGAGATATGAATCATAGTAGGCCTTTACTTCAACCTCTGCCCTATTTCTTTGGGTAACTGTCTTCCTCTGAGAAGAGTTGATATGATTTTTAATTCTCAAAGCACCAAAGATAAACTATACACATCGGGCTTCCCTGGTGGCGCAGTGGTTGAGAGTCCGCCTGCCGATGCAGGGGACGCAGGTTTGTGCCCCGGTCTGGGAAGATCCCACATGCCGCGGAGCAGCTGGGCCCGTGAGCCATGGCCGCTGAGCCTGAGCGTCTGGAGCCCGTGCTCCGCAACGGGAGAGGCCACAACAGTGAGAGGCCCGCGTTCCGCAAAAAAAAAAAAACTATACACATCTACACACATTCTTATCCTTTCACATAAACTATGAAGAGGAAGTAAATTTTAAATGTGTATTTTCACTGTATACAAAGATGTAAGAACTTATATTTAAATCAACTTTTACGAATTGAATAATTTCAAATAACTGGGTTAGAGAAATTCTGTGGTGATTTATTTTGTAGAACAAAAGCTTGCAGATTTCTAATTTCATTTGTTACGTAAATCTAGAGATCTTAGGTTTGCTTAAGTGAGATATAGCATACTTTCCACTTCACTGTCTGCTTTGTTCTTAGACACGGAACTAAATTGTAGTCTGTATGATTTAGGTAATCAGATTCCCTCCCATTGGTCTAGTGCTCCAACTTTCATTTTTGCAAAGGAAAATTAAATGCTGAGGAATTTGGCTTGATGAAAATGTGATTTTTTTCTTTAAATACCCAGTTATAAATTTATTTTACACTTTGAAAATTATAAATTCTGGTATAACCAGGAGAGTGAATGAATACTAATGTAACATGAACCCAGCCAGATTGCAGCATTACCTGAGAGGATTGATGTAGTTTATCGTGATTAGTAGAGGAGTTGGCTTTCCTGTACAAGAACTCAAGGCGGTTGCATACTGTTTGGAAAAGCTCAGCTGCTACTCTGGAGTTGTAAGTTAGACTCACAGCCAACTGATTATGTTCTTGCAGTGGCTAAAAAGTGCCCAGGGTTGGGGGAGGGAGAGTAGTAGACTATTCATTGCTGAATGAAAATAAGTTAATTAGCATTACCAATATTCTCCCTAAATAATAAGAATTTTATCAAGAAGTCCTAGGACATAGAAAATGTCTTATTTCCATGTTCCTTACAATGGCTTTTAATTCATCTTTGATGGCAAAAACAGTATCACGTTATGAGTTTTTTAAATCTCTTTTGACGGATGTTTCCAAAAATTTCTAGACAGGTTGTAGTTTTAAAATATTTTTATTGTTATTTTGGTAAGATCACATATCCAGTATACAATTATTTATTCCAAATACTTTCCCTCCTTACCCCCCACCTCCCTTGCTGCTTAGATGGTGGTCTGTCGGAGAATCAATGTTCTTTTTGTCTACCCATCTCCCTTCAGTCTTGATAAAAGGTCTTAAACAGTTACATGAGAATCAAAAAAACAACCCAACGCTTTTGGAGAATAAATCAGGATCTGGAGTTCCAAACAGTAATTCCAGTTCCAGCGTACAGCATGTTCAGATCAGAGTTGCCCGCTTGGAAGACAATACAGCCATCTCTCCAAGCCCCATGACAGCCCTGCAGATTCCAGTCCAGATCACCCATGTCTGTAAGTAACCTCCAGACTCCATGCTATTTGAACTATATGATTTCGTTAATGGCTCTGACACCTTTCAGTCTTCTAGAATGTTGACAGAAATTTATGCAAGTTGAGAAATTAAAGGAGATCTAAGGCATTTTTTGTTTATTAGCTTGATTAATATTTGCACAAAGGATGAATGTGTGACAGGAAAGAATGATAACCCACTGCCCAGCCATTATAAACCATTTTAAATCATCTTACTTTCTAGGTGTTATAAAGAATTAATGGTTAATAGAAAACTACCTAAAATACAGTCAACTAAGCAAAGAAAGAGAGTCCCTAGGATGGCACATCATTTGTAGTAATTCACCAGAAGACACACAAATGAAGAATGGATTTGAAGTCAAATGTAGAAGACATGGGTTTTGGTGAGGTTGAAAAACATTTTCTTCAGAGAGTAAAGAACCAGTGTCCTACGGGAACTGTTTTGTTTACCCCTCTCTTTTCCTTAGCCTGTGACATTTTTTTTGTGCTTAATGAGATGAGAACCCAGTGATTGTTATAGGGAGAGGAAATTTATTTCCTAAGATCTAAGCCAAGTTGATCTTTCTACCTTTCCATTAGAGAGGGACAGAAAAGGAATGAGGATAAAATTCTCAGAACCATATTATTTTTCACTTTTACCTCACTTTTTTTCCCCTACATAATGTTATTTGCCTATGGAAAGGCCATTGCCAAGAGTTTATCAATCACTTGGTGTTATTCTCAATCAGGGGATTATTGGCATTTTAAGTGGGACAGTTCTTTCTTGGCAGGGATGTCCTCCTGCACACTGCGGGATGTTTAGGGTCCCCTGACCTCACCCACAAAATGCCAACCGTGCTTTCCAGTCAGTATGACAAATAAAAACACCCTACAGATTTTCATATACACTCTATGATCCCATTTGAGAATCACTGGGCCACTTATTGGCATTATTAACACTGTATTTCTGGGAATTCCATGGCGGTCCAGTGGTGAGGACTCCGTGCTCTCACTGCCCAGGGTGTGGGTTCAATCCCTGGTCAGGGAACTAAAATCCCACAAACTGCACAGCACAGCAAAAAACAAACAAACGGACCAAAAAAAACAAACAAAACCTATATTCTGATGTTTAAATTAATTATGCTTGTCTTATTCTTAAAGTTCTAATTTAAATTTGGTTATTTGCTTTAGCTTTCTACCAGTGCAGTAAAGCATGAAGAATTTATTTTCTTTAGCCCTGCTTGTTTTGTTTCGTAGTCTTGAGGATTGCAAAGCAACTGAAATTACTAGTCCACCATAAATGTGAGAGCTACTGTTGGCTAAAAATTTTTTGTGCATGGAGAATGTTACAGTTTTCCTTGGCTATTGGGTTGACAATACTTATTGGGAAAATAGCAAACGTTTTATAAATGGTACCTTAATATCGTTCACAGCATGGCTTTTTTTTTTTTTTTTTTAAGTACTAGAATAATTTTATTTCTTCCAGCAAGAAATGTGAGTATAGTAAGAGTTTTACAACACACCCATTATTCTTGTCATTTGGGCTAAAGTCTCACGATTGTTTCTTCCTTTAGGTTAGAGGTCAGGGATTTGCAAACTTTAGGGCCAGAACAGTAAATATGAATATATTAGGCTTTGCAGGCCACATAGATCTCTATGGAATTTTCTATTTTGTTTTTAAACAATCCTTTAAAAATGTAAAAAAAACATTCTTAGCCTTGAGCCACATTTGTCTCCAGCCATAATTTGCTTACCTTTCATTTAGGTTATTTATCTGAAATCACTTCAAATTATTCTAGGTATGATCTTAAGAATACATCACATAGTAAGAGAACTAACATGAATTCAGTGCATTTCTTTTTTTTTTTTTTTTTTTCAGTGCATTTCTTTTAAACTGAGAAGCATTATAGTCAGAATATAATAAACTAACATTATACATTAAAAGTCAATTTCAAATCATTTTTCACATAGATTTACCTACAGGTGGGACTGAAAGCACCAAACGAGATTACATTTCTTCTCATTAGCCCTAGTTCTGTATAACCTTGAGCAGACAATGATCAAGTCTGAGCCTCACTGACATATCTGTAAAGAGATTATACTGTCTGATCTCTGAAGTGCTATTTAGTCTCCCTAGTACAGTCATCTGAAACTATATATATTTCATGTTTCTGATCCTCACAACAACTATATGAGGTAGACAGGGCAGATAAAGTCTCTGAACATTAGTTTGGGTTAAAGTAAGTTATTTGCCCGGGTTTACATTGCCAGAAGTGATGTCACTACAACTAAAGCCTAGTGTTACAGGACACCTGTATATTCCAGACATCTATACTTCTTACCAGAAGGTCCAGGAAAACTTATTTTATCAAGTTCCTGTCTCTTTGCAGGTTAGCCTTAGTGTATTCCTCTTACTTCCTAACATTAGAAATATTTTATTATCTATAGCAGAGGTTAGCAGATATTGTCTCTGTCACAGCTACTCAACTGCCCTTGTAATGGAAAAGCAACTGCAGAAAATACATTAACGAACAGGAATGCGTGTGTTCCTATAACACCTGATTTATAAACACTGATAGCGGGCTGGACTTGGCTGTGGGTCATGGCTGGCTGACGCGTATATCTGTGCCATCCCAGACAAGTCCATTAGATTTCTTATCTCTTATAAGAAACTTAAATGACTTTGGGTTTCCAGGCAAATTATTCAATATGAGATTGCCCTCATAATTAATTGAGTACACTAAGAAAATTTAAATTTACGAAGTGTTTGTTTATTGTCCTTGTTCTTACCACAGCTTCAGCAGACTCCCCGGCTGCTACTGTTGACTCGGAAACAATAACACTAAACAGTGGAACACTACAGACCTTTGAGATTCTTCCAGTGAGTAACTACTTTAAAAAGCAGATATTGGCCATTTTATGCATAAGGAAGATCAGTTGGTATCAGTTTTAGAAATGTTATATAAGCAAAAGAAATGTAGAAATTAACCTGATTGTCATTAAGTGTAACTATATCCATGGCTTTGAAAGCCAAGATGGTTAGAAAACAACATAAATCAGACTTCCACTTTTGTAATTCGTCTTTTTTTATCTATATATAAACCAATAATATGTTCTTTTTATAGATGAAAATGACAGTGCTAACAAGTAGGGTACATGCTATGTATTTTTATTGAGTCATAAACAAATATATACTCAAAAAGTTCATATTGGTTATTTGAGAAAAAGTTTATGAATTATTTAACAACAGTCAGTAAACACTACTAGCCCATTGGGGGATACAGGATTTAAAAGTCCTAGTCATAAATGATATAGCCACTTAGGCAAAGAATCTTGCAATCCCTAAAAAGGTTAAACATATAGTAATCATATGACCTACCAATTCTAATCTCAGGTATACCTAAGGGAAGTGAAAATATATGTCCACATAAAAACTTGTACATGAATGTTCATAACAACTAAAAGCAGAAACAACTCATATGTCCATCCGCTGATAAATGGGTAAATAAAATGTGCTGCAGCCATACAAATGATTATTTGGCAGTAAAAAAATATGCTACCACGAGGATGAACCTTGAAAACATTATGCTAAGTGAAAGAAATTAGACACAAAATATATAGTGTACGACTCCCATTTATCTGAAACGTCAAAAATAGACAAATCTGTAGACAGAAAACAGATTAGGGGTTAACTATGCTAAGAGGTTTTGGGGAGAGATGGGGCATGACTGCTAATTTAAATGTAATTCCTTGGAGGGGTGGTGATGAAAATTGAAAAGAAAAATGCCCCAGTTCTTTCCCTTCTTTCTAAAATAGGTAAACCCAGAATTATTAGCTCATTTTTCATGAAGAATATATAAAGTATATTTTATTTAAATTATGTCAAGATTTATTTGCTGTGAAGAACATAAGGGGTATTAGTGCAACAGTTTATTTATCCTATCCACAGCCAAATCTCATAGGAATGGCCCACCTAGCAAAAGGTTCTTTTGTTGTTGTTGTTGTACACGGGCCTCTCACTGTTGCGGCCTCTCCCGTTGCGGAGCACAGGCTCCAGACACGCAGGCTCAGCGGCCATGGCTCATGGGCCCAGCCACTCCGCGGCACACGGGATCCTCCTGGACCGGGGCACAAACCCGTGTCCCCTGCATTGGCAGGCGGACTCGCAACCACTGCGCCACCAGGGAAGCCCCAAAAGGTTCTCTTTTGGATCTCCTACTAGGCCACTTGCTTAACTTAAGTCTCGGTTTCCTAATCCATTGGTCTCCAAAATAGGGATGTGTAAGAAGACCATTTGCCATAGGTAGAAAACAACTTCGCTTTTCTGCCACCTCACCCACCCTTTCCCCCTGGCCTAATAAACAATATATACACATATATTTAGGGTATGTGTTCAGGTTTTAACTTACAGGGTCACAATCAAATACTTAGAGACTCTTATTTATAAATAAAACATGATAATAGTGCCTCAGCTTCAAAAAATTATGAGCATTAAATGTATTTAAGCATATTAAATAAAATACATGTATATGATATACATGTACATGTAAAGTATTTATTATACTGCCTGATCATATGTGATTAATAAATACAACCTTTAGGAAAACAGCTAGCTTTCACTTTTATAGAGAGGGAGGGGAAAAAGTGAGTTGAGTCCCCATTGTGTGCCAGGCACCATCACAATCATTTCTAATCCTCAACAAACCTTTCTATGACAAGTAGTTACTGTATCTGCTTTAGCATTACAGAAACCTAGATTCAGTGAGTCAGTAGCCAGGAGAGCTGCTGTGGCCTAAGTCCACAAGACCACATCAGACTAAAGAACCCAGGCTATACGACTTTAACTTCCAGCTCTATTCTAAGTGCAAAAACTTTTCCTTCGGAGTGTTAGGATAAACCAAACTCAGATTATCACGTAGAAGCTTATGGTTGTGAAACGTGTGTTGTTGTTCAATAGTTTTGTTACACTTTCATAAAAGATCTCAAAAGATAAACGTACTGTCAGTGAAACAGCTTTTCAATTAGAAGTTTTTTCTTTCAATGAACACTAATTGCTATTTCTATACATTTTCTCTGAACATAAAAAAATTTCCTAAAATTATACTATGAAAAAAATCTATTCAAGTAAGTAAACACTGCCATAGTGCCTTTTGGAAAATGTGAAGCTTTTTTAACTGGGAGACTGCTAGTTTTTATGTGCTGCAGAGAAGGGATAAAGAGGGGAGACGAGGCATGCTGGATTACTGTGCTAGAAACAGTGGCTTATGAGACCATGTCTTGGACTGAAACAGATAGCTGAGACCAGACCATAGACATACAGGGAGTGAAGAGTAGGATCAGGCCTTTCCTCTGTTAAAGCTGCAGGCCGAGAAATGACTTACAACAGATAAATGGTCCAGGATGTTATACCCTTCATTTTATTATTTGCCCCTTCCTGATTGGTAAGTACATTTGTGGCTAGTAAATTAAAGTCCCCGTTTTGGATGTAAAGCTAGACTTAATGGGTACTAAGTGTACTTACTCAGTGGTTTGATGCACCTGTGTTGATCTTATTTTTCTTCTTCCTTCAGTCTTTCCATTTACAGCCCACTGGCACTCCAGGCACCTACCTACTTCAAACAAGCTCAAGCCAAGGTCTTCCGCTAACTCTTACTGCTAGTCCCACAGTAACCCTGGCGGCTGCCGCTCCCGCTTCTCCTGAACAGATCATCGTCCATGCTTTATCTGTATGTCACCTTCCATAAATTCCTTGATTTTTCTAGTTTCTGTAGAAAAGACTCGCTAACTGATAAGTACCACCAGAGATGGACTCATGTGCCTTCAATTACAATATCTTGGGGGAGGGGGAAATAAATTTTGAGCTCCTTTCAAACACTTCAGTATCGATACCTGTTAGGGACCAGGATTAGTTGATACAAAATATAAGAGCCAATACTAATGTAGTCCATATATTTAAACAATTCTTCCTACCACTGTTGTCCCAGGAGCAATGTTTTACACCTTCACTGGGGTACATCCCTTGTTCCCTGGGTCTCCTTACATGACATGGACTTCCGTTAGGGGAAAAGGGATATTACGAGAGCAGAGGCCCCACTGTGTAAAGAATAGGGTTCTAGAAAAACAGTGATAAGAACACTGAAGTTCCAGAGGTGAGAGAGAGGCATGAAGGGGACAATAGGGTACCACTTATAAATATCATTTGTTGTCTATAACTTTAGTCTGGTGGGTACTTTTTCATTTTGCCACTGATCGTTTTCTTTAACATTTTATAGCCAGAACATTTGTTGAACACAAGTGACAACGTCACAGTGCAGTGTCACACACCAAGAGTCATCATTCAGACAGTTGCCACAGAAGACATCACCTCTTCCATATCGCAAGCAGAACTGACAGTGGATAGTGAAATTCACTCATCTGATTTTCCTGAGCCTCCAGATGCCCTAGAAGCAGACACTTTCCCAGATGAAATTCATCAGCCTAAGATTACTGTAGAGCCATCATTTAATGATGCTCATATATCCAGATTCAGTGACCAAAATAGCACAGAACTGATGAACAGTGTTATGGTCAGAACAGAAGAAGAAATCTCTGGCACCCACCTTAAACAAGAGGACGCACCCTCCCCTTTAACCCGGGCTTATGTTACTGAGGTAAGTTGCACTTAAGGAAATAGCCTTAAGCCTCAAACCTGCAGTTTGGGAAAAGCCTAGAAATCATTTATGGAAAGATGTCCTCAGTACCTCCTATTTTCTTTAGACACACAAAATAAAGCACAAACCCCTACCTGACCTGAAGTATCATTCAACCAGCAGTGTTGCTCTTACCACAGTTCCTCACTAAAACCTTTCCTTCTCCACACCCTATAGACTGAGAAATGTTTGTTGGAACCCATGGAAGCATTTTCCTGAGGATGGTTTGTAACAGGTCTTTGCGGTTCAGTTTAGGAACCTCATCCCACAGTGTTACAGCTTTGTTTCTTCTATATTCAGGGTCTATAGCTGAATTGGTTCTTTAAAATTATTTTTTGCTAGTATGTAATACATTGGGGTATGAGGTTATTACTTTTGTCCATTTTAAGACCTTAACTTTGATTTCTTTTAATTTTAACTTTAAAGTGGGATAATATTTGAAAGTTAAGTCCCTTCAAGCCTAAATATGTTTGGAGAATTAAGGAAAACTAATAAGGAATATGAGACAGAATCTCATTTTTTTAATTATTATTACTTAGGATTTAGGGTCTCCTACCATAGAAGAACAAGTTGATCAAACAACAATTGATGATGAAACGATACTTATCGTTCCTTCACCACATGGCTTTATCCAGACATCTGATGTTATAGATACTGAATCTGTCTTGCCTTTGACAACACTAACAGGTACTGTAACTCCTTCGAGTGCCTGATAAATCTTAAGGTGGAAATCTGCTTGTTGAATTTTCACTTTGGTAGAAGAACACTTACTCTAAATTCTTGACATGGATTAGAGGATATATATATTTAAGATTAACTTGAAACTTATCTCATTACAGATCCCATATTCCAACATCATCGAGAAGAATCAAACATCATTGGATCATCTCTTGGCAGTCCTGTTTCAGAAGACTCAAAAGATGTTGAGGATTTGGTAAACTGTCATTAGGTAATTCTTAGAAACAGGTAGTTCAGGCAAAGAAGCCACACTGTTAATTACAACATCTCCAAAGAAATAGGAGCAACCCCCAAGAGGCTTAATTTACCATTCCTCTGGCTTTTAAATAGCTACAGTGCTCAAGCCACATACAGTGTTGCTGCTATGACTTTTTACCTCTTTTAAATATATCATCTGAGGTCTAGTCTTATGACAGTGTAGCTGAGTGGACCACTGGGGTCTCTCTTAACTGTAGAGATCCTAGTGATCAGTGTTACTTGTCAGCGGGGAATTTCATTCACTTTAGCTGAGAGAAGTTTAAAATCACCAAAGCTTAACTACTGTTTTAAAAGCAGTAATATTCATCTCTAAAGATCAGACATGGCACTCTATCCAGTCTCAGATAGGCCTGTTTATATTTCAGAGAAGCTACATCACCATGGTCTAGAGCTTACCAGTGACCTTCTCCACAAAGCTTATCTTCTAAGTAGTTTGAGACTTGGGGTGTGGTGGTTACTTTTGGTTTACCCATTGCTGGCAGTGGGAGCTGATTTAGGCTGGGCGAAGAGGAAAGCATTAAGAGAATTAAGAAAATTCACTACAGGCTTCTTTGTTTTAATATGGATGAGAATAGGAAGACAAAATTCATGAGAAGCTAAGAGTTTTCACCCCCTCAGAACCCACTGTCATCAGTTTACAGAGTTAGCACTTTGAAGTAAAACTAAATGGGAAAGGAAGTAAAGTTGCCTATCCTATGCCATGACCTTTTATTACATGTCTTGCTATGTAAGTTACCCAGGAAATAGTTGAGGAGAGGATCAGAGTTTGCCGTTCACTTAGTGCATTAACTGATGGGGGTTTGATATAATATAACTTCTCCCTCTCAGGCAATTTAAAAAAACAAAATTTGCTTCTGTAATGAAAGGAAACAAATCAAGAGTCATTCCTATACCAGAGAAGGTCAAGCCAAAATTAGCCTCTAGGGCTTTAATGAATATGACCCCTATAGAAAAGGCAAAACAAACTTGTATAAATTATTTTATTTATTATTGTAATTAGATTTACACAATCAAAGTTGTCTTTTCACCGTCTTGTGTTTTTTGTTAACGTGAAATTGTAGTTATAAGCAAAAGTTGGTTGCCTAGGGAACAATAATTGTATATTCAGTTTAACAGAAATAAAAGAGTATTTGTCTTAAAATGCAAGATTGTTTGTTGCATAGCCTTTCACCATGCAATTCCATTATAAAAAATTTTAATTTCAAAAGTGAAAATGACTTGTGCTGTTTGAGCTTTAAGGGGGAATGTTTAAGTGCAACATCAGCTCCTTAAAGAAAAAGCAAAGGATCTAGGATATGTCTCCCCTGCAAGAGGGAATTTAGATTTAAAATTAACATGAAAATCATGTATCAGACTTATGCAGGAGATTGTTCAGCATACCTTATCCAGTTCTTATTCAAGTCCAAATATATAGCTTTGAAGAGACCTGGTAAGTATTTCTCCTTGGCAGACTCACTTTCCCACATCATGGAAGTACAAATTCGCACATATACATAACATGATGATAGAAAATAAGATATAGTAAATTAGGTTTCTAAATTTCGGTTCTAAGTCTCCTTGTCGATACCAGTAGATCTAAAAGAAGAAGAATTAAATAAAAGTTTAAGTAATAGCACTGGGCTGAATATTAAAAATTTAAAATACAACTAATTCTTTTCCACTGTGACCAATTTTATCCATATATACTTTTTCCCCCTGAATTTTGAGACTAATGCAGCCAGAATTTTATTCTTATTCTTTATAATTCAAGTGGTACCAAGTGAGTTTCCATATCCAAGACCATACTTTATTCTTGCATTCTCAGTTAACCTTGTTCAATGTTTAAACCAAGAGTCCACAGTCATTTGGCAGGTCATCCAAGAACAGATATTTTAAATATATTTGAGTAAAACGTACAGCTCTTTTAGGTACTGGAAGGGAGGACAACTTTTTAACTTATTCAAACTGCCAACAAAACTAGGGCTTTACACGTGCATATATTTGGTTTCAACTAGATCAATGTCAGTCACTTCTGGCTTTCGGCTGGGAGTGAGAGGAGAGCATCTCTGGTAGCTTTTTTCCCAAGGCTCTCAAAGTGGGACGGGCCAATTCTTCCCTCAGGTCATAGGAATATAGCAGAATCAGTGAGTTTGAATCTGGGAAATGTCCTCTGGTTTAACTTTAACTCAGATAAGCCCATTATTATGATTTAAACCTTATGTGAGTCAGAACAATTATCTTTAAGAGTTTACTGCTTTAATTCTGCCTCTCCTCAAGGGAAATGAAAACAACAGCCAGCTAATGAAATGACCGAACACTTGGCAAATACCCAACTGGGAGTCCACCACCATCTTTATTTCTTTACCTAAAAGAAAGGCTTCTTTGTAGTAAAACCGAACATTCTTGTGAAAAAGGTACAACTGTAGCTTTAGGTTTCCAGAGATTTTGGTGTTAAGTACTTTCATTTGGGGAGATAAAGCTCAAAGATTAAAACAAACTAGTTTTGTAATTATTAGAAACAGAGGAGTAATGGCATTTCCCAAAGCCTGTTGGGCTTTGTACGTAGTTCTTGAAGGAAGATGAATTAAATACATCACATCAAATCTTTGGCGACCTAAGTCTTTTTTTTGTTTGTTTGCTATCAAGGGAGCGGAGTTTCCTTTTAGGGTTACAAGGTTACAACTCTGGGATTTAGGAGATAAATAAACTCAGATTCAAAAAAAACTCTGCAATTTAACATTGAGAATTGTGACATGCTTTGGGGGAGAGGGGTGGCATATAATTAGAGACACCCTTTTATACAGATTGTCTACCAGAGCTGGGAGTTCTGCCCTACCTAGGCACCTTCAGCCCTCAAGGATACTGAATTTAAATTCTAAACAGTACTCACAAGTATGCAGGCAGTAATACTACTCAAAGAGATGCAGACAGCAAAAAATATATTCAGTGGTTTTGGAGGTAGTTGAGGGAAAACAAAAGCACTGATCAGCGTTACCTGTATGAAGAGAAATTATGTCAGGCCTCAGGAGTAATTCCCAGACTTGGTTAGACTGGCATTTAGGCAATGTAATAGTATAAAATGCTTCACATTGTAAAATGATATCTACCACCACGTTTGCCTTCTGGAATGTTAATATTTAATAAAATATTAAAATACCTTCAATTGTGCTATTTCTTTTAGTACTTCTACTTAACCTTCCTAACCTTTTCCTCCTTTATGAGAGGAGACAAACCACCACAGAACAGTAAAACTAGCCAACCTCAAAATAACCTCTTTATCAAAGATTAGATAGCATTTAAACCTCATCCCCAGGATTAACAACTACACTGAAAAGTTCTAAACTTCTTGTTATTTTGAATACTCCAGCAAAAAAATATAACCAAAACTGTTTTTGCTTAACATGAAAAATTCTAAAAAGGTTTCTGATATCCTATAGTTCTCTTTCTACCTTAGATATAACATTTTACCCATTCTTTTTATTAAGAAGTCATGGAGACAAACTTCACTAAAATCCTCTTATATTTAATGAAAATGTGCCAAAGAAATGTCATTCTCAGACCGGGAAAGGTAGCTTTGTTTTATTTTATTGTGATAGCACCAAGCTGTAGTATACAGGATGAAAAATTAAAATCTTTTAAAACCAAAGGATAATGAACATGCTTCAAGAACAAAATAAAAGTAAAGGCCTGAGCAGAAATGGGGAAGCTGTGGGTTATGTACAGAAGAGAGTTACTGGCAGCCACTGACACAGTACAGATTTACTAGGCAAACCCAGGAGACCAAGTTATTTGATTTGTGCTAGTTCACCTTCAGCCAGGGGGTGAGAGTGGAAATCAATTAGCTACTCCACTTACCAAGTGCAGTTTTGTTTAAGTGTCAACAAAATTGAAAGCATTACTTTAACTAGGATTGGAATATTCCACTTGCTCATGTACTGGCCCCTTCTATTTTTTTTTTTTTTGGAGAGTTGATTGAACCACAATATTAAGGTTTTCAAAACTTGGGCTAAGAGCCTGGGTGAGACACAAAGATACTTACTAGAATCAACAAGGATGTTAAGCTGCCAACAACTAAATTGATGATTCGATCCTGAAAGAGAAAAGAGGTTTTGAGCCATATGATAAGCCCATGGCACTTTAGAAAGATACAAGGCAAGGCATTATGGTGTTTCAGAATGGAGGAACCAGGATCCTGCCCCTCTGAGCTTCACACAAACAACGGCCAGAAGGGCAGAGTGTACTGAGCCACCGGAGTAGAGTAGGTATTTGGGGAAGATGGACAACTAACTGGAGAAGTCTGGTTTTTATTTGGCTGCACCAGGTCTCTTAGTTGTGGCATACGTGATCTTCGTTGCGGCACGTGGGCTTTCTTTGTTGCAGCATGTGGGACTAGTTCCCTGACCGGAGATCGAACCTGGGGCTCCCTAAACTGGGAGCACGGAGTCTTAACCATGGACCACTAGGGAAGTCCCTGGAGAAGGTTTCTTGAAGGGACAGGACGTTTTTACATTAGGGCCTCTTGAAGACTGGGAAGGCCTGGATGGGGAAGGGAGGCTTACAGATAATCCACAAGCTGCTGGAACAGTACTAGCAGAAGCAAAGGGACAGGAGCATGGGATGGCCAGCCGAGAGCCTTGGTGAAAACAGTAAGAAACCAGGCTTAGATGACGTCAAGTGCCATCGTGAGCTTGGACCTATTTGTGATACAGCTTAAGTGTCCTTGCTTAATGTAATCTAAAAGTAAACGCAACGTAGAATCATCTGAATGAGGAGCCTGGGGTTCTACCCTTCGAGATTTCTTGTTGCTCCCATCCCTACCCCAACCAACTCCAAAGAATGGTTTGAAAAACTGATCTGATCCAATCCTGATTTTACAGGTTAAGGTAAATTTAGGTCCAGTGAGTGTTGTTAAATTATTTGCCTAAAATCATACAGCAGGTTAGAAGCAACTCTGAAATAGGATATCTAAATCAGGGTCACTGGCTAGATGGTTTCAGTTACAGGAACTGAAAAGTTAAAGTATTAGTAATATAAAAATAGTAGTAGTATATACTAATAATGTATAATGTGTATTAGGTTGATAGAACTTATTTACAGAGCTTACAGAATAAGGTGGTAAGGGTTTAACACCTGATGAGGAAACACTACCTTATGGCCAATGAGAATATCAGGTAATCTTAGTTCTGAAAAGTCAAAGCTGAAGTCTTTCAAGAATCAGTCTTAAAGACTGTTTTGGCAACGTCTGAGCAAAGAACAGCAGGATACAGAATATGAGCAGCCAGAAAACAAAAGCTCAGAGACGGGAAGGGCACAGGAACCTGCATTCCCAAGTTCTCTGCTTCTAAAGGTAAGAATCCAAAGAAGAGCCAGGCAAGCAAAGCTGGGAGGGAAGAGTGAAGCAAAGCCACGTGTATCTGGTGTCCCTGACCTCACCAGGGATAAACCACACTCCAGACCAAGGCCACTGCAATTCAAATGTTACACAGCACAAAGGAAGCTGAACTACTCCAGCCACACCCTTACTAAGCTTGAGGTCTTATCACCACGTCAGCTAGATAAGACAACACAGCAGACGCAAGAGTCTGAAACTAGGACCATGTGTTAGGCAAGAGACCCAGGGACAAATCACTGATCACTGTTAACTTATTCCCACACAAGACATGTGTATTTAACATAAAATGTGTTAACGGACAACCCATTTGTGAGAAACCCATTGTTTCTGCCTTGTGAAAAAGTTTCAACTCAACTCTTCTGGTCTATTCTAAGAAGTCAAGAGTATTTGCTCCCATCTCCTTATGAGCTCCAGGTATTGGCAACAGTCTGTAAAGGTGTGCGCATACCTCACAAGAGCTCTTACCAATAGAGGCCAGTGAAGAGGTTCAGGTGAGAGGGAGCCAACATGAATCACTATTCTCCAAATGGTACAGCAAGTTTGCCAACCAGGATCGAAATGGGGAGGGGAGAGGGGTATAATGGTGAACAGATGGTGCCTACGCCAAAAGCTTTTGTATACCTTCTAAAAAATCCTGGGGTGAAATGATACTATGACTATTTTACAGGTGGCCACACAGGCTCCGGGAAATAGCTTGCCCCAAATCTCAGTACCAATAAGTGATGGAAACAGGATTCAATGCAACAGCAGATTCCATGTATACTTCTCAGGGAAACAGCAGCCTAGCATGCTAACTGCTGGTCTAGACAAAGAGATCACGTTGCAAAGAGCACCCCATTAGCAAAGTACTACAGTAAAGTGTTTATCTTTCAGGAATGAAGACTTCCTCGTAAGTGGTTGTTTTAGACTGTTGAACTTATCCATGGAAGGCTAACTGGTTTCAATCATTTATGAAAATACATCTAATCTTTAATGAATACTTTGCTGCTTGCCTTCTAGACAGTCCACTGTCTAGAATCCCAAATCATCTTCATGAATATCAGGTATTCTACTGTTAAGATACAGTCTCTCTGGGACTCCCAAGATGGGACAAACTATTTAGAAGACGGCAGAACTGTTTCTCACAGGGTCTCCTTTCTCCAAGCCAAGGCCTTGGCTTTAGGCCTTCTGCTGTTGAAGTAACCAGGAATCCAGACCAAAGAAATAGCAGAGTTAACTCTGGAAGGCCTCCTACTTCCTTCTAAACGCTTGCTACGCAGAGTGGTCTGTGGCCCAGCAGCACCGGCACCACATGAGAGCCTGTAAAAAATGCAGAACCTTGGGCCTTGCCCCAGATCTACTGAATCAGAATCTACATTTTAACAAGAGCCTCACATGATCTGTGTGCACATTTAAATTTGTGAAGCACTGCTCTAAAGTTTAGAGTCGAAGCTAAACCATTTTGAATACTGCTAAGTTCAAATCACAAAGTGGAGACCCCTCTCCAGGCCCAGAGCTGTTTCTTCAGGGCTTTAGCAGCTCCCCCTGCTTCCAGTCTCCAAAGGTAGAATAATAGAGAATAATTAAATCGCCCGTTGATTAGCATTTCAAAGGGCAGTGTTAGAGCTAATATGCTCCAAGTCAGAATCAGAGTTATCTCCATATCAGAAGCTAGTTTCTATTAACTCAGTTACTCTATGTCTCACAAAAACTAGCTGTCTCCTCCCGTTTTATTATTGCCCTATTTCCATCTAACAAAACCATTCTCCCTACCAGAGCTTTACACTTTGTACTGCTTATTCTCACTCCCTAAGGAAGTCCAGCAGGACCAGAATCAGCCTTAATGTTTTTTTGTTTTTTGTTTTTGCGGTACGCGGGCCTCTCACTGTTGTGGCCTCTCCCGTTGCGGAGCACAGGCTCCGGACGTGCAGGCTCAGCGGCCATGGCTCACGGGCCCAGCCGCTCCGCAGCATGTGGGATCTTCCCGGACTGGGGCACGAACCTGTGTCCCCTGCATCGGCAGGCGGACTCTCAACCACTGCGCCACCAAGGAAGCCCCAGCCTTAATCTTCATCCGCAGAGATGACAGGACAGGGAATTCGCTGTCTTCCCACAGACATCGACTCAGCAACAGGCTGAGAAACAGTCTTACCTCACATACATGGATTTATGTATGTGAGCACTTGAACATACATACACAAACATATATAGCTTCGAGAGGGACTCAGCATACATTACCTCTTAAGGCATTTATTTATTCAGTTAAACATTATCTCAATTATCTCAGTAAAGCTGAAAAAAAATTATCTACTATATCCCAGATGCAAATACAACCGCAAATAAAACCATCTCTACCCTCCAGAAGTTCACACAACGCAGAGCGAAAGCGGGCACGAAGGATGTTACAAAAAAAGAAGCTGCGAGGGAAAGGGCTGGGATGCGATGCACAGGTGGAGAGAGCAGCCTGAGCCCAAGAGGCGCGTCTTTGTCTTCCTTTGAAATGGGGAAGGAGAAAACGATGGTTGTGCCTACAATGTGTCTGTACCTGGGATGAGAGAAGGTTAACTCTGTGAAGCAGTAAGGAATACGTTATCTCCATTTACCAATGAGTAACTGGGTTCAGTCAGACCAATTTGCCCAAGGTCATACAGCCAGATAATGGCTAAAGTCTCCCTTTCAATGCTCTTTGCAAAAGTGAGCAGTTCAAAAGGTCTAAGAATCCTTAGACTAATACATATGGGCCCGGAAATGAGAGTTAGGAGACCAAGGTTCTCATCTCACTGACTAGCTAGGTGACTTCAAAAGGATCCCCTAACCCATCTGGATCTATCACATGAGAGGACTGGGCTGATATCTGGTCCTGTCCAGTTTTGACAATTTATGGCTCTGGATCATCAGCTTCAGGCGGCACCTGGGCCAGAGCAGACCTATTCCCCAGCAATCAAAAGGCACAGGAGCCCCCCGAGATTGCTTGGTCAGCCATTAACCAGCACCCTGATACAAAACAAATCTCCAAATTCATTTCAAATGCTCCGGTGGTTAATGGTGGTTCTGGGAACATCCCAAATACCCCAAAGCTGGCATCTGTCCTCAGCAACCAGGAAAAACCCCGGCTCTGGACAGCCTGGAACACTAACAGGTAAAAGCACGCTTCCATTTCCACAGTCATTTGTTTCGCCTGCTTCCAAAACGGACCTAAAGCTTGGGCTATCACAGCAAAACCCTAACCCACTCAAGCAACAGTAAAAAGAGCATGGCAGGGCTTCCCTGGTGGCGCAGTGGTTGACAGTCCGCCTGCCGATGCAGGGGACGTGGGTTCGTGCCCCGGTCCAGGAGGATCCCACATGCCGCAGAGCGGCTGGGCCCGTGAGCCATGGCCGCTAAGACTGCGCGTACGGAGGCTGTGCTCCGTGGCGGGAGAGGCCACAACAGTGAGAGCCCAGCGTACTGCAAAAAAAAAAAAAAAAGAGCATGGCAAAATTCCTAAAGGGATCTGGGGACTAGAAAGAAGGAGTAAAAGGATTTACAAGGAAAAGTCTGAGTAAAGAAAACTTTTCTAAGTTCAAATGTTAGTACTAAGATTCCTGGCAGCCAAGAAGGAAGTACAATGGGTTTCAAAGCTCTCACTAATGACAGTAAGCGCACTGCATCATTAGAACAGGCAAACTTCTCCTGGATCTAAGAAGAGTTTGTTGCACGGGTCTAGGCAAATTCTGGGAGGCAGAAAGTGCAGCTACTTCATACATAATTGCTTCTTATATTGACACGTAAAAATAGCTGAAGGCATAATGTCCCCAAAAGAGTGAGACGCGGGCTGAGAAGTGGGATGGCTGAAATGCCACACACCCAATTTAACTGCTCATCCTTCAGAGCGCAGCCCAGACATCGCCTCCACTGTAAACCCTTTCTGGACAGCTTCCTTGGGCACTCCTCAGGACGGGAGATGCCCCTGCCTCAGGGCTCCCGGGTCACGTGGCCCAGACTTTACACTTACGGAGTCACTGGCTGTCTCCTCCATTAGGACTGGAAGTTAATTAACCGTGGGGGAAGGCAGCCGGGAGGCTGGCATGCTGCCGGCCGGTGCTCTGAGAATGATGCTTAAGTAACAGAACCATAAATGGAAGTGACCGACGGCATTTTCCTTAGAGCGCCTCTTACCAGGAGAGGCTACTCACCACTCATCCGGGGCCTGACTTGTCAGAAATCTCAGCTTCTGGTCAGAAGACAGCTTGGCCTCACTGGTCCAGGACAGACACGCAACACCACCGCAGAAGCCACAGCCTGGCCCTGCAGCCCAAGAGGCCGAGCCCTCACGGTGCTTCCCGGGCCAATGGCCCCATGGTAATACCAGGAGTAAACCATGGGCACCTCCAGGTCGGGGTTTCCCGAACCTGAGGACAGAAGCCCAGCCACTCATTGCCACAGCAGCAAGCACTAGTTTCAGAGGCACGACAGCAACTCCCGCCCAGGAGCCGGTCCTTCCGCAGGGCTGCTCAGCACTCCCAGGGAGAAGCTATGCAAAACAGAAAGCTCCTTGCAGGAAAGGAAAACCCTGCATGGACAACACCACGAGAAAATTCCCTTACACGCCCTGGAGGGAGGAGGGAGGGTGGGGGAAGACTGAGAATTCCGGTTTTGTGTTACTTCCACCTTCCTCTGCGACTCCATCAAAGTCCTCAGACAACATCACAGGCAGCCCTACAGACCCCATCCCTCCCCAAGTGCACTCCGGGTCAATCTTCACCCTCCGCACCTTCGAGTTCTCTGTCAGCCACCCCACCACCCCCTGAAACCCGTTCCATCTGAGCAAAGTACTTCCTGGTCCACACACAAGAGTTCTCCCGTGCCCTGGACTTCCCCTGCTGCCTCTGCCTCTCAACTTTCTCCCCAACAGAGCCTGTGCCACCCACATACTCATCCCAGGGTCACTGGGCCAGGAAGGAGTCGGGGTGGGGGGGGGTGGGCAAGGCATTTCCTGCTCCCCAGGCCAGAATGAGATGGCAGTTTCAATAATATCCTCTGCTATGGTCTGAAAGTTTGTATCCCTCCAAAACTGCTAGTTGAAATCCTAATGGCTAATGTTGACAACAGTAGGAGGTGGGGCCTTTGGGAGGTATGTAGGTCATGAGGGTGGAGCCCTCACAAGTGGGATTAGTGCCCTTATAAAAGAGGATCCAGAGAGCTCCCTACCCCTTCCACCAGGTGAGGACACAAACAGAAGTCTACAACCCAGAAGAAGGCCCTCATCCAACCATGCTGGCATTCTGACTTGGGACTTCTAGAACTGAAAGAAAGAAATGTTTGTTGTTTGTAAGTCACTCAGTCTGTGTGGTATTCTGTTACAGCAGTCCAGACAGACAAAAACATCCTCTATTTTTAAGATGTATGTCCCTGGCAGTCTCATGCCAACTTCTTCCCTTCCTCTTCTCAGCAAGCTCAATTATTTCAGCACCCATTTGGCCAAATCCCTCTCCTCCAACCGTCTCCTCCACTGCCCCTAAGCCTGGTCTTCCTCGGCATCCACTGACTACATCATTCCCAATCTGTCACACCAAAGACCTAACCTGACCATGGAGTCGGCAGTTTCAGCAACGCCCAGAGCCTCTCTGGTGGATGTGTTCATCTGCTCTTGATGCTTTGAAAACCCAGTCCCGAGTCACTCCCAAACCCTCAGCCACTTCCAGGCTCTGGTGCTAAGTCTTGCTGTGAAGCCTTTCAACTATCCTACCTGTTAACTGCCAGTTTACTTGTCTGTCTCCTCCTCCACACTGTAAGGCCTGGGAGGCTGAGGGCCATGTCCTCCTTGTTCACTGCTGGGTTCTGGGCCACTGCCCATGACTGCAACCCAGCCCAATGCTGCACCCTCCAAGCTGTGTACCCCACAAGGCCTGCGCCCACCCAGAGGCAGGAGCACCTCTGTCTCACTCAGACAAAGCCAAGCCATGTGGCTGTGGGAGCTGCCACTACCCAGAGTGGAGAGACTTCTGAATCTACAAAGGTGCCACTGTACCAGTGGGTGGGGAGACACCAGACATTTCCTTCTGCCAACCCTCTAGATATTCCCAGCATATATAAGATATTCAAATATTAGCTGAAAAAACAAACTAACTGTGTTACTACAAATTCATGTATTCAGCTGGGCTTTCACTGTATTTTCATGGCCTTTTATTTTGAGTTGACTTTCGCAGTTGCTCTCCAGGAAGTGGTTTGAAGCTCCACCTCCACTCAGGTTCCCAGTCTCACTCTTGAAGCCTGTCCGTCAGCAGACATCTTTACAAAAAAAAAAAAAAAAAAAAAAAAGATGCTGAGAAAAAGAAGAACTCCCCCCGCCCCCCATTTCCACTCCTTCCAGCCTGAAGAGGACCGGAGGGCAGCCTGTTCCTCTGCCAATCCTGCACCCATTCCCTGGCCTTATTAGTTATCTCTGTCCTCATATCTATGCTGAATCTCTCCCTCATGGAGTCCATCTCTGGCCCCCAAATCTCAACCCCTCCAACATCAGAACAGCCTTCCCTCCATCCTGCTTCCCACCTTGATGTTTGGCATCTATTCTCCACCCTTTTTACACGCTTAGTGTAAGGAAGTTAGGAACGAAATAAAACAGGGTAAATGAAGAGTGACCAGAGTGGAGCTGGGGGCTATTTTTAAAAAGAAGGTCAAGGAATCCTCCTGTTTGAGCGGGGACCTTTTAAAGAAAAAGGAACGAGACATGCAAGGATCTAGGAGAAGTGTACTGCAAACAAGGCAGTGCAGCAAGTGCAAAGGCCCTGAGGCAGGAGTGAGCTCGGAAACTGGAAGACAAAGTAGGCTAGGATGACTGAAGCTAGTAAGGAAAAGAAAGGGAAGAGCAAGGATTTGTGTAGTGCCTTTCTATCCTCCTTGTAGTACATATATGCTCCATGAGAAAAGATGCCCTCTCCAGCATACGGCACATGTCCCAGGATGCAGTACACACACAATTAAGCATTGAATCAAAGCACACATACATGCACACTCAACAACCGACAGCCTCCAGAAGACAACTATACTTAGCACAGCACTCAAGGCTCCTCCCCCGGCCCAGGCTTTCCTCTGACCATCCCTCCCAAGTTCTAGAGTCTGCTTGCAATGGAACACTCACAGTTCCCTCCCCCTTCCCGGCACTTTCCTGCTCCCACCTCTTCAACACAGTTGGACCTCCTGCTTGGGATTCCCGGTCACCTCCTCCTGTCAAATCTTACTCCTGATTCTGGGTCTAAAAATCAAAAGCAGTCTGACCCGATGTCCCCAGTAGAATTATCCCCTTCCTCCACGCTCCCTGGCACTTTGCTCCTCCTTTCATTAAAGGGCTCGACCCCATGTTCATCTTCCTTGTGCACAAGATCTTCAGGTCCCGGAAGACAGTGATTATCTTCTCTTGTGAGGGAAAGAGAAGAAAGGCAATCCAATCAGCATGTAGTAAACATACAAGGAGGGGACTTCCCTGGTGGCGCAATGGTTAAGTATCCACCTGCCAATGCAGGGGACACGGGTTCGAGCCCTGCTCCGGGAAGATCCCACATGCCGCGAAGCAACTAGGCCCGTGAGCCACAACTACTGAGCCCGCAAGCCACAACTACTGAGCCCACATGCCACAACTACTGAAGCCCGCGCGCCTAGAGCCCGTGCTCCGCAACAAGAGAAGCCACCACAGTGAGAAGCCCATGCACCGCAATGAAGAGTAGCCCCCGCCTGCTGCAACTAGAGAAAGCCCGCGCGCAGCAACGGAGACCCAATGCAGCCGAAAGAGAAAGAAAGAAATTTATTTAAAAAAAAAAAAAAAAAAAAGTGATTTTCCTTTTCTTCTTCCAAGTCCCAGGGGAAAACGTCTTGTCAGGAAAGCTCTGGAAATGGCCCAGTCAGCAGCCTAAGGGACAGCTGTCTTGGGACGGACACAGTGAGAGGACGTGACACATGGGAGGAGGTTTGGGCCCCTCGGAAGCAAGAAACCTCAGGCCTTGCCAGGGGGTCTCCTCAGTTCCCCCAGAGCTGCGTGGCCCTCAACAGGCAGGAGCTTCTCCCCAACACCGTGGCCGGAGGCAGCCCTGGAGACAGTGTCCCCAGGGTGAAGCAAGGAGACAGCTGACTCTGCGAATGGCGAGCCCGGGTCACGGGGCTGCTGTCCTGAGGCTTCGCAGAGAACCCTGGGAGTAGTGGCACGTGAGAAAAGCTTATGAGACTCACACACACCCATACTCGCCCACTCTCATGCTCTGAGCTCTCAAATGCACCAGGGCCTCCACGGCTGCCTGTAGCTCTGAACACCGACCTCTCCCTCGGGTCCCTCCAGAGAAGGTACATGTATGGACACTTTGAAACATTTCCCTTATTTCACAGATTCACGTTCTGAAGCATCTTGCAGTTGTGAATATTTCTGTCATACCCATCCTGCCAGATTCTCCTCCCCACAGGAGGAGAACACTTGAAATATATTATTCACAGTTAGGCATACTTGAAATAGATTATTTTCATTGAAGCATCACTTAGGGAAATGAGATCACAGTAAAAATACAAAATAAACCTACTCCACATGTTTAAGGACCAAAATGATCCCTAGAGTCGGTAGCACAGGAAGTGCCGGATCTTTATGTGCTCCAACCTTCAGAACTGGGAGGCCCAGAGCAAGGGCTAGGACGTCAGGAGCCTGGCAGACCTGATTTACATCTATTCTCCCACCACATGCCTGCTTGTGGCCTTGGGGAAGTCACTTAACTCTGAAGCCGAAGTTTCCATATTTGTACAAATAAATCCATATTTGTACAACGGTCGAACACGCAGGGTTGCTGTTAGGAATCGGAGATAATACACGTAAAGCCCTAGAACAGAGTGCCATTTAGCGGAGTCAGTAAACGGCTGCTCACGTTAGTATTATTTCTACCTCATCTATTGGGGCATCTTACCAACAAGATTAGGTCCTCAGAGATGAGTGGGACCCAGACCCTCTCCCAGACCCTGGCCCCCATTTCTAGGGGCCACATTCCATCATCCCCATAGGGACACTCAAGTTTGTCAACCCACGTTGTCCTTATGGCAGTGCAGAAAATATGGTCACATTATACCTACACATGAACTATGGACTGACCCCAAGAAAAAGAAATGGCTCAATTTAGTAGACCCAGTCTATTACCACAGAGCTGCAGAAACCTTGTCTACGGAGGGAAAAACTCAGCAGACCACCAGCTTCTGCGAGGCCAGGGCTCAGTTTAAGTTTTTTATACAGTACTGTGTTATGTTTATGGCCTCTTTGCTGAAGCTCAGCCAGGAGAGGAGAGAGTGACGCCCTTAACTGCACGAGAGCGTGAAGCACCCCTTCCTGTTTTGGTACCCAGCGCTCCAGGTTTTTGAACACGAGCCCCCGCCTTCTACTGATGGTTTAGAATGTCCCAAAAAAGCAGGTTACTTTTTAGTGATGCTAGATGCTCACTTCACTTAAAATTTAATATAACTAAGAATATAACAAAAAAGAAGCAGACTCACAGAGAACAAACTAGTGGTTACCAGTGGGGAGAGGGAAGCGGGGAGGGGCAAGATAAGGGCAGGGGATGAAGAGGCACAAACTTTTAGGTATAAAATAAGCTACAAAGATATATTGTACAACATGCGGAATATAGCAAATATTTTGTAATAACTATAAATGGACTGTAACCTTTAAAAATTGTAAATCTCTTTACTGTACACCTGTAACCTACAAAATATTGCACATCAAGTATACTTCAATTTAAAAAAAAACTTAATATATATAAAATCCAGAACTAGGTAAGGCACTATGCCGAGTGCTAGAAACGCTGGAGAAATAAGGCAACTGGCTCCTACCCTCAAGGAGCTTAGACTCTGGCCGGGGAGGCAAGATCTATACAAATCCCTCACAGCACAAGGAGTAAATACCAGGAGACGTCTCTGACCACCAGGGTCGTAGGAGGGAAGCACGGATGCAGACTGGGTCGTGAGGGAGGTTCGAAGGTGGGAAATTAGACTGGGCAGGATTCCGATATGTGGGGAAGAGAGGGTGCTACGGCAAGAAGAAGAGCATTTGCCAAGAGCAGGGAGGCAGCTCAAGGCAAGGGATCCATGGAGAGGTGCCAGTCTGGACTGGGCATCCACAGAGCAACGGTGAAGACCAGGGATGTCAGCCTCCCTATTCGCCAGCATCCTCTGAAGAGCCTTCTCAAAATACGAACGCCTGAGTGCAACCCCCTGAGATCCCCAGTCCTCTGGTCTAGGGGTGGGGGAGGAAAAGACTTATTAGAGCAGGAAAGAAGAAAGTCCTGGCGTCTATCAGCCTGCACCGTTTCTCCAGCACGAGAAATGGCAACTAAAAGTGGTTTGGCCGCCTGGATGACAGGCAAGGGGACAACAGATCCGATCCCCTGGGCGACTAGCTCTGCTTTGAGGGAGACAGGTGTTGTGCTCAGAGAATCACCCAGAAGTTGTGTCAAGAGGCTGGAAGCCCGCACCCCTCGGAGGACAGCCTTTGGGGCCCTGGGCAGGCGGAGGGGCGGCAGGCAGACACAACAATCCTAACCACAGCTTTGTTCTTAATGAAGCAACAACCCTCACCTCCAAACGGAAAAGGGCAAGAAGTAGCATTCTCACCTTACACTACTACTTGCAGAAGCCAAATGCTCCAATTCTGAATGGTCTGAATTCGACTACACGTCATCAAAAGACCTTGATTTTCACTGTTTTTGTTTATTTGCTTTTTTTTTGCAGGGAGAGGAGGAAAGGATCAGGAAAGTGCTTTAGAACATGGAACTTTCGCCTTTGGAACCAAACATCTGAGCCTCGGGACCCACTAACTTGCTCCCTACACGGAAGGTCCCCCTCTGTTATCTGACTCCAGTGTATGCGCCTTCCTCCAATGTCACTCACTTTTCTTACATCACATCCAAGTAGAAATAAAGGGGCAAGAACGGTCACCACCCTTCTCAGAGGATGAATCACTTATTATTAGTGAAAATCAATAGAAGAGGCTGGTCCAGGAACCGGCTTACACTACATTCCAAGGAATGAAGTACTCCCCCCTCGCCCATTCGCAGTAGCTGTTTCGATACCGGTTTGCCCTCTTCCCCACAGAGAACCATCCTGCCTCTCCCCGCTAGGTTCACCAATCCACTGGCTGAAACTGATTTCGGATGATTCCGCAGCCAGCCAGCGAATCAAGAGATCAAGATCGACTCACAAGCCCTGAGGATAACTTAAAGCCTTTCCATTACCCAGACAGAAAGATGGCCCAAAGGAAATTTTAAAGGCAGGCACGGACAAGAGAGGGGGGAATACCTCCAGGTTAGAGTTCATACTAGGAAGGGAGGAGCAGGGGATAGGTTCCTAGAGTGACATTTCCCGAAGCGGGTTCTGTGGACACTCAGCTCAGGCCTGCTGAGGCTGAGCGGGGGTGCAAGGTAAGAACGGAGTAAGGCACTGACTGTGCCAGTGACCAAAGGCCAGCCACCGAAACAGCACAGGAAGTGGTACTCGCCCTCCCTCTCCAGCCACGGTCTCAGTGAACATGAGCACATTTTAAAGGTTCTGAGAAGTCCCGCAACAAAGAAAAATGTTTCACGATCGTGACTATACAACCACCGTGACTGATAATTCACTCGCCTTAGAACTGCACTACCCAACACGGGAGTACCAGCTGTATGCGGTCACTGAGCGCCTGAAGTAGCCAGTCCAAACCGAGATGGGCTGTGAGTGAAAATACACGCTGCATTTCAAAGGCTTAGTGCGAAAAAAAGGACGGAAAATTATCTCCACTTTTCATATTGAGTACATATTGAAATGATAGCATTTTAGATGTATGGAATTAAGCATATTATTAAAATTAACTGCCTCTCTTTATACTTTGTAAATATATGGCTACTAGGACATTGAAAATCACATACATGGCTCATCTTATATTTCTACTGGGTCGCGCTCCTTCAGAAAGTGCTAAGCAACAGCACATGCTCAGAAACCTCAGATACACTGTATTATCGTGGCATTTGTGCCACATTTGTTTTCCCCCGAAAGAGATGTGTTACATCCCAGAACTGGGGATGGAATAAAAACAGACAAAGAAAGCATCTGGACATTCTGACCAGGCTTGATGTGACAGCCCACCTAGCAATATGTGATTCCAAAGGTATCAAGGAACGACTATCCTTCCTCTCCTGGTCTATTATCCCTTAGATGTTTACGTAACAACAGAAAACTGTTTTGCTTTACCTTTCGCTCCAAGGCTGTATCTGTAAAGTTATTCCTAAACATCACGCTAAAGACTGAATAAATCTGGAGTTTGGTATCCTTCAGGGACTGCCCACGAGGGTGCTGCTCCAGGCCCAATGGGTTGTGTATCTCTATAGCAGATGCTAGTATCTTTCACTCACTCCATGACTTTGGGCAAACCACTTCACCTCCTTCCTGTGGAAGCGCCAAGTATGTGAACGTCCACAGGGCCTTCTGGACAATGTGACCCAGACAGTGTAAGTCACCTCACCATTTACTATCCTAGTCAACTCGTGAAACATCACCAGAGGAGAACCAGTTGTGTGACTCAACACGTAGCCTGCTTTGTAGTGCAGCTCCCCTGCTTGTGAAACAGCAGTAACAACACCCACCTCACAGAAGAACTGGGTGATCAAACAAGGGAACGCTGAATGCAGAGCACGCTGCCCGGCACTGAGGAAACACAACTTCCCTCCAGACTCTGCTCCGTGCACTTCAGTCATCTTGGCCATAGAGGGAGAGGCTGGCCCTAAACCTCTCGTCCTTTCTAGGCTTAAAATTAACAGGCTATCTCTGGTCAGTTGTTAAAAGGCAAATAAGATTACTAAAACCTCAGAAGACCTGTCAGAATAGGACAGGAAGTGGGCTTTCCCTTTCTGGATTCTCTTCCTCAGAGGCGAAAGCACGTTGGGAGCACACACATGCAGGGGCCAGTGAAGGGTTTCCCAGGGTCCCGGGAAAGCCTCCCTGCTCTGGCAGTGACTGCCCTCCAGTGGAATGGCTCCACTGTAACGTGTCCTATCCTTTCACTATTGAGGTCCCATCCCTGTGCGCTGCCCACTCAGGTCCTCAAAATCATTTGCTGTCATTGAAGACAGATGCCTCGGGCTTCCCTGGTGGCACAGTGGTTAAGAATCCGCCTGGCAATGCAGGGGACACGGGTTCAAGCCCTGGTCCGGGAAGACACCACATGCCGTGGAGCAACTAAGCCCGTGCGCCACAACTACTGAGCCTGCGCTCTAGAGCCCATGAGCCACAACTACTGAAGCCCGCGTGCCTAGAGCCCGTGATCCCCAACAAGAGTAGCCACCGCAGTGAGAAGCCCGCGCACCGCAACAAAGAGTAGCCCCACTCGCCGCAACTAGAGAACGCCCGTGCACAACAATGAAGACCCAACACGGCCAAAAATAAATAAATTAAAATAAATTAAAACAAAAAATAAAGACAGACGCCTCTCCTTCCTCGGATACAGCATCTCAATTTATACAAACCATGATGCTTCTTCCTATCCTCAGACCAGAAGTCTCTCTGCTTTCTCCATTCTGTACAATTTCTGTATGTCCAATCATTCTGTCAGCCCCACAGAGGAAACTGAAGGAAGCAATTCTGAGAGATCTGGAAATATATATTATTCTTATTTTTTTTCCCTCTGAGTAGCTGATTCTACTGTTATGACGCCTAAAATTGCCTAAGTAATGCTAGAGGTGTATGCTCTTGGATTAAATAAATCTGCAATAAACAGAGATACATTTGGAATAGTCAATTTCTTGGATGGGTTTCAAATAGATCATAGGCAACAGGGAAACTTACAGTCATTGAGGCCCAAGTGAGTCAGAAACATCAATATTTCTAAGTGTCTCTATAAATCAACAAGTCCCTTATGGAGTCATCTACCTCAGTATTCAGGGATCAAAGGAGGTCAGAGGTCTGCATCACCCAGAACCCCAACCTGTGCACCAAGGTATGTAGAGGAGACACTGAACTTCTTGGCTCTCAGGACAGTTGGGCAGCCAGATGCCCTGGGTCCGACCCCTTCAAGCAGCTAGCTGCCTCCATTCTCCAGGCCCCAAATCCTCTCCTAATCAAACCCCAATTTAGGGGCATCCATATCTGAAAGCCGAAGGCTACCAGACACTCTGAATGTAGAATCCATCCTCTAAGATCTTCCCCAAGCTTCCCAAAGTGACCACTTTCTCCCTGGTACCCCAACATGCCCCCTCTACCCCCTCTCATAGCACAGATCCAACTGCATCACGTTTGTTCACATATTTCCCCCATCTACCTGGGTTCCTCAGACGCCCCAGGGCCTATCACATAATGCTCAATAATGTTAGCTGACGGGAACTCCCTGGAGGTCCAGTGGTTAGGACTTGGCACTTTCACTGCTGAGGGACCGGGTTCAATCCCTGGTGGGGAACTAAGATCCCACAAGCCGTGCGGCCAAAAAAACTTAAATTAAATTTTTAAAAAATAATAAAATGTCAGGGACTTCTCTGGTGCTGCAGTGGTTAAGAATCTGCCTGCCAATGCAGGGGACATGGGTTCGATCCCTGGTCCAGGAAGATCCCACATGTCGCGGAGCAACGGAGCCCGTGAGCCACAACTACTGAGCCTGCGCTCTAGAACCCGCGAGCCACAACCACTGAGCCCGCGTGCTGCAACTACTGAAGTCTGCGTGCCTAGAGCCCAAGCTCTGCAACAAGAGAAGCCACCGCAAGGAGAAGCCCGGGCACCACAATGAAGCCCGGGCACCACAATGCCCCGCTCGTCGCAACTAGAGAAAGCCCACGCGCAGCAACGAAGACCCAGCACGGCCAAAAATAAATAAAATAAAATAAATTCTAAAAAGTAAGTAAATAAAAAATGTTAGCAGAAACAGGAATATCTACTGGACCAGAGCCGTGCTTCTCAAAAGCAGATGTCTGTGGGCTGGGAATATGCAAAGTCACAGGATAAACAAGGAGCAACTTCTTAGACATAAAGCTTAAAACATTTTCTTATAAAGTCCCTTTGAGAAGAGAAAGCAAAATCCACATGGAGTTAAAAAAAAGAAATAAAGTAGTATTCTCCTGGCAGGCTGGCAGCTTCCAAATTCAGGGTCATGCCCCAGGCTGTCGGGTGTACAAGTTCCCTATCCTTTCTGCTAAAGAGGTCCCTGACTAAGCTGAGAAACCCAAGAAGCTCTGGACTCCATATGTGCCCTACTTTCTGAGAGGCTGAAAGTACTTTGTCAAGGGTCAAAGATCACCAATGCCACTTTCTAGGTAAAAAAAAAAACCAAACAAAACAGGCTAATCTTGCCCAAACGACTCAGAAAGTTAATGCTGGGGACAGGAAAAGAGCTCTCTTCAATTACTGGCCCAGGACATCACATGAATAAGCTTGTAAGAAGACATTATACTTTTTAAAAGCCTAAAATAATGTACTACTAGCTTGTTTGGGCCTGAGACACTTTGATCACTTCCTGGAATGGAGTCCCATCAAAGAAACCCTCATTTCACGCCTCTCCTCTTTTCCTCTGCTCGGCTGCCTCAGCAGTAAACTCTTAAGGGCTCTAGATAAACACGAAACAGAAGCACCTCTCTTGGGCTCTTACGGAAGCCTCAGGTGCACACCTGAAGCCTCTTGAAGGTCAGCACTCCAGCTGGACCAGCGGATGTGCAAACACCATGACCACCTGGCCTTGGGGAAGAGGGCTTTCGCACTCCCGTTTCGGACCCCCCGCAGCCCAGAACTTTCTGAACTTTTCTCCACTACCAGCCTTCAAGGCTCTTGGCCAGCCCGGTCCCAAAGAGGAAGCCGAGGGGCAGCGCAAGTACCTTGAGAGGAATGAAGCGGGGTTGAAGGCACTTTCTTGCTCCAAGGGCCTTCAGGGGCCGCAGAAGGACCCAGCAGGGCTCCGGGTCGGGAGGGAGCGGGAAAGGGGAGGGTGCGGACAGACACACAAACACAAGCACCCAGGCCCCGAGTCCCGGGCCGCACTCACCTTGGCCGACGTCTCTCCGAACAGAGGTCTGTTGTCGAGCCCACTGGTGCCGTAGGTCCTGGTGGAAAAGTCCTCCATTTTAGGGTTTCTTCACTGTCCCGAAGCCACTCAAAGCCGAGCCAGCATTGCCTCCCGAAGTCCCGGGTCTACGACTCGCGGCGCCGCCGGTCACCGAGCGCTCATAGCCGAAGCCCAAGGGGGCCAGAGTCCCGGCGGCGGGGGTGGACGCTCAGACCCACGGGACGAGGCCGCTCCGCCCGAGCCCCGCTCCCCTCATCTTGAACAGCTGCCGCAAGAAGTGAACAGAAACAGATACAGCGTGGCCGCCCCGCCCGGCGGCTCCCGCTTCCCCAAATCTCAGCGCCCGGGCCGCAGGGCTCGCGCTGCAGCTCACGGAGCAAATCGGCTTCCCCGGAGCTCCCCGCTTCCCCGCCCTCGCCACTCCTCTCTGTGACACGGTCATTTCTCGTGCTTTCTAAATGTTCTGGTGATCCCTTCACTATCGGGGCGGGGAGGGGGGCGAAGTTTTCCTGGAAGAAGGCATTACCAGCCCTCTGCACCGCTCCACCCCTCTCGCCCCAGTGGCCAGCGGCAAGAAGTGAAGCCGCCGGAGCAGAGCCGAGCGCTCCGCGCGCCCCTCCCACAGCGCTCTGGGATCAGGTCGCGGCGGCGCCGAGCGACTCGGATCCCCGCTCAGGTGTTGCCTGTACGCGAGGGCCGGCGCGCCTCCCGCAACTCCCCTGGAGCTGTCGGGGCAGGAGGAGGGGATCCCGCCTCGGCCCGGCACGGGCCGACCACCCTCCCGGAAGCGCCCCGCGCCCGCAGGCCAAACCTCGGCGTCCCCAGCCGCCCGCTCGCTGGGGAGTCCTGGTCGCACTAGGGAGCACGGGTCCCGGTCCACGCCGACGCCGGGAGGCGGAGCAGAGACTCCGGGGGCGTCGCGGAGCGAAAGACTTTCCGGCTGGCAGAGAGCGGGCGCGCCGGCCGGGCAGTGCGCGCCGGGTCCCCGGGCCGCTCCCCGGTCGGGACCCGCTGCCACCGTCGCAAACCGACTCGGCCCGCCCAGGCCACGTCACGGCCGAGGCCGCCAATCCCGCGTGCCGAGGCGCCGCATTGGCTGCGGGGCTTTATTTCTAGAGGTGCCAGTTTATTCCCCGCTGGGCGGCCGATCTCCTGCGCTCCTTGTTTCTCAGCCTCTTAGTAATTAGCGCCTGCGCGACCCACGTGGGCTGAGCACATTTCGGAAGATAGCCTTGCAGTGGGCTGAAACTTGTTAAAAACAACCAGCCTGCTTTAACCACCCCAGTCTTTGCACCACTAGCACGGAAAGGGGGTCGTTGATAAATATGGTTTAGGGTTGTTTGTATGTTTGTCCTGTGTTAGGGAACCTATGTCCTGGACAGTGACGGTCGGGAGGTAATACGTGCTTAGGTATGTCTTGGACTTGTCCACTCATCCTGCTGCTGCTGCTGCTGATTAAGCATATATATGCAGCCACAGAGAACCAACCCGTCGTTATGTCAGCCTCTTCGGGTTTGAGAACGTGGAGAACCGGAGGTGGACAGGCCCCCTAGGCAACATAGCGTCACTCTACATTTGGGATCATTTATAAGTATTAGGAAACGAATGCAACCACGCTAGGTACCCTGGACACTACGGCTCCTACACTGAAGAAAGCTGTGACTACATTTGTTTGCAAGGAGAGCCCGTGTTGCAACATTGTAGCCCTGTGACACTTAGAATCCAAGCAAAGATTCCACGTGGTCCCTCTAGAGTTTGGGACAAAGGATTAGGACAAGGGACGGACTAAGAGCCACAGAGCTACAGATGTGAAATTTGCAACACTGAGTAGAACTGGGCATGGTGCCTATCTGATCTACCAGTATTTTATAAATCATCTTCTCTTTGTTCAGGACTTTTTGTTCTAAGAGGAATGCTACACAATCTTGCACCCAGTTCCATTAGAAGTTAGACCCAATAAAGAATTTTAAGTCACTCACATGCTACCACATTCATTCGACAAATACTTCTGAGAACCCGCTCTGTACCAGGCAACCACCAGACAGGGTAATACAGTAATCAAGAGACAGTCAAGATCATATTGTTGAGGCTGGAGTGCAGATAGAGACATGTGATTACAGTGTAGAGAAAGGAGGAGGTACAGTGGAGTGACTAATAGCACAAGCTTTGAGGTTGATCATATCTGCCCTCAAACCCTGATGCCACCATCTACAAGCAATGTGATCTTGGGAAAGTTACCTAACATCTAAACTCTCTTGAGCTCCTTCCTATGTAAAAAGTGAAGATAATAAAAAATGGAACTAGAATATCTAACTTCAACCTTTTTTTTTTTTAATAATCTAATAGAGAATATTTCAGACACCTGGCAAGTAAGTATCCAAATGGTAGTTGTCATCAATGGTGACGAGTGCTGTGATCTGGACACTAGGGGTGCTATGGAGATATATGGGAGGGCACCCACCAGATTCAGGTGGCAGGGAAAGCTTCTTGGAGGAGCCTTCTAAATCAAGACCCCCAAAGAAAAGCATTTGTTAGCCAAGGTGAGGAGGAGAGTCAAGAAGACAGGCCAGAGATGCTAGATATTCATGTAGGGTGTATTTGAGAAGGAAGGTTGAGTCAGGAATAGTGACCGTCTCGCTCAAGAGCTGCTTATTCTCTTGTCTCATCAATTTCCTGTGCCTCTGTTTCATTGCTTTTCCTAAAAACCAGTTTCCTCATGACTACTACTCACCCCACACTATAACATACCAGTGGCTTTAGTTTGTTTTTGGTGCTAAACTCGGGGAAAATGGATCTTATCACTCCAGTGCCCACCAGTGCTTAGTGGGCGTAGTCTCTATCTTTGAGTTCAGATTCTCACGAGAAATTTCAATTGACTGAGTCCAGATGATGGACTGATTTCAAGTTGCATGAGGTCTTCCACCCCGAACAGCCAACAGGTGGGACCAAGTAGAACATATTTTCTAGGGACCACCCCCTTGAGGAGGGTAGGATAGAAGATGGTTTAAATAAAGAGAGTATGTATGTATCAAGTCAATGATAGGATTATCCAGTGTCTTGCTGCTCATGGTATGGTTCCTGGACCACAAGCATGGCATCACCTGGTAACTTCTTAGAAATGCAGAGCCACCCCAGATCTACTAAATCACAATCTGCATTTTAATAAGATTTCCAGGGGATTCGTACACACATTGAAACGTGAAAAGTGCTGCTTTCATATGCCTCTATGTTTACAAACTGGGCCACAGGCCACATAGCTGACCCTCCCAATAACTATCCCTTCTTATTTCTTGATCTGCATTGTGCTTCAGCCACTCATTCCAATGCAAATTCTGGACTTTGGCAACATCCATGTTTGAAATAAGCCCAGATACACCATTTAGTGAGCCTTCTCCTCCAATCCTTTGAAATCTTTCACTCCTGGTCAATATACCAGTCCTTTGGTCACTTTAGTGTCTCTGATCCTTTGGTCTCTTGACTTTTTCTCAGTGGATCTAGTCTCCCACTTTCACTTTCTTCCAGCTTAGATTCTGTGTTCTATCGCTGCAATTGATCTTTTGATATCTTCAGTTCCCTTGTCCCATTTATTTTACCACACCTGGGCAGAAAGTCCCCTGAGATATTAATCCTTCTGCTTTCTGAACACCTATGGCCAGGTGTCTAGCACGGCTGCAGGGGGAAAAAATCATAAATGCCCCCTAATTAGAGTAATTTTAGATTTAAGGCAGTCAACCTCAACTGTGCCCTTAGAACCATCTAGAAATCCTGTGTTGCCTGGACAACTCTCTTTTGTGTTGTCTACTCTCCCTGACCCTCAGCAGATGACTAAGCTGCCTACTTCACAGGGAAGAAACCAAAGCCATCCCACGAGAATTTCCTCAACTTCCCAGCAAACCTACACGTTCACCTCTGTCTACCCTCTTCTACTCCTCCTTCCGTCCAATGAGAATGGAAGAGATGCCTGTCTTTCTCTCGTGTTTTACATCCCATTCCATTCCACAGTCATAGGGGTCTCACTGTTATGATTATATTTTTTCTGTGAAAAGCATTTAAACATGCTCAGTTTCAATCGTGTTAAAACAAACAAGCAAAAACCTTGCATGAAACCTGCGTCTCCCTCTGGCTACCACACTCCTTCTCCACACCCTCCTGGAATCCTTGGTTGCCTTGGTAGCCGTCTTACCCCTCCCCCTCTCACTTGACAGCAAAGCCTACCTCTCATTGTAAAGGGAAAGTACGCCAGATGTTCACTTGTAGCTGGGGGAGGGGAATGTGAGTTTTAGGGCCAGTGAGTCATTAGGGCAAATCTGCTGGGGGCTTTTAGGAAGGTTTCCTCCCTGATAAAAGGAGAGAGGCACGTGAAGAGAGCTATCCCTCTAGACAGTGTCATGTGATGATGTATTTAGAGTTGCTTCTACCATGTTATGACCATGAAGGGCGGCCAAGAGTATCCCAGAGAAACCAACTAGAATCTTAACTGTGAACCGCCCACCTCTGGGCTTCTTATATGTGGGATGTGTGTGTGTGTGTGTGTGTGTGTGTGTGTGTGTGTTGAATGGGAGTGTCTCTATTGTCTAAGTCATTTTTGTTTGGGTATTCCCATGCTCACAGCTGAAAGCATACTGACACATTTTTAAAGCCAAACTTTCTGTGAAAAGGTCCATCGAGATTGTATCCACTTCCTTCCCTCCTGCCTTTGCCTCAATCACTGAAATCTGGTATAGCAGCACTGCTTCCCCGGTGTTCTTTCATGAAGGTTCCCATGGGGACTTTATTGATGAATCCACTGGACCCTTTTCAGGCCTCCTCCTATCTGGCCTCTCGGCAGCACTTTGCATTTTAAAATTCTGGAAATAGCCTTTACTATAGTTCTTCTGCTCTTCCTCTGCATGTCTCTTAAATATTATCTCCCAGGGCTCTGTCCTTCACCTTTTTCTCTTCTCACTACATGTTTTGCAAGGGTCAGTTCACATATATCCATGGCTTCAATTTATATCTCTATGCTGATGACACACAAGCCTATACAAATGGACTTCGGCAATTTGTCAGGAAATAGATAATTTATGAAGAAAGCCACTTTTGAAGTTAAATAACTCCTTCATTTCAGGTATGATTTAACCATGTTTCTCCTCTTTCATTGTCTCTACAGTAAAGCTCTCCTAAAGAAGAGTGCCTCTCAATTCCGGCTGGACGTTAAAATACTTAGGATTTTCAAATACTCTGATGCTTGGGGCCACACCCCAGGCCAATTATATCAGAATCTCTGGAGATGAGACTCAGCACCAGTATTTTTTAAAGCTCTCCAGATGATTCTGGTGTGCAACTAAGTAGAGAATCACGGTTTAAGAACAGAGTATTGGGCTCAGAATCTGGGCCTGGGTTTCACTGTGGACCCTTATTATATTATCTGACAAGTCAATACCATAGCCTGTAGAGTTGACAGACCTTGGTTTGAATCCTGGCATGATTTTTTTTTAAATTATTAACCCATTCTATTTTTATTTCCTGGGAATTGTTAATGGACTTTGCCAGTGACATTTACATAATTGGTGAATTGGTTTGAGAAGGAGCTTCACTTGAGGGGTCATTGGAAGTCATAACATCAGGTCCAAGGATTCTAAGTAAATAGAATAGATGCATGATTTTGAGCCAAGTTACTTAACCCCTCTGGGCCTCAGTTTGGACTTCCGTGAAATCAACAAAACAATACTTGCCCTGTAGGGTTCTGTGAGAATTAAATAAAATATTTTAAACACCTGACACATAGTTAAAGCTCTGTAAATTATGCATATTACACGTTGACTACAATGAACATAATGGAGACTGTAGCAAAATGGAAAAAATGAATATGACAATGTTGAAGGGAAAAACTAAATATAAAATACAATCTTTATAGTATGCAGTTGACCCTTGAACAACTGCACTGGTCAACTTATTTGTGCATATTTTTCAAGAAACACATGTTATACGATCTGTGGTTGGTTGAATCCTCAGATGTGGAACCAGGGATGCAGAGGGAAGGCAAACTGTAAATTTATATGCAGATTTTCCACTGCACAGAGGCGTGGCACCCCTAACCCTTGAATTGTTCAAGGGTCAACTCTAATTGTGTAAAATATCTTTGCATGTGAACCAAGACTGGCAAGGAACATGGAAAACATAAAAACAGTTTTTTAAAATTCAGCTTTCTCCGGTTTCCTGAATGGTGGTGAAGTTCCAGGCTTTTGGAGAAGATAGGAACACTGGAAATAATGCATTTGTGCTTCTTTCTTGTTGCCCTTTTTCCTTTCTTCCCTTAATATATGCTCAGTAGAAACAAGGGCATCATATGCTCCTTCCTAGCCAAGGGCAACGGTTTTCAGAAACTGAAACTAGATAGAGGTCAGGAAAGGATGAGGCGAGAAGCAGTGTCCAAAGTCAGTCCAGGAAGTGAGAAGTAGGAAAAACTCAGAATCCAGTACCTGTCAGCAAGGTGGGTTACAGCAGGAATGAAGTAATTACCCCCAGGCCATCTTTATGGTACATAGAATGATTTCGAGAGCCGGACGGAGGATGGGTCGCCCAGTAGCATTTTGAAGAGATGTGTTTCTCCCTGTTCCCAGGGCTCAGGGACCAGAGGAGGGCGAGGCAGGGAATCCGTGCCTGACTCTGGTGGGACTGGATGTCCCTTTAAGGGCAGGGCATGGGAGAAGCACACATCTTGGAAACTCTGCTCTGAGTATGACCATCACAGCCTCATTCAGCCGACTCCAGAAAAAAGGTAAGGGAAGGGGGTAAAACTAATAAAGATGGAATAAAGGCTGCAGTACCAAGGAAAAGCAAAAAAAGAACAACAAGGAGGGAGAAAGTGTCTTCCTACAACAAGGCGGACCAGACGGAAATAACTTCTGGGGGCCTTTTCAGGTTAAACAGGAGACAACAGGCCCCTAGTGGAGTCACCTGTACTAAACTCCACGTAAAAAACCAAGACTTGATACCTAACCTAATTGCAGTTTTGACCCCCAGGAGTGTAGCCTTTAGCAAGTCCACCTGGAATGCCCTGGTAAGCACTGGTGAGGTAATCCCCCCAGAGGCCCTTGGCTTCCCCTTAGGAAGACGACCTTGCCTGAAACAACACATTCCTTGCTAATAATTTCCTTTTTCCTCCACCTTGAAAAACCTTTCCTCTTCTACAACTTGGTGATATTCCTTTCTGTTGCTACCTGGGAGGATGCCCGATTCATGAGTCACTGAATAAAGCCAATTTGAGCCTTAAATTTACTCGGCTGGATTTTAACAAGGCACACATAGTTTGAACAGTCATGTGATAGGAAAATGGATTCACAAATATAACGAATTTAGGCATTGCAGCAGATTGCAGCTTTCAGTCTGAATGTGCTCCCAGGAGTGGATAGAATCTGTGGGTTTATTGCTAACATTTTTTTGAATAGAAGAATGAGATTGCCACACACCCCCTGCAAATCAGGCAGGTGTCATGAAAGAGCCAGCTCAGTGGTCGGGAGTCACTTGCCTGGTCTGAGCTTAAAAAAGTCCCCTTGGGCACTAGATTCCTGAACTGTAAAAGGAAAGATTATATGCTAACAAACTGTGAGAATAACTGGAGGATCTATTTTGAAAATATTTTTCTATTTTGAAATGCTTATAGATTTACAGAAAACTTCTAGGGGTAGCACAGAGAGTTCTAGTACATACCATTCCCCCCAGCTTTCCCCAATGTTACCATCTTTCACAACTACAGCACATTTATCAAACCTGAGAAATTAGTGTTTCTATAATACTATTAACTAAATCACACACTTTACTTGGAGTTTCCTATTTTTAAATAAGACTGCTGTGTAGTACAGAACTGTGGCTTTGTCAGAGGCTCAGTTTCATATCCAATAAAAACTAAGGAAGGGACTTCTCCTGTGGTGCAGTGGTTAGAAATCCGCCTGGTATTGCAGAGAACACGGGTTCAAGCCCTGGTCTGGGAAGATCCCACATGCCGCGGAGCAACTAAGCCCGTGCGCCACAACTACTGAGCCTGCGCCCTAGAACCCGCGAGCCACAACTCCTGAAGCCGGAGCGCCTAGAGCCGGTGCTGCACAACAAGAGAAGCCACCGCAATGAGAAGCCCGTGCACCGCATCAAAGAATAACGCCCGCTCTCTGCAACTAGAGAAAGCCCGCACACAGCAACAAAGACCCAATGCGGGCAACAATAAATAAATAAATTAATTAATTAAAAAAAAAAAACTAAGGAAAATAAATTTCCCCAGAGGATGTGAAAATTAAATGAGATATGGTAGGTGAAATTGATTTTTATACTCGGAAGTGCTATTCACGGGAGTGAGTCACACATGATAAGAAGACATTTTTAGGTGTTTTAATAATTGATTTAGCACTGCTCCTGAAGTGGATAAAATCTGAAACAGGGTCTATCGCCCACAGCTGAAACACCGTTCTCAATATGAAAGCGCAAAATTTGCACAGAGAAATTAGAGCAAAGAAACAAATATACTAATTTAAGCCAGTCCTCTTGAATAGGAGCAAATAGATTTTTTAGCCGATAAACAGTTTACTGAAGTTCCTATAATATTGTAACTTCTGAGTTTTAAATTGTGTGTGTGTATTGTTTTTAACTAATCAATTTCATGATTTAGAAATTTGAAAGCACAGTTTCATGGACAAGGTAAAAATTTTTTTAGGTTTTGAACTAAAATACATTTCTTAAGAAAGCTCAGGAAAAAGTGATGGGAATGACATTAGGCAGTTATTTTTTGTTACCATTTCATTCAAGATTTAGAATATTCCTGATAATGATTTTGAGTAAATTATTTAAAATTCAGGCATTTAGCTTGAGGAGAAGTGTGTACTATGCCCTGGCTTTGTCACTAATTGTGTCACGTTCAGTTATTTATTTAACCTTACAGGTGTCATTTCCTCATTATAAAGGAGCACGATGGGACAGATCGCTTTTTAAAGATCTGTGGCACTAACATCGCGTGACTCTTTGGCCATAAGAGAGGAAGGCCTGAAGTTAAAGAGGAGAAAGAAAGAAAAATATAAATGTAGTTCACAGATGCAGTGTAGTTGTATTAGCTTTTTATACAGTGACATTGGATATTTTTGGTCTTTTGGGGGTGTCAGGGTTAAGATCCTTTTTCACAAAGGTATTTTCTCTGTGACAATTAGATATTTTTAGGGCTGTAAGCACAGCATTGCACACGCTCAAGCCCTAACCTGCTAGCCTTTTTGAGGGTGCCCTTCCCATGTGGCTTAAATTGTTCTCTAAATAGACCTAACAACGGGGTAATCACACTTCTTTTCTTAGAATAATGTCATTTTAATTTTTTTAAGAGAGACTAGACAGGAATCCAGCTATCTCATTGCTTAGCTATCCAGGTTCATAGTGAAAAACATCTGAAGAAGTAAATAGTATCGCTTAAAAGAATATCTATGATGTCTCCTGTTAATAATGGGAAATTTAGGGCTTCCCTGGTGGCTCAGTGGTTGAGAATCCGCCTGCCGATGCAGGGGACGCGGGTTCGTGCCCTGGTCCGGGAGGATCCCACGTGCCACGGAGCGGCTGGGTCCCTGGGCCATGGCCGCTGGGCCTGCGCGTCCGGAGCCTGTGCTCCACGAGGGGAGAGGCTGCAGTAGTGAGAGGCCTGCGTACCGCAGGAAAAAAAAAAAATAATCGTAATGGGAAATTTATCAAATTAACTTTAATTGCATAAATACAGAAAAGTTTAAAAAAATGAAAAACTTAACCTTTTGTCTACTTCTGACTTGTTAAATAAAATAAATAGAACATTACAGAATAGGTTTATTTTACAGGGAAGAACTTTGGGGAAGTTTTTTGTTTTGTTTTGTTTTTTGTTTTTTTAAAGAAACACATTAAGATCCAAAAGAAAAAATTAAATAAATAACAACCAAGGTAAAGAAATTCTCGTACAACACGTCCATCCAACAGCACACCCATTTTTCCTTCTTGGAGAGTCATTTATATTCTCCCCCGTGAAAATATTAGCACCACTTCCCCTTGGCTGGATTCCTTGACACTCCCTACAGTGAGAGCAGACATCTGTTACTGAGCCTCTATTTAGGGAAAAGGTATTAACACTCAGAATACACAAAGGAAGAAATCTCATCTATAACACCCAGCATGGTATTTTTCAACCCCATCCCCTAAAAGAGCGATCTGAGCAGAACCTCTGAATATCTGATATAATTAGCTTCTCTTGTCAACAGTGTCTTCTGTTCCCTCCTGTAGTGGGTTGCATTGTGGATTCCCCAAAGATATGTTTACCAAACACCTGTGACCGTGACCTTATTTGGAAACAGGATCTTTGCAGGTAAAATCAAGGTAAGAATCTTGAGATGAGATTATCCTGGATTAACGTGGCCCTACATCCGATGACAAGAGCCCTTGTAAGAGATGAAGGCTATGTGAAGAAAGCCCAAGGTTGGAGTGATGCCATTGGATGCCAAGGGATGTTGGCAGCTACCATCAGCTAGGAGAGAGGCATGGAACAGATTCTCCCTCAGAGCCTCCAGAAGGAAACAACCCTGCTGACACCCTGATTTTGGACTTCTCGACTCCAGAGCTGGGAGAGAATAAATGTGTGTTGTTGTCAGCCACCCAGTTTGTGGTTACTTGTTACAGCAGTCCTACGAAACTAATACTGGGCACTTCTACTGGGAACTGCTTCCTCTTTCACTAGAAATGTTGCAAGAATTTAATAAGGTTGGCAAAGCTTTCCCCTGTAGTAAGTCCCCTAGAAGGACCACTTGTTCCAAAGTGAAGAGGGTCATAGGAAAACCATTAAGTAGGAGTACAGAGAAGGAAACCTATTGCCTGTAGAGAATGACACTTTCCTATAAAATAAGGACACTGAATTTTTAATAGACACAGAGAACTTTAGTGTCTTCCTACAATGCTATCCTTACACGCTACACCTAATTCAAGTTGCTACCTTCACTCACACTTTTGAAAGTCTTCTTTTGTAATTGACTTTAGAACCTGTTGGGAAGTTTAGTGTTCTCTAGAGAAACAGAACCAGTAATTTATATATATATATATATATATATATATAGGGGATCGGGGGGAGAGAGAGAGAGAGAGAGAGAGAGGGAGACATTGATTTATTATAAAGAATGGGCTCATGCAATTTTGGAGGTTGAGAAATCCCACAATCTGCCGTCTGCAAGCTGGTCGTGTGGTTAGGTCTGGTCTTAAAGATCTGACAACGAGGAGAGCTGATGATGTAGATTCCAGTCCAGATCTGAAGGCTTGAGCACCAGGCATGCTGAAGGGAGACGAAGGTGGACGTCCCAGCTCAAGTAATCAGCAGGAAGGGCCAAGTTCTTCCTTCCCCCACCTTTTTGTTCTATTTGGACCCTCGACAGGTTGGATGATACCCACCCACACCGGAGAGGGCAATCTTCTTTACTGACTCCACTGATTCAAATACTAATTTCATCTGGAAGTGCCCTCACAGACACACCCAGAAATAATGTTTAGCCAAATATCTGGGCACCCCACGACCCAGTCAGGTTGACAGTTAAAATTAAGCATCATACAGGTTATGCAAGCAAAACAATATCATTCATTTATAGTCACAATTCCAATGTTATTATCAAATCTTTCTTCTTAGGCAATTTAAATTACAATTAAAGTGACAAATACTGAACTTGAATCCACATGACTTCTAACTTAAAAAATTAGATAGATAGATAGATGGATCCTCAAAAGATGAAGAAATTTCACTATTTATAATTTTATACCAACCAGACTGGCAAAAATTAAAAGCGTGACAGTACCTTTTTTTTTTGGCTGTGCCACACGGCATGCAGGATCTTAAGTTCCCCAACCAGGGATCGAACCTGCACCCCCTGCAGTGGAAGCGTGGAGCCTTAACCACTGGACCGCCGCGGAAGTCCGACAATATCATTTTTTTTTTTTTTTGCGGTATGCGGGCCTCTCACTGTTGTGGCCTCTGCGATTGCGGAGCACAGGCTCCGGACGCGCAGGCTCAGCGGCCATGGCTCACGGGCCCAGCCGCTCCGCGGCATGTGGGATCTTCCCAGACCGGGGCACGAACCCATGTCCCCTGCATCGGCAGGCGGACTCTCAACCACTGCGCCACCAGGGAAGCCCCGACAATATCATTTTTAAGCAAAGATATAAAACTTTAGGACATCTACATCTCTGCTGCTGGTACTTCTACCGGAAGAGCTGCTATACTCATTAGGTCATAAAGATGCAGGTGCCAATACTTCTCACCCCGATAATTCTAACCCTAGGTGTGTAGCAGTAGCTCTTACACAAATGCAGCAAGAGACTTGCAAGTTTCAAGGTAACATTATTTATGATAACAAAAGAGTGGAAAGAGCCCAAATGTCCATTAACAAAAGAATGGATAGGTCAGCGGACCAGATCTATACAATGGAATATAGCACTCAAAGTGAGTGAACCGCAGTTACATACATGTATCAACATGCCAATATGGATGAAGCTCACAACCATAATGGTGAACAGTAACCAAAAAAAGTATGTTGCAGAATGCTCATGAGTATGTAACACACTGGAAGCGCCCGGCTCATAAACCCTTAGGCCTTATCATTTCAGCACAGGCCAGTCCAACCCCTAACTGTCAGTAATTTCAACCCTTTGCCAGAGGGGTTCCTTTGTTTGCAAAGCCCACTCTGCCTGCACATGAGGCAGGCCAGAAGTGCCAGGGAATTAACACCCTCCAGCAGCCAGCCCTCAACCAATGATCCACAAGACCTGTGTATAAATACTTGGGAGGATTAATTCCAAAGTGTATACTCTACTCCGTCTCCTCAGTGTGATTAAGATATATTTTACTTTATGATTTAGAAATAGATACATGTTTTAATTTTGATTAGTTAGGAAAGGAATCATAACAGCTGAATGTGAGTTCTTTTCTGTCGGATAAAAACAAAAATTTCGGTAGCTAAGTTCTTAAAACCAAGAATATTCTGAGATTGTTACCAAACATTTCCAAATGACAGGGGAAATTCTGATTTTTAGGTCTCATTTTCTTGCAAAGTAAACAACTTCTTACACAGTTTTTTTTTTTAAGCTGCTACTTGTATTATGAAAATAGGTTGTTTTGCTTGAAATATAGGAGGAAAGAAATCAGTCTTTTGTAAACTTGAGAAATGAATTAAAAGTTTTTCTAGAATAAAATTCCTTCATGTCATGATGGAATTAATCGGTTATTTATTTATTTTATTTATTAAAAAAAAAAAGAACAGGTGCAGCAGGTAGTTAAGGGTACAGAAGCTAGAGCAGACTGCCTGGGTTTGAAACCAGAGTCTGCCACTTACTAGCTGTGTGACTTTGAGTAAGTCTCTTAACCTCTTTGTGCCTTAGTTTCCCCATCTGCTGAATGGGGATGAAACAATATTTACCTTTTATGGTTGTTGTGAGGACTAGAGTTAAAATATGTAACAAATTTAGAATAGTGTCTTACAAAGACCAAGGTCCCAAAGACTGTTAGCTCTTCCTATTGCATTCGCAATAAAACCGTAAGGGAAATTTTAAACACAATATTCAGAACAGTGGTTATCTTTGGAAGGGAGAGAGCTTGATAGGTTCAGAGATGGGTATATGGGAGTCTCAAAGGTACTAGTTATGTTCTATTATTTTTAAGTTGGGTAATGGATATATTTTTGTTGTTTTATTATTATGCTTTATAACTTACATATAAATTACATCTTTAAAAATATCTATCAAATAGTGCATAATTTTTAAAAGTTGAAAAAATAAAATAATCTCCACCAAACGTGTTCAAATTTATATGTCTTTTATGATTTCAGGGTACTCTTTGCTTCAGCTAAGGCCAGTCCTTCCCCCCCTCACCCGGGTGGCAGAGCTCGGAATCTTCCTCTTCCTCCATCACCACCTAGAGGAGGAGATCTAATGGCCTATGACAGAAGCGGGAGACCTGGAGACCGTTATGATGGCATGGTTGGTTTCAGTGTTGATGAAACCTGGGACTCTGCAGTAGATACATGGAGCCCATCAGAGTGGCAGATGGCTTATCAACCACAGGGTGGCTCTAGATATCATTATTCCTATGCTGGGGGTCATGGCTCATATGGTGATCTTGGTGGACCTATTATTACTACACAAGTAACTATTCCCACAGATTTGGCTGGATCTATTGTTGGCAAAGGTGGTCAGCGGATTAAACAAATCCGTCATGAGTCAGGAGCTTCGATCAAAACTGATGAGCCTTTAGAGGGGTCCAAAGATCGGATCATTACGATTACAGGAACACAGGACCAGATACAGAATGTATAGTATTTGCTGCAGAACAGTGTGAAGGAGTATGCAGATGTTGAAGGATTCTAACGCAAGATATTTTTTCTTTTTTATAGTGTGAAGCAGTATTCTGGAAAGTTTTTCTAAGACTAGTGAAGAACTGAAGGATTCCTGCATCACTTTTTTTTTTATCTGCTTCTGTTTAAAAAGGCAACATTACTCTGCTTCACAGGTGTTCTGCATTTGAGGTGTAGTGAAATCTCTGCTGTTCACCACATGTAATGTTTTAGTTCCTTACAAACAGGGTTGGGGGGTGAGGGGGGTGTGCAAAAACTAACTTTGAAATTTTGAAACAGCAGCAGAGTGAGTGACTTTTCATTTTCGTTCACTGTTGGTGGTTTAAAAAAAATCCCCCCATGTAATTATTGTGAACTCTTTGCTTTGTGGTCACTGTAACATTTGGGGTGGGCGGGGGGAGACAGGGAGGAAAAGTAACAATAGTCCATATGTCCCTGGCATCTACTCAGAGCAGTGTGCACAATGTAACGCTCTTTTGTAAGAAATGTTTTAGATTTTAAAAATAAATTTAGTGAATCTATTTTTGGTGGTCATTTGTTTTTTAAGACAGTCATTTTTCAAATGGCTGAATTCCCCTCAACCTGTCCCCACACTAAACACTAAGTTTAATTTTCAGTCCTCTGTTGGATATAAATAAATGCATCTCTTCTTGGACTTAAGCAAAATATCTTGACACATTCAGTTCTGGTGATTTCTTAAGTGATTTCAAAGTCCATTGCTTGGGAGGAAATTCCACCACACATTCATGCTTATAATAATCTGGGGATTTTTGTTTGTTTTTGCAGATGCTTGCCCCTACCTTGCAACAATTTTCTGTTTGTAATTGTGAAGAACCAAGGTGGGGAGCAATACAACAGACGGAGTAGTTGTTATAAGTATATACCAGAAGCCTAATTAATAGCGGCAAGTTTTATTAATCAGAATAATACTTGGTTATGGAAGTGACTGATGTTAAATAAATTCTGATTATTTTTTATTAGATAATTTTTCTCCTATAGACTTAAACCGTCAGCTTGGTAGTGTTCATTAGTTAAACTTTGTAAAAAAAAAAAAAAATATATATATATATTCTTGTTTTTCCATTGTATGCAAATTAAAAGAAAAAGATGTACCACTTCCCTGTTGTATGTTGGATCGTGTAGGAAATGTTTGTCAACAATTCAAAAAAAGATGAAAAAAGTTCCTGTGGATTTTTGTATAGCATCTTGGCATTTGTATTGATAGTTAAAAGTTCACTTCTAAATAAAACTCTCATAATTCTAGATTTGATGTGGGTTTGAACAAGGGTTGATTGACACCTGTAAAATTTGTTAAAACATTCCTCTTATAAGGAAATAAAATAATCCTAAATTATAAAAAAATTCTTTCCTTTTGAATGAGCATTGCACTTAAAACATTTAACAATTAGTATATGCTTATTTTAGAAAAAAAGCTTGTGCAATAAAAAGAAAAAAGTATGCTCACTATATCATCTATATTCATCTATAACCACTGCTAATATCTTGATGTCTATCCTTCTGGACTTTATATTCTATTATAGATTTTAAAACAAAATTACATTATAAAGAAGTGCTACTAAATGATATCCTTTTAAAACTTAATATACTGGGAACATTTTTCTTTTTTGTTATTTTTTTTAAATTAGATTCCTTTGCAGGAATAAACAGAAGAGATTCAACAGCTGCTAGATCAGCAGAAGGAAGAAGAGTTTACTGTAAGTATGCCTGGCTCTAAGGGATACAGGATCCATGAGACCCTAGAAGGGACACTTGGCAGCAGAAGCTTGAGAAGCTCCCTCTAGGGTTCCACCGCTAAAGTGACTACACATCAATGTGTATCGGGGCGGCGCTCTCTTCTTTATATCGACAGGCTTCCCTGCCATACGTATTTTTTTTTTGCGGTACGCGGGCCTCTCACTGTTGTGGCCTCTCCCGTTGCGGAGCACAGGCTCCGGACGCGCAGGCTCAGCGGCCATGGCTCACGGGCCCAGGCGCTCCGCGGCACGTGGGATCCTCCCGGACCAGGGCACGAACCCGTGTCTCCTGCATCGGCAGGCGGACTCCCAACCACTGCTCTACCAGGGAAGCCCCATACGTATCTTTTTCAGGTCCTTATAGCTTCTGCTTTTTCAGTTTCTTCTTTCCCGTGACTTCAACCTATCAAAACCTTTGGCTTTTTCGTGACCCACTATTACCCTTCTAGCCTCTCCTTATCTGGTGGAGTTTCACCTTTAGCCTCACTCTGTCAACCACTCAAATCTCTCTGCAGTTTCCATTTCAGGTTCACAAGACTGAGGTTCCGATAGATCCTGATAGACTCCTTAGGGGTGGGAATCTTGTGTCAGGACTTCAGATACGTTAATGGTCAAGAGACTGGCTGTCCTCGGGCCAGATGCCTGCCCACTCCAGGTCTGTTTGGTTGTGTCCTGCCCCTGCCCCACAGCCCGCGCTTTATCCTTTCCTATAAAATGTCTCTGGTTAGAGTTGTGGTGCCCTGTTGTGGAAACTTCAGGTATTACAGTCACCATAATTTTTCTTCTAGAATTGTTTTCAAATTACGGGTGCATTACTTTAGGATGATAAAATCAACTAGAGGCTGACAACCAGAATTTTAAGAATGGAATAGAGTGGAATGGAATGGAACAGAACAGAATGGAACTGAACAGAAAGGAACAAAACAGAATAGTATAGCATAGAACAGAATATATGAGTTCATAGCACTTCTTATAATTGAGTATTGTTTCATGAAACTTATTTCAGATGTGTGTGTGTATAAAACAACGTATATGATATTCAAAAACATTTACAAACTGGCGTGACACAGGAATAGACACCCGCGGTAAATAACTAGTACAATTGAACCGGTGGGAGACAGCTGACCCTCAACCTGTTATGGATGGCATGGTTGTGATAAACGTGTTTATTTCTTAATATCAGTCATGTCAAAAGAATTTGAAAGACACTGTTCTAGAACTCAATAAAGTTATACATCAAAATTTTAATGAGTGCGTCCTATTTGTACAAATGTGCTATAATTCATGCAACCTACTGGTCCTGTCTCTTTTTTATTTTTCCCTTCTCTTTACTCACAAGGAATACGAAACAGTCCCACCACTATGAGAGGCCCGAAGTGATTGGGATACACTCTTAGGACACAGCTCTCTTGATGTGACACACACATTCATTCTCTCCAACCCTCCTTCCTTCCATGCTTCTCCTCCTCCTCCTTCATCCCCCCGCCCCCCCATCTCACACACACACACACACACACACACACACACACACACACACACACACACACACATTGAGCATTACTGTTTTTAACCATTTTCCTATTACTGTCTGTTTAGATTGGCTCTTCCATTTACTGGGTGTGTGACCAGGTGACTTAACCTCTCTGTGCCTCAGTCCTTCATCTGTAAAATGGGCATGATAATAATAATAGTACCTTCTCCTCAGAGTTGTCTGGGAGGGCTGAATGAATCAACCTATGTAAAGTGCTCAGACGAGTGTCTACGACATAGTAAATACTCAATTCAATGTTAGCGCTTATCATTATTTAGATTGTGTCCAGTTTTTCACAATTACAAGTAAAAATATTGATTCAATGAATACTTCTGTAGCGAAATCTTTGGAAACAGACTTTATTAAGTCTACTTAGGGAAATAGCATTGCTAGGTGAAATATGTACATTTTTAAGGTTTTTTAAGAATTTTGCTATATTATCTACCTGACAGGATCTTCTACCACCAATGTTTGAGAGCCCATTTCCCAGAAATTCTAGTCAACACTAGGTGTTATGATTTAAAACAAAAAGCCCTGGCAATTTGATTGGGAAATAACGATATCCATTATTGTATAAATTTGCTTCTCTTTGATCACAAGTGACATAGAATAAATTTTCAAGTGCTTATTCGTCATTTATATTGACTCTCCAGCAGAGCACATTGAGAGTGTGTCTTGATGTCGAGTTACTTTTACATGTGACTATGTCCCCATTAATCTGTGAAAGTCTCACTTTTGAATCTTCCACTGTAGCTGAGCACATGTCCTGCACACAACTGGTCCCAATACATCTTAGTTGAATAAAGTATCACAGTCACCACATCTGATTTCTGCAATGGATTTTTGAGCAGAATTCTCTAGCAGTCAGAAAAGGGAAAACATCAGATTGATCTACTCCGAACTATCTTAACATGGCCTTGGGCAAAGGGAGGCGATGTCCTTCCTTTGTGTGTCTGAGAATTGGATGATTACAGAAGAGCATTTAAATACATTTCTTTTTTATTACTGCTTCTCTCTGGGGGTTATTTGTCCAAATGTTCCCCTTCTCAAAGAAAAGAGAATTGTTTTCATCTGTGAGACTATAAAAAGACTATAGTTCCAAATGGGATGGCCTTTTCATCATCGAAAAATATGTATAAAGCAACTACTGTGTGCTAGGCATGGAAAAGGTGTGTGTGAGCATGCCTGTGTGTGTGTGTGTGTGTGTGTGTGTGTGTGTGTGTGCGCGCGTGAGCGAGGGCAGGAATGGGTATGTGTACAACGTACAAAAAACATGCTCTTCCTGCAGGAAATTAGCCTTTAGTTGGTGAAGGAAGTAACATAGCGTAGAGAGAATGACGCTGAAGGGCATCCAGAAATTGACATTCAATACCCAGGCAGCTGGAACTTACTTTGTCAACTTGGGCAAGTCCCTTAACCTCTCTGCGCTTTAGTTTCTTTACCTGGGAAATTAAGAACAATGCAACTGTGTTTCTAACAACCTCCTGTGAGCTATAGGGTGTAAGAGGGTAAAGGGATGGGATGAGAGAGACACAGTAAGACTCCTAAGTGGTCATTGTCATGCAGTGAGAGAAGGGCCAGGCAAGGGAGAAAGGCTTAAGGGGGAAATGGCATGTCCAGGTGAGGCGATCCAGGGGGATTTGTGTTGAAGTTAGAATCTGAGCTGACCTGCTCAGTAGAGAAGAGGGTGTGGGAAGCAAAATTGGGGAAACAGCATGAGCAAAGAGCAGAAGCCAAGGTGAAAAAGCGCCAGACATATCCACGGAAGGAGAATGAGCAGTTTGGCTGGAACAGAGCCTTCATGCAAGTATTCACTGAGATTTCACTGGAAGAATGAAAGTGTTATGGGGGAGGGCCATGACCACACACAGGAGCTCACCCTCAGGGCTGCGGGCCACTTGCAGGAAGAGTGTCTCAGGATTTCCAGGAGCACCGGGTTGAGAAAGGAGCGTGCGTGGGTCTGTTAGTGCACGTGGTCGGGTAAGAGTGAGAGGGGGCAGCAGGGCGTGGAAAGGCTCTTCTGTGACACGGCTTTGTCATTTCAGCTATGAGTCCTGGGTTGACTTGAAGGTTTTTGAACAGAGTCAATGCAGAGCAGTGTTTTAGGGCAACTAACCTGAGGGAATTACAGAGTAGGCTGGAGAAATAAGAGATTGGAGGAGGGAAGTCAGTTAGGAGGCTATTATAGTATGCAAGGCCTCATGCCTAACTTTGGGTCCTGGCAGTGAACACGAAGAAGTTATGGCTACCAGAGCTGGTTGTGAGGAATGGCTGATAGAAAATTCCCCACAGGAAGCTGGTGACACAGACCCTGAAGGTGGAGGAGGTGAGGAAAGTGTCCAGTGAAGGGCAGAGAGTGGAATCACAAAACAGGGGAGGAGAAAGGAGGAGAAACACTTCCTCCTCTGAGCTGAGGAAGATTTCCAAAAGGAGGAGAAGGCGGTCACGCCTTTGTCTTTTTCTTTCTTTTCAGGAAAGTCTGGTGCAGTGGGAGGTGATCTCCAGCAGTGGTTCGGGCAGGAGTTTTGCAGTCAGACAGACGTAGACTGCTTTTTAGTCACAGATTTTTAGTTAGTGGCTTCACCACTGACGGAAGGGATGATGATCACCAAGTTACTTTGAATCTAGTTATGCTTCTGTTTCCTCATCTGTAAATGCAGATGTTAATGAAAACTTCTGACTAGGTCCCTTGTGAGAATATTCACCCAGAGCAAAGATAATAAATAATAGCTATTGGTAAAACTATAATTATTATTTTCATGTATTTCTATTTTTATATGTACCAAGAGTATAACCACAGAACTAGCCCAAACTAGCCCTATTCTGAGTTGTTCTTTAGAGACAACAGAACAAAACTGTAAGTCATGCAGCCAAAGTATACATAGAGGAGACAATTTTGACCTCAAACAAGACCTGGAACCAAAGTTTCTCCCCTCACGGAACCAAAGGACCAGACATGACCTGAACCTGAGCACTGGAACCCTTTCAGAAACGAACGGTCCGCTGTCCAGGAAGATCCGGTGCTGAAGCCCCGTTCCCGCACCTGACCATAAATGGCCTGCCATTCCAAAGCCTGCCAATCAAAACCTGCCCGCCAGCACTTCCTCATACCAACCCCCTCGCCTAACTCTGTAATGGGTGAGGGAATCCCAGATGGGGAGATATATCTGAGGTTTGCCTCCTGGCTCCTGACTCGGCCGCCCTGCAATAAAGCCTCTTCTCCCTGCAGAGAGCGTTCCCTTGGCATTGGTATCTGGGCATGAAGCCCACTCGCTCCTGTACAAGGATTGAAGGGGTTCAACCTTGTGGCTGGAGGCTAAAAAGTGGTGAGGATTAGATAACCGTGAGGGAAAAGGAAAAGGGAGGGAGACATTTTGTGATCAAACATCTGATTTCTCCTTTTTTCTCTATGTCTCATTAAAAATTTTTTATTAAAGAAATTTTCAAATACAAATGAATCTGTATACAAAACAGAAACAGACTCACAGACATAGAAAACAGACTTGTAGTTACCAAAGGGGAGAGGGAGGAGAGGGATAATTTTAGGAGTATGGGATTAACAGATACAAACTGCTATACATAAAACGGAGAAGCAACAAGGATCTACTGTATAGCACAGAGAACTGTACCCAATATCTTGTAATGACCTATAATGGAACTTAACCTGCAACAAACAAACAAACCACAAATCACTATGCTCTATACCTGAAACTTAACACAATGTTTTAAGTCAACTATACTTCAAAAAAAAAACTAAGAAAAAAAGGTAAAGAAAATTTCAAACACAAAAGTAGAAAGTAGTAGTATAATGAACCCCTTTGTACTGAACACCCAGCTTCAACATTTTGCCAACCTTGTATTATTATTTTTGGATGAAATTATTTTAAAGCAAATCTCAGATATGATTTCTTGTAATCTTTTTAAAAGAACATGAAAATCAATTCCCAGCAGTATTATGGATGAGCTATCTTTTATATTCTTTTATTTTTCCAATTATTTATTTATTTATTTATTTTACTTTTGGCTGCATTGTGTCTTTGTTGCTGCGCGGGCTTTCTCTAGTTGCGGCGAGCGGGGGCTACTCTTTGTTGCGGTGCACGGGCTCCTCATTGCGGTGGCTTCTCTTCTTGCAGAGCTCGGGCTCTAGGCGCGTGGGCTTCGGTAGTTGTGGCACTTGGACTCAGCGGTTGTGGCTCACGGGCTCCAGAGCACAGGCTCAGTAGTTGTGGCTCATGGGGCTTAGTTGCTCTGTGGCATGTGGGATCTCCCTGGACCCGGGCTCAAACCCGTGTCCCCTGCATTGGCAGGCAGATTCTTAACCACTGAGCCACCAGGGAAGTCCCAAGCTATCTTTAAGGAACACTCCACTAGATTTTTTTTTTATGCTGAATTAAATAAGGGAAAAAACTTAAAATGCATTGAAGAGTTAGCAAGCAAGAAAGGACTTCTCAGAGTCAAAAAGCTAAGTAAAACTAAAAATAAGAGAAGTATGCAAAGAACTAAAACTGGTTTTCACCTTGAGGATTTTAACTTAACCCAGCTGGGCATGAGTTTCCATTCTTAGTGGTTTCTAAGGATTCAGGGGACAGTGCCCCAAGCCCAGGATCCACACAAGGCCGGGAGCATAATAAGAGATTTCTATTTTCCCACATTTATGCTGGGTTTGTTTTTGTAGGTCTTTTTCTTCTCTTGTGTTTCCCACTTAGAGAAGTTCCTTTAGCATTTGTTGTAGAGCTGGTTTGGTGGTGCTGAATTCTCTTAGCTTTTGCTTGTCTGTAAAGCTTTTGATTTCTCCATCAAATCTGAATGAGATCCTTGCTGGATAGAATAATCTTGGTTGTAGGTTCTTCCCTTTCATCACTTTAAACATGTCATGCCACTCCCTTCTGGCTTGTAGAGTTTCTGCTGAGAAATCAGCTGTTAACCTTATGGGAGTTCCCTTGTATGTTATTTGTCATTTTTCCCTTGTTGCTTTTAATAATTTTGCTTTGTCTTTAATTTTTCTGTTTGATTGCTATATGTCTTGGCATGTTTCTCCCTAGATTTATTGTGCCTGGGACTATCTGCTTCCTGGACTTGGGTGGCTATTTCCCTTCCCATGTTGGGGAAGTTTTCGATTATAACCTCTTCAAATATTTTCTCTGGTCCTTTCTCTCTTCTCCTTCTGGGACACCCATAATGCAAATGTTGGGGCATTTAATGTTGTCCCAGAGGTCTCTTAGGCTGTCTTCATTACTTTTCATTGTTTTTTTAAAATTCTGTTCCAAGGTAGTGAATTCTACCTTCTGTCTTCCAGGTCACTTATCCGTTCTTCTGCCTCAATTATTCTGCTATTGATTCCTTCTAGTGTATTTTTCATTTCAGTCATTGTATTGTTCATCTCTGTTTGTTTGTTCTTTAATTCTTCTAGGTCTTTGTTAAACATTTGTTGCATCTTCTTGATCTTTGCCTCCATTCTTTTTCCGAAGTCCTGGATCATCTTCACTATTATTTTTCTGAATCCTTTTTCTGGAAGGTTGCCTATCTCCTAGCGTCATTTAGTTGTTTTTCTGGAGGTTTATCTTGTTCCTTCATCTGGTATATGGTCCCCTGCCTTTTCATTTTATCTATCTTTCGGTGAATGTGGTTTTCATTCCACAGGCTGCAGGATTGTAGTTCTTGCTTCTGCTGTCTGCCCTCTGGTGGATGAGGTTATCTAAGAGGCTTGTGCAAGCTTCCTGATGGGAGGGACTGGTGGTGGGTAGAGCTGGGTGTTGCTCTGGTGGGCAGAGCTTAGTAAAACTTTGATCCACTTGTCTGCTGATGGCTGGGGCTGAGTTCCCTCCCTGTTGGTTGTTTGCCCTGAGGTGACCCAACACTGGAGCCCACCTGGCTCTTTGGTGGGGTTAATGGTGGACTCCAGGAGGGCTCACACCAAGGAATACTTCCCAGAACTTCTGCTCCCAGTGTCCTTGTCCCCGTGGTGAACCACAGCCACCCCCTGCCTCTGCAGGAGACCCTCCAACACTAGCAGGTAGGTCTGGTTCAGTCTCCCATGGGGTCACTGCTCCTTCCCCATGGGTCCCAATGCACACACTATTTTGTGTGTGCCCTCCAAGAGTGTATTCTCTGTTTCCTGCAGTCCTGTCTAAGTCCTGCAATCAAATCCTGCTAGCCTTCAAAGTCTGATTCTCTGGGAATTTCTCCTCCTATTGCCAGACCCCCAGGTTGGGAAGCCTGATGTGGGGCTCAGAACCTTCACTCCAGTGGGTGGACTTCTGTGGTATAATTGCTCTCCAGTTTGTGAGTCATCCATCCAGTGCTTACAGGATTTGATTTTATTGTGATTGGCCCCTCCTACCGTCTCATTGCGGCTTCTCCTTTGTCTTTGGATGTGGGGTATGTTTTCTGGTTAATTCCAGTGTCTTCCTGTCGATCATTGTTCAGCAGTTTGCTGTGATTCTGGTGCTCTCACAAGAGGGAGTGAGCTCATGTCCTTCTACTTCGCCATCTTCTGTTTAGGCTTAGTTCTCTGTTTCCATGGAAACAGTGTTTCTTTATTCTTTCAGAAGCACCTTTAGAAAAATGACCTGACTGCCTTTATTTTTAAGCTCCTCTCAAAATGAAAATTTGTTCCAACGCGGATCCTGAAGGTTCAGCAAAACTGTTCATGAATGACTGGTTTTATTTCATTTTTTTCCAGCTTTATGGAGGTACAATTGACCAATAAAAAGTGTATATATTTAGAGTATACAACTTGATGATTTAGTATATGTATACATTGGGAATGATTACCACAATCAAGTTAATTAATACATCCATCACCTCACATAGTTACTTTCTTTTCTTTTTGTTTCTTTTTTTTTGGCAGTGAGAACACTTAAGATCTGCTTTCTTAGCAAATTTCAAGTATACGATACAATATTATTAACTATAGTCACCATGTTGTGAGATCCCCAGAATAAGTTCATCTTGTGACTGAAAGCTTGACTAGCTTTGGAAACATCCCTTGAAGTTTTAGAAATTCCTATTAATTAAATAGCTATCTCTGGTCTCAAGTGTTCCTTTCATATTTAAACTCTGTACAGTTATGTTATTTTTTTTCCTTAAGAGATATAGGCTGCTTCTCTCCTTTATTTGAACCTCCTTTTATTATCCTAAAAATGTTCTCTTCCCTACGAAAGAGGAATGGCTATTCTCCTACGAATCAGATTGTTTATAAATGTGAGTCTGATAATTAATCAGTTTAAAATTTCATTCTTTTTATCCTGTATTTCTAACACTCAAAAATAAGCATTTGTGAGGAGAAGAAACAAATTGTGCATATGATTATATTTAATAATCCATATTTTAAATTTCAAAATATAAGCTATAATTCACATATCATAAAACTTACCCTCTTAGTTATACAATCCAGTGTTTAAAAATATATATTCACAAGGTTATGCAACCATCATCACTATCTAATTCCAGAACATTTTTATCACTCCAAAAGGACACCCCACACCCACTTTCACCTTTCCACTCACCCCCCAGCCCCTGGTAACTACAAATTTACTTTCTGTCCCTATGGGTTTGCTTATTCTACGAATGGAATATTTATGGAATCATATAAATGGAATCTCACGTATGTGACTTTTTTGTTTGCCCTCTTTCACTTAATGTAATGTTTTCAAGGTTAATTCATGTTTTATCAGTACTTCGTTCCTTTCTATTGCAGTCTCTTTATCCATTTGTTGACAGACTTTTTGACTTGATTCCACCTTTTGGCTACTGTGAATTGTGCTGCAGTGAACATTTGTATGTAAGTATTGTTGGAATACCTATTTTCAATTCTTTGGGGTCTGTATTTGGAAGTGAAATTGCTGGGTCATGTAGTAACTCGATGTTTAACATTTTGAGGAATTGCCAAACTGCTTTCCAAAGTAGTTGCACTATACTACTCGGCCATAAAAAAGAAAGAAATAATGCCAGTTGCAGCAACATGGATGCAACTAGAGATTATCATACTAAGTGAAGTAAGTCAGAAAGAGGAAGACAAATATCGTATCACTTATATGTGGAATCTAAAATATGACACGATTGAACCTATCTACTAAACAGAAGCAGACTCAAGGACATAGAGAACAGACTTGTGGTTGCCACAGGGGAGGGGATTGGGGGAGGGATGGAGTGGGAGATTGAGGTTAGCAGATGTAAGCTATTATATATGAAATGGATAAACAACAAGGTTCTACTGTATAGCACAGAAAACCATATTCAGTATCCTATGATAAACCATAATGGAAAAGAATATATAAAAAAATGAATGCATATATGAGTATAACCGAATCACTTTGCTGTACAGCAGAAATTAACACAACATTGTAAATCAATTATACTTCAATTAAAAAAAACGTAGCTGCAGGATTCCCTGGTGGCGCAGTCGTTGGGAGTCCGCCTGCCGATGCAGGGGACCCGGGTTCGTGCCCCGGTCCGGGAGGGTCCCGCGTGCCACGGAGCGGCTGAGCCCGTGAGCTATGGCCGCTGGGCCTGGGCGTCTGGAGCCTGTGCTCCGCGGCGGGAGAGGCTACAGCAGCGAGAGGCCTGCGTACCGCAAAAAAAAAAACAAAAAACAAAAAAAACCCAACAACAAAAAAAACGTAGCTGCACTATTCTATTCCATCTGCAATATGCAAAGATTCTAATTTCTCCACATTTTCCCCAACACTTGTTATTTTATTTTATTTTATTTTTTAATAGTCATCCTAGTGGGTATAAAGTGGTTTCTCACTGTGGTTTTGGTATGCATTTCCCAAATGATTAATGAGTTGAGTATCCTTTCATGTTCTTTTTGGCCATTTGTATATCTTCTTTGAACAAATGTCTGTGTAAGTCCTCTGCCCATTAAAAAAAAATATATACATATATTTATTTATTTGGTTGCACCAGGTCTTAGTTGCAGCAGGCAGGCTCCTTCATTGTGGCAAGCGGGCTCCTTAGTTGCAGCTCTAGGGCTCCTTAGTTGTGGCATGAGAACTCTTAGTTGCGACATGCATGTGGCATCTAATTCCCTGACCAGGGATCGAATCCAGGCCCCCTAAATTGGGAGCATGAAGTCTTATGCACTGTGCCACCAGGGAAGTCACCCTCTGCCCATTTTTTTAATTGGACAGATTTTTAAAAAATTTTGTCTCACTGTTTTAAGAGTTCTTTATATATTTTGGATGCTAGACCCTTATCAGATATACAATTTGCAAATATTTTCTAACATTCTGTAGGTTATATTTTCACCCTCTTGATAGTGTCTTTTGATGCAAAAATGTTTTTAATTCTGATGAAATCCAATTTATCTGGTTTTTTTCTTTCCTTTGTTGCTTGCGCTTTTGGTGTCATTTCAAAGAATCCTTTGCCAAACTTAAGGTCTTTTAAAAAGAAGCCTTAATAGAATCCTTTCTTCTTCCTCACTAGTACAAGCAGTACCCATGTACTAGTCAAGTACTAGCAGTACTTTAGTGGACCTGTGGATCTTTTATTTTCATGTTGTTATGAACCGATTCTATCCCTTAAAATTCATATGTTGAAGCCCTAATCCCCATTACCTCAGAATGTGACTGTGTTTAGGGACAGAACTTTTAAAGAGACAATTAAGTTAATATAAGGCTGTTAGGGTGGGCCCTAATTCAATATGACTAGTGTCCTGGTAAGAAGAAATTAGGGGGCTTCCCTGGTGGCACAGTGGTTAAGAATCCACCTGACACGGGTTCGAGCCCTGGTCCAGGAAGATCCCACGTGCCATGGAGCAACTAAGCCCATGCACCACAACTGCTGAGCCTGCACTCTAGAGGCCGGGAGCCACAACTACTGAGCCAGCGTGCCGCAACTACTGAAGCCCGTGCACCTAGAGCCCATGCTCTGCAACAAGAGAAGCCACCGCAATGAGAAGCCTGCGCACCGCAACAAAGAGTAGCCCCTGCTCGTCACAACTAGAGAAAGCCTGCGAGCAGCAATGAAGACCCAACACAGCCAAAAATAAATAAATAAAATAAATAAATTTATTTAAAAAAATAATTCTAAAAAAAAGTTCTAAAATTAGCTTATGGTGATTGCATAACCATGTGAATATAGTAAAATCCAGTGATTTATACACTTTAAACGGGGGAACTTTATGGTATGTAAATTATATCTTGACAAAGCTGTTAATTCATGTTCTGTTCAGTAATACAGAATTTTTCTGAGATATAAAGACATAATAGTTATCTTAACTCTTCCCTAGGATTTCGGTGGTAAATTTTTATATACAGTAAATATCACTAAAGGCAAGTCCAAACCACTGACTAGTACTAAGAAGAGGCCCTTTGTATGCTCATCTGCTGTTGGTGGTGGAGTTCTCAGCATCCAGTATATTTTAATTTGCTGTTAGCTGCTTTGTGAAGTGACTACCTGCCTACTGCCCCCACCCCCTCATTAAAAATAAGAAAATATCACAGAATTATTTCTTCAATATGTTCATTTTATACATTGGGATGAAAGTAGATTAAAGATCTGTCTCATAGATTAGAGCTATTTATACTATAACTCATTACTTCTTAGAGCCACAAGTCTTAGCAGTAAACTAGCTATGCAGATCAAAATGTAAATTCCTGGTTTTTTTATACTTTTTATGGTGGAACTTATCCAAACTTGTCTACAAGATTTTGTCTAGGGCTTCCCTGGTGGCACAGTGGTTGAGAGTCCGCCTGCCGATGCAGGGGACACGGGTTCATGTCCCGGTCCGGGAAGATCCCACATGCAGCGGAGCAACTGGGCCCGTGAGCCATGGCTGCTGAGCCTGCGCGTCTGGAGCCTGTGCTCTGCAACGGGAGAGGCCACAGCAGTGAGAGGCCCGCGTACCGCAAAAAAAAAAAAAGAAAAAAAAAAGATTTTGTCTATAGACTTGTCTACAAAGAGCTTTTTCTATTTGTGGTATACTGAGAAAGAGCTACATAGGATTAAAAATGAAAGATCTCATGGGAGTAAAAATGAAAGATCTTTGATGTCAACTTAAAAACCTTATTATCACCGCTTGTAATACTTACAAGTTTTTCTCTAGAAAAATATTTTGACTCAACAATCAATTTTTAATCTTGGGACAACTTCTTGTTATCAATATATGTGATGTGCCTCACTAGCCACTATCACCCACTCCACTCTAAGAGATGAAAACTAGTTCAAATTTAACCTGAACAGAACATAATTTGGAATCTTCCAATAAAACACATACTATGTATTTTGAAGAAAAACAAATCATTTTAAATATATGCTTTGGGGGATTATTAGTACATCTGCTTATCAGTATATTTTTATTTTTATTTTTTTATTTTTTACTTTTTGTGGTACGCGGGTCTCTCACTGCTGTGGTCTCTCCTGTTGCGGAGCACAGCCTCCGGACGCGCAGGCTCAGCGGCCATGGCTCACGGGCCCAGCCGCTCCGCGGCATGTGGGATCTTCCCGGACCGGGGCACGAACCCGTATCCCCTGCATCGGCAGGCAGGCTCTCAACCACTGCGCCACCAGAGAAGCCCTTATCAGTATATTTTTAAACATCACCTTTTCTCCCCCTGCATACCCAAGTCTCTGTTCCACTCCTTTTCACTCAGTACCACAGGTTTTTCTCTTTCTAAGAATCCAGGAATCTTTACAGAAATATCTTGTTTCCTTTTAAATAAACATTAAGACTAGGAGAGAGGCAGTGAAGCTAAGTGACCCTAAAGCACCCACAGTCATTAAACATGCATAAACTTTAAGCGGTGCCAAAATTCACTAGGAAGGAAAAAAAAATACAGTGAAGGTTTTTTGACTATTTTTAAAATTCTGTTTAAGAATAATATCTTGTAAGCCAATTTGAACATTATCCAGAACACAGAACTTAAATACTATGAGAGAAAAGTTCTTTACCGCACCTTCAGAAATTACTACTACAACTTTACAATCCCTTATGTGAAAACTTTTTTGGCCTGATATGTTTCAGAATTCAGAACTTTTATCAGAGAAGTGTGTCTGCCACATATTAAGTAACATCTCCATCAAGTGCGGAAGTTGCACTGTAACCAAACTCATTAATATTTCTGTAGAGAACTTATGAATATTCACACCAAATGAATATTCAGTTATACATAGCCTCAGTTCCCTTCCGGTCAGATTTTACTATTAAGGGACTTAGGAAAGACAGATAAAGGATCTATAATGGCACGTTAATTTGGAATCCAATTATTTATATTTGATATCCAGTTCAGAGCCACTGTAAACTATTTGTCTTTTCTTCCACAAAAATGAAAGTGTATTTAAAATGAAAAATGAAACAGTATATTTCAGGAGGTAAATGTAAAAATGATTTGCCTGTGAAAGTAAGTTAACTATATTATGATCTTCCTCTAGAACTTGCCTAGTTCCCTCTGGTTAAAAACTTCATGTCTTGGTGCGATAGTAAAAGACATCAGGTCAACCTCAAGCTTGCAGTGTGAGTCCTGGGGGCTTGGAGGACCTTGGGCAGCATGAAGACCTGTGGAAAGGTAGGGAAGCCCCGAAGGAGCAGAGTGCTGCAGCCTCTCTAAGCTGGGCAAATTTCACCCTCAGTGGATGAAGGAAAAGAGAGGTCAAGTAGGGATTTATGTGGTTACTGTTCTCTTCCTAGGACACGGAGTGAAAAATAGGATTCCTTTTTAAGGCGCTGGTATAAATTCTTACTTGGGGGTTACAAAAAGCGTCACACGGGGAACGGGGTAAGAGCGGCTGGTAAGCCATAGGTGGGGCTAGAAGAGGAACAGGTGAAAATGGGCCATCTGTTCCTACATCAGCTCCAGACGGTTAGGTAACTGCGTGAGCGGAGCACGGCCCTTAGAGCCCTCCGTGTCCCTGGCAATGCGCTGAGCTCCACCGACAGCAAGTAGTTGACTGCTCTCGGGCTGTATTTGGACTGTTTCTCTTGTCCGCCCAGCCGAGCCTTGCCAGCGTCCGCAGCCTAGAACCCTGCCCGCAACAGACGACTGGAGGCGGAGCTACGTCGCACCAGAGCGCAGGCCCGGCCCGTCCCCCCTCGCCTTCAAGTACGCGGGGGCTGGGGGGTGGAACCGTCGCGGCTTCCCAGCCAATCCCCGTTACCCGGTGCCCGTGGGCGGGACCCTCGCGGCTCTCCGTCCAATTGCCGCTCCGGGGCGGCCTCAGGGAAGTGGGCTTGCGCAGCTGTGCGCTGCGGCGGAGCTTTTCAGCCGCTGGGGCTTGGGACTAGTCAGCCGGCCGAGTAGCGCTCCGTCCCTCCCTCCCTTTTTCCTCCCTCCCTCCCTTCTTCCTCCCTCCTTCCCCCGCTAACCCTTCGCGGGTGGGGAAAAGTTAAGGCGTTAGAACAGCGTTAAATTGTGGAGAGCGTGAGTTGCCAGGACTGGCGGGGGTGGCATAAGGCATCTCGCTTGCCGGGGTCTGCGAGGTATCCTTGAGGCTGGGCCGCTAGGCTAGTCCGTCTTGGTGCTTGGTTGAATTTCTCTCACCTGCTGGCTTCTGAAGTATGCGGAGTTGCGTTTGCGTTGGTGGGAGGAGTCTCCGACCTCTCGTCGCCCTCTACTCTCGTCTCTAGAACCAAGCTTTGAACTTGCAGTCCTGCGACAAAGCGCCGGCACCAGATACCCGGGCACCGGGAGGTACATCGTTTCTGGGGACTGTCTCATGGAAGGGAGTGTAGTTGTCCTAGTAGTTAACCTAGTTAGTAGTGTAGTAATTTTTATCCAGCTTTCTGGCAGCTGGACTGTTTGCGTGTGTTTGCTGTGATTGCCAAAAGTTTGAGGCTTGGGGCCTCCAACCCCTAAGTTGTCCGTCTTCCACCTTCTTTTACTAGTTTCTGTTAATTTTGTACCCCTGCAATTGTTAAACTTGTTTTTCTTCCTGCCCACAGTCACCAGCCCAGTTCAAATCTCTGTGATTCCAAAACAGATTTGTTGCAACGCGCTCTTGGCAGTCCTAAACAATTGATCTTGGTGTACCGGTATGTGGTAAGCTATTTATTTTACTTGTTTCTGTTTCTTGTTTACCTGATTCTGTTTTCTACTTTGAGTTTACATCTTATTGCTCCCAGGAGGCCCACTGTAATTAAATCCAGCGTCATCATTTTCTTAATGCACTTGTAGGTTATTTTAGAATTGTATTATTTAATCCTTGTGATTGAGAGTTCAAAACAATCCTCCATGAAAGAATCTGATAATTCCTATTTTTACTGTGTACCTTTTGGTGAGTTAAGACTGTTGTGAGTATGGTACTGGTAGTCGTGGTCTCAGATTCCTAAAGTCTAGTGAGTGGTAGGGATGTATACAGAGAATAGCTTATTTTTTCTGTATCTGTGTGTTAGTTTCCTATTGCTACCATAACAATTTATCACAAACCTAACAGTTAAAAAAACATAAACTTATTAACTAGCAGCTCTGTAGATGGGAGGTCTCTGTAGGTTTAGCTGGATATGCTGCTTAGGATCTCACAAAGCTGAAATAAAAGTTTGTTGGTCTGGGCTTTCTGAGGGAGAATCCATCTCCAGGCTCATTGAAGTTGTTGGCAGAATTAATTTCCATGCAGTTGTAGGACCGAGGTTCCAGTTTCCTTAATGGCTGTCAGCTGGGGCCTCTCTCAGTTCCACGAGACCACCTGCATTTTCAAAGCCAGATAGCACCTCCAGTCCTTTTCATGTTTTTAATCTCCCTGACTAGTCTTCTGCCACCTCCTGGGGAAAGCTTTCTGGTCCGGAGGGCTCAAGTGATTAGATTAGGCCCACCTGGATAACCTCCCTACTTCAAATAAGGTCAATTGTGCAATAACACCATTACAATCAAGGAAGTGATAATCTCATATTCACAGGTTCTGCGTATTAGAGGGGGCAGAATCATGGGGGCCGCTCATAGACATTCTACCTAGCCTGATATGGTTGTTTCAAAACTAGATTATTTTTACAGTGCAGTTTTGCAGGTATTAAAAAAAAAAAAGAAAACCCTAACAACAACTCTGATTATTTGAGTATCCTCTCTACAGATGAAGAAATTCAGGTAAAGTTATTTGTGCAGGGGCATATGGCTAGAAAATGGCGAGTTGGTATTTGGACCCAGATCTACATTTCTATTAGAACTAAAGGCATGTTTGCGGATTGTCAAAGTGAAGTGCTTCTTCCTATTTAGATAAGAAGAAGCAGAGGAATTGAGATCTTTGTTGTACCTCATTTTGGGGTTATATTAGTGGTGTAGGCTAAGCTCTTCTCCCCTAACAAAGAAAGCCAAACTACAATGGCATAAATAAAAGATCTTTTTTTTTTTTTTTTTTGATACATCTAGAAGAAGGAGTCCAGGACTAGTAGGAAGATTCTGACAGCCTCAATACCTGGCTCCCATAAATGGGTACAAAGTGCCGTTCCAGTTGGGACTTTCCTGATAGGCAGGGAGGAGGAGAGAAAGCACAGGAGAACACCTGTAGTTCCTTACAGGGGAATGATCTGGAGGCAACATATACATCGCAAAGCCATACTGAGCTCCAAGGGAGAGTAGGAAAGATACAGCTATATGGCTGTCTACCCAGCTGAAACTCAGGATTCTGTTAAGAAAGAAGGGGGGAAGTTATATTGGCTGAAAACAGTCTCTGCCATACCATTGTTTTTTATAATGTTTTATTCTATAACTTTCTGAGTGGAATATTTTATTTGGCTTTGCAATTAGTTTTAACAGGTAGTATTTGAAAGGACAGGAAATTCTTATTCAATATTAATGTTTCTTCATTTCTCAACTGCTATTTTAATATATAATTTATAAAGGCTTCTTTGAGGAACCTCTTTTCACATTTTGTATTACTTTGATTTTTCTGAAAATTAATACATCTGTGGAAAAGGTACAAGATTGCTTTGGGATACATGAGATCATTCTGTTTAGGCCTCACACCACTGCAGGATTAGGTTACAGCAGCCTGTCATATGATTTATGCACTCTGTAACATTTTGTAACTCTGTATAGTTGGATGACTTCCACAACTTTTCATATTTTCCTCTTCAAAGTTCTTTCTCTCAGCCCATTATCCTTTTCTACACATCTGAATTCTACCTACCCATTTAGACCTCACCCACTATCATGTAGCCTTTGTATGGGAGGAAGACTGTGGTTATACAGGTCTGGATTTGAGTTGTTGCTTTGACCTTAGGCAGTTTACTAAATCTCTCTTGAGTTTTGACTTCTTATGTAAAATGGCAGTGAACGACACCTTTCAGAGATAGTATGAATATGAGAGAGAGAACACATTTTCTATAACACTTATTGCAGTACTTGGCAAATAGTAGGTGCTCAATAAATGATAATTATACTGGTCTTACTGATCACTCCTTGACCTCTAGCACTTTTGAGTCCACACTTTTTTTTTTTAATTGGTTTTCTCTCTCTGACAAGTTCATGAATTCCTAAGGACTAGGACCAGGTCCTAGATATACTGTGGTCACTAAAAAGTGATGTAGTGAGTTGGGACTAGCATCTAAAAGAATATTTATGAAATTGAATTGTGAGGGCTTTTTTTTTCTTTAGTGTTCCTGTTGTGATTGCATCATGGAAAATCAGTTGGCTAAATCAAGTGAAGAAAGAACATTTCAGTACCAGGATTCTCTTCCATCACTGCCTGTTCCTTCACTTGAAGAATCATTAAAGAAATACCTTGAATCAGGTATGTTTGTAGTCTTTTAGCATATATTAATATTGCTAGCAACTTAGAAAACTGCGAAATTGTTAGAAGTTGATGAGGGTCTAATTGCTTTTTCCTCTAGGCTTATGATAATTAAAATTATCCTTAAAATGTCCAAAACATTTCTGTCTTTCTCTCTCATGTTAATTTTTCCATAGTTTAAAAAGCCAGGTAGTACTTTTAGGCTTACAATAAGAAGTAGTAGTCCTCTGCCTCATTTCCCCCACTGCCAATCCCATGCCTTTAGGCAAGCATTTTGAAATATTTTATCTGCTTCTTGTGTTTACCTCCAGATTTAAGCTAACATTCTTTTTTTATTTTTAATAATTATTTTTCACTGTGTTGGGTCTTCGTTTCTGTGCATGGGCTTTCTCTAGTTGTGGCAAGCGGGGGCAACTCTTCATCGTGGTGCACGGGCCCCTCACTATCGCGGCCTCTGTTGTTGCGGAGCACAGGCTCCAGACGCGCAGGCTCAGTAATTGTGGCTCATGGGCCCAGTTGCTCCGCGGCATGTGGGATCTTCCCAGACCAGGGTTTGAACCCGTGTCCCCTGCATTGGCAGGCAGATTCTCAACCACTACGCCACCAGGGAAGCCCCGAATTTATGCCTTTTTAATTACTCTCATTTTAGTGAGTTTCTAGAAGTGACGATAAATTTATGACCTTAGTTCCCTTTGTTTAATTGGAAGCCCTCTGATTTTTTTTTTTTAGTTCTTTTTTCGCATCTACTTTCATCTTGGAATTCTAGTTTCTTTTTTAAAAAATTCACTGATTATTCACTTGTGCTCTCTGAATGCAGCTATTTAAATTAACTTTAAGAGAAGACTTTGAAGTGACAAAAATAAAACAAAAGGAAGATATTAATGCCCCTTGATTTTTAATTTACTTTCACCTATAGCTTAATTTTCAGAACACTTGGTTTTCATGGACTAGGACCCCTGTATTCTGTGTGTGTGTGTGTGTGTGTGTGTGTGTGTGTGTGTGTGTGTGTGT
>NW_020837949.1:75614430-75821559 GCF_003676395.1 Aethalodelphis obliquidens | reverse complement strand
TGTGTGTGTGTGTGTGTGTGTGTGTGTGTGTGTGTGTGTGTGTGTGTGTGAAATCGCTATTGGCCAGAAGGGACCCTACAGTGCTCTGGGAAGGCTTTACACTTAAATTTACATACATATTGCACTTATGTTCATAATGTTTAAGGCTCTACTTCGACATTAGTGGAAAGAAGCTTTAATTTCTCTCAGTCATGGCTAAACAGGATTTACTTTCTTATTGGACTAGTAGCTAGATGATAATCCTGTATGTCATTTTAACTATCATCGTCTAGAATGATTTTTAAATAATTTTGGGGGAAGTAGTTATCGACTACGTAGTATCCACCGTTTTATTTTTTCCAGTATTTTGCATTATTGCTTTTCAGCCATTTTCATGTTGTAAACTCTATTATAATTTAGTGGACTGCTCTAATACATAAGTGTTTTATATAACTGAGTCAAGATTTGTGTAAGTAATAATAATTGAGGTGAGTTTGTGGTACTTGATATCTAAGTACTTTAATGCATATTTTTTTCTTTATAGTAAAGCCATTTGCAAATGAAGAAGAATATAAGAAAACTGAAGCAATTGTTCAAAAATTTCAAAATGGTATTGGAGAAAAATTGCAGCAGAAATTACTTGAAAGGGCAAAAGAAAAAAGAAATTGGGTATTTATGTTATTGTACTTAGAATATTGATACTTAATGAAAAATAAAAGTGTATGTGGCTTTCATTTTTAAATTATTACTGTACTGTAAAATCCTTGTAGTTATTGTTGTCTTTATCATCATCCAAAAGAATGAGTGAATTGTTTAACTCTGGGAAGTTTTAAGTAAGTGTTGTGTGTGGGCTCTTCTCCTTTTGGGGAACCTGTTAAAATGCAGAGTTCCTGGGACCAGTGATTCTGATTCAGTATCTCTGGAATTGGGGCCCAGAAATCCTGATTTTCACAACTACTCCATGTGGTTCTGATGCAGGTCATCTGTAGACCATGCTTGAGAAAAACATTTTGCCCAGATAATCAAAGTCCCACAACACTAAAATAAACATCACATTGGTGGCATACAAATATTTAAACAGTACGTAGGAGAAAAGGGCCATTACAAAACTGGAGTGGAGAATGGTTATGAGTATTCTATGTTTTAGTTAGATAGATTGAGGAGACAGTCGTTTCATAATTACTGAGGATTTTGGTAATTTGCCACAAGGAACCTTCTTTGACTTTTTCGTCTTAACTACTCTGCTTCTGTAGTACAAACCAGAGGATGAGCTTCTGTTATTTAAGATATTGCCTTGATCTAGAAATAATGATTGTAACTCTCATTTAGTTTTAGAAATAAAAAGCAAGCTGATCTTCTCATTCTCCTTTGATATCTATGATGGAATAATAAAATTTTATACCTCAAGATGCCTTTTTTCTCAATCTTGAGCCTTGAGTGACTTTAATTAAATTAGGGTAAAGGTAAAGAAGTTGTTGTTCTGCCTGTATCCTTTTCACTTATATCTTTTTCCAAATGACTGATTATAGTTTATAACGTCAAATTCTTCAAAAAGAGCTCCAGGTAATTTGGTGACATCCACTTACTTATACATGAAATTCAATTGCACGTCATGAAAGAGGGACGCATAGAAAGTGGTGTCACTGAAAAATCCAAATCAGTTTTAAGCCTACTGAAAAGTTTTCATATTTCTATGAAAAAGGAAATAGGAAAATTATAATGCCTTAATAATTGTTATAATTGAGGATTTGTTGAATATCTATTGTACCCCAGGTACTCTAAGGAAACACACCTAGAGTACTTTGTTGGGTACTCCTGGTACTCTGAGTACTTGGTGATTTCAGCATGATCAGTCTGAAGGTGTTTGTTTCAGTGCTTTCTTGTTTCATGTTTTTGATAATGTAGTTGAACTTAATTCAGATCCCATAATTCTGAAAGAAAGAAATGATCACAGTACCGTTTTTTAATATCTGTGATGATTTAAAACGAAACATGTTTTTAAGTGTTGAAGACTAATTAACGAAAAAAGGACAAATAGAGCTTTTTTCCCCCCAGCAGTTACACACTGAAGTATTATCAGTAGCATTAGGCTGATGTTCTCAATTTCTTTTAGCTGGAAGACTGGTGGCTGAATGTTGCCTACCTGGATGTTCGTATACCATCACAACTGCATGTCAACTTTGGGGGTCCTGCAAGCCATATTGAACACTATTGGCCTCCAAAGGAAGGCACGCAATTGGAAAGAGGAAGTATAAGTCTTTGGCATATCTTGAACTACTGGCAGCTGTTAAGAAAGTAAGGATAGTTATGTCAATTTGGTTACCTATTTACCCAAGGTCTCAGGTCGCACAATGTTGAGAAGCTTAATGTACTCATTTGGGGATAAATACTATAGGTGTGACTGTTTGGTTTATAAATTTTATAATGATTTCTTGGTCAATATACTTTTTTGGTTTGTTTTGATAGAGAAAAATTGCCTGTTCATAAAGTTGGAAATACTCCTCTAGATATGAATCAATTCCGAATGCTGTTCTCCACCTGCAAGGTTCCAGGAATTACTAGAGATTCAGTTATTAATTATTTTAGGACTGGTAAGTAGAAAACAAACACATGTACTTTTTCTGGTAAAAGCATTGGGATTTGGGTAGTTTTGCTGCAGTTTCTTCTGTGATGCTGTGGAACGTACTTTTTTTTTTTTGGCTGCTCTGTGTGCCTTGCGAGATATTAGTTCCCTGATCAGGGATAGAACCTGGGCCCACAGCAGTGAAAGTGCCGAGTCCTAAGCACTGGACCACCAGGGAATTTCCATGGCACTGTGGAACATACTTTTTTTTTTTAATTTGGAACATACTGTTTTGAAAAATATTTCTCACTGGATTTTGACTAATCAGAAGCTTTCTATGAACCTTTTCTTTCAGTCATAGTGATTAGCTGGAAGTAATTTGTGGGAATGGATTTTTTGCAGCTGTCTTACATGGTTCTGTACAAACCTGTTGCTTACGTTGCATCATTTGAGAGTTTAAATTTTAGTTAAAGAGTAGAATTATGAATCAGTTTTAGGAGATCTGGAGCATACAATCTGGATCCTTCTCTTTCTACCCTCCTTTCTTATCTGAATTCTCTTTTTGAGTGTTTGTATGTGCTCATCATGTCCCACGTGTCTTTGTGAGTATGCTTTCCTCCCCTCAGCCCACCCCTCTTCTTCGTATGAGGTAAGAGCCTGATACCCATCTTCTTGAAGGCACGTGAGTTCAGATTGTCGCATCAAAGTTCTTGTTTTTACAGTTAGTTTCACGGCACTTTCTGCTTGGTGTCCTAGCATATCTCCAAAGGGAAAATTCTGTAGTAGTAACTGCTGGTTTCCAGTTACTTCAGGAATTTTTCTTATAAATTTAATAACGTAGTTTATATTACTGCAGAATGTCATTATGAATGGGTATTTTTCTTCTATAAAATTTTATTTAAAAGTAAAATTTCATTACCCAATTTTGCTTATAGTGTGAGAAGTATAAGTTTACTTTCATGTAGAACTCAACTTTTTGTAAAACTCTGTAGGAGCTTGAGATACTTAATGTCCTTAAGACCAGACACATTTACCTTGATGTTGCAAGAGAAAGAATTAGGAACCTGACTATTTATGGCATAAAGTTGAATGTCCAAATGTGAATTGAAAAGATGAACAGGAGAAAATTGATAGGAGAATAGCAGTAGCAAATAGAAATAATATGCATATTAGTTAAGAACTATTATCAATAGACCTGGTTTTGAATTCAATCTTTTATCGCTTAGTAGGTATGTCTGTAGATAAGGTAAGTTCTTTAAGTAACAGTGCATAAGGTGGGGATTCATTAATTTAATAATGTACTTCTTGATACAGTGGTTTAAGCTGTCATGGTTAGTATGTTCTTGAAGTTACAGTTAGGTGAATAAGTGCAAATAGGGATAAAGCTGAGGGAATCAGTAAACATGGAAAAATATCATAGAGTTTGTGACAAATGCTATATAGAGAATTCAAATCACATGAGTAACTGGGGGGCTGTTTTAGATTAGGTAGTCAGGGAAGACCTCACTGAGGATCTGAATAATAAGATGATCTGGCACAGTTTTTTTGCTTTTCATTTTTGTTTTTGTTTAGTTCAGTGTGTTGGTAGTGGTGGAGGCAGAGGTGGTGGTGGGGTGTGTGTGTGTTTGTGTGTGTGTGTGTGTGTGTGTTGAGGGGGAATCTTCTGGGCATGAATAAACTTGGCATGTTCGAAGGGCAATGTGGATGGAGCAGAGTAGGCAAGAAGGAGGGGGCGGATTGTAAAGATGTAGAAGCGTCTGGGTCATATAGGACTTTGTAAGCCAACTAAGGTTTTTTGGCTTTTATTTAAAATGTGGTTAGATACTATTAGTGGGTTTTGACCAAGAGAGTGATGTGAACAGTTTATGTTTTAAAAAAGATCATTCTGCCTGCTGTTTGCAGAATAAATTTTTAGGAGAGAGCTATGTAGCAGCAGGGAGATGAATTAGAAGCTTGTTTTAGTAGTCCCAGTGAGCCATAATAATGACTTGTCCTAGGGTGGTAGCATGGAGGTGGTGAATAGTTACTAGATTCTGGAGAGATTTTGGATATGGAGTAAGTAGAATTATTCATAGATTGGTTGTGAGATGTGAGAGAAAAAGAGGAATCAGAGATGCCCTCAAGTTACTGGGCTTGAGAAGCTAACGGGGTAGATAGGTGTGTTGGTTCATGAGGTGGGGAAAACTGGGAGGAAATATATAGGGAAGAAAATAGTTTCCTAGACTGCACTGAATTTAAGATGCCTTTTAGACATCTAAGTGGAAATGTAAATAGGCAGTTGGGTACAGAGTTTGGGGTACTGGGGAGAATTCAGGACTGCAGATAAAGATTTAGGAGTCATCATTAGCAGGCATAGAAATCATTTCTACCCCCGTAAGAATAGGATTACTTTTGGAATACATGTAGCTGAAGATGATCAGGGGAACCAGTATTGATCCTGATCACAGTCAAATATAGTATTTGGTGGCCAGAGAAGGAGGAACCAGCAAAAGAGACCAAAGCAGGAAGAAAACAAGAACCGTGGTCTCCCAGGAGCCACGAGAAAGAACTGTTTTACCTAATGCTCCCATGAGGTCAAATGAGGTGGAAATTGGAAGTGACCATTGGATTTGTCAGAGGATGTGGACAGAGGCTGCCCCTGACAAGAGCAGTGTTAGTGGAAGTTGGGGAACGGAGCTCAGCTGGAGGAGATGAAAGCAAACTGAAGAAGTGGTGGCAGCATTTGGAAATAATTCTTGCAGAAAAGGTTTGGATGTGCAGTGGAAGATTTTGTGTGTGTGTTATTTATTTTAAAAAAGATGGGTGATACATCATAGGAATGACGTAGGAGAGAAGGAAAAATTATCTTGCAGGGGAAAGGATAAAGAACCAAAGACATTGAGAATATAAGAGCAGAGATGGTGGAAGAACTGGTCTTTGGCAGGAGCAAGGATGAGAGGCAATGCAGAAAGTGTGCGTCTAGATGCACACAGATGGGCTGATCTTGCTGTAGGAAGAGGAGGCTGTTCCATGTACTGCTTGTGTTTTCCTTGGTGAAATAAGAACTGAGGTGGCAGTGGAATATTTGAGAAAAAAAGGAGATGGTTTGAAATGGTCATGTTGGAAAGTGGGAAAAGCAAACATTCTGTGGAAACATAGGGTAGCTAAACAGCGTTGAGATGTGTTTTTATGAATTTAAAGTTAGACTGTATGGTGTGTTGTGTTTTTTCCTTCAGCAACAGGGGCAGGTGCAGAGGAAGAGGGAATGAGGATTTTTGCAAGGGAGAAATTGTAATGTTGGCTATAGAATCTATCCTGGGTAAGGAGAAAATTGAAGAAATTATGTGTGCTGAGGGGGACGGCAGCATGCAGGCTGCTGCAGATAAGAGGCTAGTCTCAATAACGAGGCAAGTTAGACCTAGTTTTGTTTTTTGTTGTTTTTTGTTTTTTGTTTTACCTTACGAGACCATTAAGACTAATTCAGTCTTGCTTTTCATCCTGTGCACCTCATTTTGCCCAAGAAGTTCAGACTTCGAATGTCATCTCTTGTCATCTAGATTGATGGATTTGTGCATAGCCTAATTTGACTCAAGTTCCCCACTGCTGGGACCCACCCTCCACTCCTTCCCAAACCCTTCTGCTGTACTTGATGGAGCTCATGGTCAGCAGAATCCATTACATTCTCCACCTTTTCTCAGAAAGTTCCCCTTTCCTCCTGAAAGGTGCTGTTCATGAAACTTGGTTATTTTTTACACTGCTTTTCCTGTAACCATCTCAAATGGGGATTTTGTTTTTCTCTTACACTTTGGTACTGGAGGGCAAGTAGGAGATGTTGGTGTCTTCTTTATTTCCTGTTGCCCTTTTCGTGTTTTCTTTTCCCTTGCAATTTGAGCTCTTGAAAAAAAAATGCTATCAGGTTATGTCACCCCTGCTTGTCATTGTCATAGTGACTTCCCTTTTGGTCACTTTCCTTCATTCGTTGATTGCTTTAGCACCAGTCTCACTGTCTGTCTCTCCGTTACTACCTCAGTCACATTCTTGCTGGCCTCAGCCTCCATTTGTGGATGACCCGTGGCTTCTCCTTCCTTCCTCTCCTTCTCAAGCAGCCACCCACTCCCATGGCCCAGCCATAGCCCTTGTTGTAATCGAAAACTCTCTCACCTCCAGCAGTGTGGTTGTAGGCATCGCACTCTGACCTCCACCTTCTTTTCACAACTCACTTCCTTTCGGTCCACCTCAGCCATTTCTTTGACCACATCTTGACTTAAAATTCAGTTACTCTGCAGTTCTTCGCTGTTTCATTTCTCCCTCCCCGTGGCCACATCTTCACATCTCTCTGTGGTTCTTTCCTGTCACCACTCCTTACGTATACATTCAAACCTTTGCTCACCTGCTCCCTCCCTCCCCACTCCACCCCCACCTCAGCACTTTAAATTTCAGTCTTCTGTCTTTCCTCCACATATTCAAGACACCTACCCTAGCAATTCACTTCGCCAAAGGAAACCACAAAACATCACTTAACTTTTCTCAGTCAAACCTCAAGTGGACGGAAAGCACTGCCTTGCTGTATTCTTTTGTCAAGCTCTTCTCTCACTTCCAGGGAAGACTGTTTCATGCCTTTCTCCTTCTTTATTCCCAGCCAATGAACTCTTTTATTTCTCAACAAATGTAAAGCAATGTTTCTATCACCAAAGTTGCCAACCTGTCTGATAGGCAGAATAATGACCCCCAAATATGTCCACTTCCTAATCCTTGGAACCGACTGAATGTGTTACCTTAAGTGGTAAAGGGGAATTGGGTTGCAGATGAAATTGAGTTTGCTAATCAATTGACCTTGAGATAGGGAGATTATCCTGGATTATTCAGGTGCGCCCAGAGTAATCATAAGAATTGTTACAAGTGAAGAAAGAGGCAGAGGAGAGAACCAAAGGGATGCAAGCATGAGAAAGTCATGATCCTCTCTTGATAGCTCTGAAGATGAAGGAATGGAGGGAATTCCCTGGCGGTCCAGTGGTTAGGACTCAGCACTTTCACTGCCAGGGTCCAGGTTCGATCACTGAGCGGGGAACTAAAACCCTGCAAGCCGTGTGGGGCAGCCAAAAAAAAAAAAAAAAAAAATGGAGGAATGGGGCCCTGAGCCAAGGAATGTGGGCAGCCTCTAGAGGCTGAAAAAGCAAAGGAAGCAGATTCTCCCCTAGAGCCTCCAGAAGGAACACAGACTTGGTGACACCCTCGTTTTAGACCAGTGAGACACATTTCAGACTTCGGTCCCCAGACCTGTAAGACAATAAATTTGTGTTGCTAGTGGTGATTTACCACTAAGTTAGTGGTAATTTATTACAGCAGTCATAGAAACATTCATTCAAATATTGGCCCATTCTGTAACCTCCTTGCAGTACACTACTGCATATTCATATACTTTGTCTTCTCTTTTTAAGAGTGTGGAACTGTTCTGACTCCTAAGGATAACCCTTCTGTAAGGTGCCCTGGGCTCCACCACCTCTTGTTTAATCAAGGACCTTGCTTCTGCATTATCCTTTCTCTCTGTGCTGCATTAACAGTTTTCCCTCTTTAGCGGGTTGTACCAATTTGTAATATCTCCCTTCTTAAAAAGAAAAAATTGACCTCTTGCTTCCTTCAAGTGTCACACCCCAGTCAAAGCCACCATCAACTCTCACTTAGGTGGTTCTCACCTGGACCACTTCAGTTACCTCCTAACTGATCTTGCTGTATATTTTCTTCCCTCTTAAAATCTCTTCTCCATATGGCAGCTAGAGTGCCCTTTGTAAAGTATTAATTAGGTGACATTATTACTATCCTGCTTAAAACCTTCCATTGGCTTCTTTTCCATCATACTTCAAATTGCAAGCCCTTTCTAAGGCCAATATGGTCTGGCCCCAATTTTTTCTACCATTCTACCCATTTCTCTCTGCTGTAGCTGCACTGACCTTGTTTCCCTTTAAGCAAACCAGCTCATTTTTGTCCTAATGCCCTTGTACTTGCTGTTTCCTCTACCTGGAACTCTCTTCCTGCAGGTATTTCTGTATTCACACCTTTGCTTCATTTCTCTGCTCAAATATCCCCTCTTATGCTCATCCTGTGGCAGCACCCTTCTGTCATCCTCTTCCCAAATATTTATTGATTAACTTGGCATCAGGTTTATTTTATTTTTTCTTTTGCAGCCTGAAATTTTAGGTAATAGAGGACAGCAATAAAAGGTAGTGGTGGTAAATGTAAAAGGGTATGGAGGTTTTTGAAGGGGAAGAAAGAAGAAATGGTTTGGAAATAGCCATGAGGGACAAAGGAAATACATACCTCACCTACAAGGACTTGAGGAAATAGGATATAAGAGAAAAAATAATAGTGCTATCAGGAAATGGCTCTTCCTCTTAGCTGATGAATAGATTTCATTAGATAATCTGTGTAAAACATTTAGCACAGTTCCTTGTACGTAATGTCAACCAATAAATTTACTTCCAGTGGCAGTATATGTCTTTCCTAACTTTCTTCCTCCTCTTTCTTTTTTGAGAGGGAAGGAGCAGAGATCTTATAGGAAGACCCTTCTCAAAGGGACTAGTACTTGAAAAATGGGACTAAATCAGGATAGTCTCAAAAAAAATCTCAAAAATAAATAGTTCTTGGGGAATTAAGATGTGCCAAATGAGTCATAGAATCAATTATCAGTGGCTTACCAGGTGTCATCAGAGCCTTAAGTAATGCTACAGATTGGGCAAAATGCTTTTTCCTTGCCACCCAGGCATACAGTGTCCTTATTCTACTGAAAACTATTTTGTTGAGAAATCACAGCTAGATACTATTGCAGTTAAATTATGTGATGATCAATAAACATTAAAATAATCCCCAAGCAGGACAGGAATAAAGACGCAGACGTAGAGAATGGACTTGAGGACCCAGGGAGGGGCATGGGTAAGCTGGGATGAAGTGAGAGAATGGCATGGACTTACACATACTACCAAATGTAAAATAGATAGCTAGTGGGAAGCAGCTTCATAGCACAGGGAGATCAGCTCAGTGCTTTGTGACCATCTAGAGGGGTGGGATAGGGAGGGAGGGTGTGGGAGGGAGACGCAAGAGGGAGGAGATATGGGGATATATGTATATGTATAGCTGATTCACTTTGTTATAAAGCAGAAACTAGCACACCATTTTAAAGCAGATATACTCCAATAAAGATGTTAAAAAAAGAAAAAGAAAAACCCCAAAAGAAACTTAACTCAAATAGCTCTCCTCCAGGATTTCTCTGCGACCCTTTTCTCTTCCCATCCTATCCATAAATAAAACTAGAAAGTCCTGCAACAATACGGAATTTATATGATTCTTAAGGTATACAAATATTTGAAACTTTCGTGGATTTCTAGATGTTTTACATGGACGGGTTTCAGGAACATGTATTTATGACATAATAACTGAAATTTTATCACCTTATTAAAGTATTTTTATTCATGTGACATATTTGATGAATATATGATAGATAAAATATTGGAGGAATTTTTTTTTCTGTTGGATATAAATATGCAGCTTTACTCTTGCTTAACTTTGAGAGATTTGAGTCTTCTATTTTCTTTTTCTTTTTCCAGAGAGTGAAGGGCATTGCCCAAGTCACATTGCAGTGATGTGTCGAGGCCGAGTTTTTGTGTTCGATGTAATGCATGAAGGATGTTTGATGACCCCACCAGAGATTCTCAGGTTTTCACACTACTTTCTTTTTTTTTAAAAATCTCTGTATATTTTAAATTTATTTTATTTATTTATTTTTGGCTGCTTCGGGTCTTAGTTGCGGCAGACGGGATCTTCATTGCAGCATGCAGGATCTTTTGTTGTGGTGTGCGGGCTTCTCTCTAGTTGTGGCACGTGGGCTCCAGAGTACGTGGGCTCAGTAGTTGTGGTGCGCAGGCTTAGTTGCCCCGTGGCATGTGGGATCTTAGTTCTTGGACCAGGGATCGAATCCGCGTCCTCTGCGTTGGAAGGAGGATTCTCAACCACTGGACCACCAGGGCAGTCCCTCATCCCTCAGACTACATTCTTTTTAAATTTTATTTATTTTTAGTTTTTGACTGTGTCTGGTCTTAGTTGCGACACGTGGGATCTTCGTTGCGGTGCATGAGCTTCTCTCTAGTTGTGGCATAGGGGCTTCTCTCTAGTTGTGGCGCCTGGGCTTCTCTCTAGTTGTGGTGTGTGGGTTTTCTCTCTCTAGTTGTGGCGCCTGGGCTCCAGAGCATGTGGGCTCTGTAGTTTGTGGCATGCGGGCTCTCTAGTTGCAGCGTGCGGGCTCAGTAGTTGCCCCGCGGCATGGGGGATCTTAGTTCCGCCCAGGCATCGAATCTGCCTCCCCTGCATTGGAAGGCGGATTCTTTACCACTGGACCACCAGGGAAGTCCCTCAAACTACTTTCTTGAGTCTCATTAGGTCTTAAGATTTTGCTTAGGTAAAAAAATAGATGTTCAAAATTACCTTTTTAAAGGGTGATGGTAAGGTGAGAAATAAAAATTGTATATATGCTAATTTTTAAAAATCTAATTTTATTTTTAATTTAAATTAACTTTAAATTTTACTGGATGTATATAAATATATTCTCCTTGGAGAAAAGATAAACATTACAAATATTACTCATCCCATTCCCTGTCCCCAAATTAATCACTGTTGCTAGCTTGGTATATTCTACCCTTCCAGATCTGTTGCAGTGAATTTGCATGCACATACAGATTTTAAAAAAAGAACATACATGTATATTTTATATGTAGTATATATTACATATATACAAATAGTATGTACATATAATAGTGTATACAGAGAGTATTATTTTGTATGTTTTTTGTTTTTTCTTTAATAAATTTATTTATTTATTTTTGTCTGCATTGGGTCTTCATTGCTGCAAGTGGGCTTTTCTCTAGTTGTGGCGAGCGGGGGCTACTGTTGTGGTGCGCGGGCTTTTCATTGCGGTGGCTTCTCTTGTTGCGGAGCACAGGCTCGAGGCGTGTGGGCTTCAGTAGTTGTGGCACGTGGGCTCGGTAGTTGTGGCTCCTGGGCTCTAGAGCGCAGGCTCAGTAGTTGTGGTGCACGGGCTTAGTTGCTCCATGGCATGTGGGATCTTCCCGGACCAGGGCTCGAACCCGTGTCCGCTGCATTGTCAGGCAGATTCTTAACCACTGCAACACCAGGGAAGTCCTGGGTATAGTTGTTTTACAATGTTGTGTTAGTTTCTACTGTACAGCGAAGTGAAGTTCCCTGTGCTATACAGCAGGTTCTCATTAGTTACCTATTTTATACATATTAGTGTATATATGTATATACGTCAATTCCAGCCTCCCAATTCATCCCATCCGCCCCTTCTCCCCTTGGTGTCTATACATTTGTTGTCTACATCTGTGTCTCTATTTCTGCCCTGCAAACGGGTTCATCTGTACCATTTTTCTAGATTCCACATATATGCGTTAATATACGATATTTGTTTTTCTCTTTCTGACTTACTTCACCCTTTATGACACTTTCTAGGTCCACCCATGTCTCTACAAATGACCCATTTTTGTTCCTTTTTATGGCTGAGTAATAGTCCATTGTATATTTGTACCACATCTTCTTTATCCATTCATCTGCTGATGGACATTTAGGTTGCTTCCATGACCTGGCTATTGTAAATAGTGCTGCATACGTTTATATTTTTAAAGTTAGTATTATGGAAAATTTCCAGAGGTAGCAGGAATTATATAATGAAGCTCCTCCATGTACTCACACCCAGCTTCAACAGTTATTAACTCCTAACTTCAACAATTATAAATTCATAGCCTCATTTCAGCTATACCTGCTGTGCCCCTCCCTTCACTCCCCCATGGATTATGTTAAAGAAAATCTCAGACATAATATCCTTTCACTGTAAATAGTATGACTCTCTAAGATATAAGAAGTCTTAAAAACATAAATATGCATTACCATTATCACACCTAATGACTTGCTTATTCTAAAAAGTTAATCAAGGATTCATTAGCATGTTAATATATCAGTACAATCAGTTGTTCAAATTTTCTAGATTGTCTTCTAAATGTTGAATTATATGAAGGTATATATATGTTAAATTATTTTTATTGAGTATTACAGACATGTACACAAGCACATACAGAAGTACATAGCTAATTCCTCATGCAGCCACCACGCAGGTCAAGATACAGAACGTTTCCATTACTCCAGAAATCCCCCTTATACCACTTACCAGTTACTGGGCTTTTGTTCCTTCTCAAGGATAATCACTTAGCTTGCTTGCAGTTTTTATTAGTACAAAAAATGCTGCTGTGAAAATTCCTGTACAAGTCTTTGATGTATACATGCATGCACTTCTGTCTGATTACACTCAGGAGAGGACTTGGGGAGTCATAGTGTATGTGTATGTTCAGCCTCAGTGGTTGTGCCAGCTTTCCAAAGTAGTTGTGCTAATAAGCGCTTGAACTCGTGTGTTCAACACTAGGCGTGTTGTAGGAGTTCCTTATACATTCTGGATATGAGCTTTTCATGGGTTTCAAAGTATCTTTTTGATCAGCAGAAGCTCTACATTTGAATGTAGTCGAATTTATCAATCTTTTACCATACGGATTGTACTTTTTGTGTACTGTTTAAAATTAATTAATTAATTAAGTTTTGCCTGCATTGGGTCTTCGTTGTTGCATGCAGGCTTTCTCTAGTTGCAGTGAGCGGGGGCTACTCTTCATTGTGGTGCATGGGCTTCTCATTGTGGTAGCTTCTCTTGTTGCAGAGCATAGGCTCTAGGCATTCAGGCTTCAGTAGTTGTGGTGTGTGGTCTCAGTAGTTGTGGCATGTGGGCTCAGTCGTTGTGGCTCGCAAGCTCAGTAGTTGTGGCGCATGGGCTTATTTGCTCCATGGCATGTGGGATCTTCCTGGACCAGGGATTGAATCTGTGTCTCCTGCATTGGCAGGTAGATTCTTAGCCAGTGTGCCACCAGGGAAGTCCCTTGCCTATTTTTCTTTTTTTTTTTTAAAGATAGAAAAAAAGAAATAACACTTTATTTCCAGATAATTAAAGAATCTAAAATGATCTATAGAATTAGAATTAATAAGTGACTTTAGCAAGCTGGGTATGACGTCTTCATATAAAAATTAATATTTCTATATACTAGCAGTTAGTAAAAGAAAATTTAAGAGAGAATTTACGAAACCTCATTTTTTTCACACATGCACACACACACACACACACACACACACACACACTCACACACTGTATTTTATTTTTACAAGAGATAAATAAACTGACATCAAGCATTGTAAATGGATGAACACAACAAAAGCAACAATGATTGCAATTACCAAACATGAAACACACTCATACTACGTCATAATATTGACATTCAGTCCAGTAATCCTCCACTGTAACACCTCCTTTACTTTGCAGTGAAAATTGATTTGTATATTTTTTGCTTCTGAGTCCTTGTGGGATTTTTTTTTAGTTCAAACAGAAAGTCACAAAAATTATAATCATCGTCATCAGTTCACTCAGTCCCATGTAATTATTTTTTTTGTCTTGATCTTTTGTTAGCACTTTTATAATTCATCAGTTTTCCATTAGAGTTCTGAAAATGCCTATTGATTCAGTTCAGCAGTGTAGTCAGTAACCAGAAACCTGTACTTGTCAGAGTCTTTTCCATGAATTCCTTGAAGATGAAACCCTTTTATAGGAACATTTTTGCAAAAGCATCAGAGTACACCCAGAACTGTCTGTAAATGACAAAAGACTTAAAAATGACCACAGTTAAAGATTTGATGAAAGTTCATAATAATGCAGTTGACAAGGAAATTTAGTTATTTCTGAGATATACATTTTCAAGTAATAACTAGAATTATGCCTTGTAATATTATACCAGAACATATAAGATTTTTAGAAATTTCATGTAATGTCTGAAACATTTATATTAACATATTTCCGTACAAATAACCCAAAGAAAGTTTAGCATTAGTTCTTTTGTTTGTTTGTCTGTTTATACTGCAGGTTCTTATTAGCCATCAGTTTTATACACATCAGTGTATACTAATGTCAATCCCAATTGCCCAATTCATCACACCACCACCACCATCCCCACCCTACCGCGGTTTTCCCCCCTTGGTGTCCATACGTTTGTTCTCTACATCTGTGTCTCAACTTCTGCCCTGCAAACTGGTTCATCTACACCATTTTTCTAGGTTCCCCATACATGTGTTAATATACGATATTTGTTTTTCCCTTTCTGATTTACTTTACTCTCTATGACAGTCTCTAGATCCATCCACATCTCAACAAATGACTCAATTTTGTTCCTTTTTATGGCTGAGTAATATTCCATTGTATAGATGTACCACAACTTCTTTTTCCATTCATCTGTAGATGGGCATTTAGGTTGCTTCCATGACTTGACTATTGTAAATAGTGCTGCATTGGGGTGCATGTGTCTTTTTGAATTATGGTTTTCTCTGGGTATATGCCCAGTAGTGGGATTGCTTGATCATATGGTAATTCTATTTTTAGATTTTTAAGGAACCTCCATACTGTTCTCCATAGTGGCTATATCAATTTACATTCCCACCAACAGTGCAAGAGGGTCCCCTTTGGTCCACACCCTCTCCAGCATTTGTTGTTTGTAGATTTTCTGATGGTGCCCATTCTAACTGGTGTGAGGTGATACCTCATTGTAGTTTGATTTGCATTTCTCTAATAATTAGTGATGTTGAGCAGCTTTTCATGTGCTTCTTGGCCATCTGTATGTCTTCTTTGGAGAAATGTCTATTTAGGTCTTCTGCCCATTTTTGGATTGGGTTGTTTGTTTCTTTAATATTGAGCTGCATGAGCTGTTTATATATTTTGGAGACTAATCCTTTGTGGATTCGTTTGTAAATATTTTCTCCCATTCTGAGGGTTGTCTTTTTGTCTGTTTTATGGTTTCCTTTGCTGTGCAAAAGCTTTGAAGTTTCATTAGATCCCATTTGTTTATTTTTGTTTTTATTTCCATGACTCCAGGAGGTGGATCAAAAAAATCTTGCTGTGATTTATATCAGAGTGTTCTTCCTATGTTTTCATCTAAGAGTTTTATAGTGTCCGGTCTTACATTTAGGTCTCGAATCCATTTTGAGTTTATTTTTGTGTATGGTGTTAGGGAGGGTTCTAATTTCAATCTTTTACATGTAGCTGTCCAGTTTTCCCAGCACCACTTATTGAAGAGACTGTCTTTTCTCCACTGTATATCCTTGCCTCCTTTGTCATAGATTAGTTGACCATAGGTGCGTGGGTTTATCTCTGGGCTTTCTATCTTGTTCCATTGATCTATGTTTCTGTTTTTGTGCCAATACCATATTGTCTTGATTACTGTAGCTGTGTAGTATAGTCTGAAGTCAGAGAGTCTGATTCCTCCAGCTTCTTTCTTCCCCTCAAAACCGCTTTGGCTATTCGGGGTTTTTCGTGTCTCCATACAAATTTTAAGATTTATTGTTCTAGTTCCGTAAAATATGCCATTGGTAATTTGATAGGGATTGCATTGAATCTGTAGATTGCTTTCGGTAGTATAGTCATTTTCACAATATTGATTCTTCCAATCCAAGAATGTGGTATATCTCTGCAGCTCTTGGTATCATCTTTAATTTCTTTCATCAGTGTCTTACAGTTTTCTGCATACAGGTCTTTTGTCTCCCTAGGTAGGTTTATTCCTAGGTATTTTATTCAGTTTGTTGCAATGGTAAATGGGAGTTTTTCCATAATTACTCTTTCAGATTTTTCATCATTAGTGTATAGGAATGCAAGAGATTCCTGTGCATTAATTTTGTATCCTGCAACGTTACCAGATTCATTGCTCTAGTAGTTTTCTGGTGGCAGTTTTAGGATTCTCTATGTATACTATCATGTCATCTGCCCACAGTGACACTTTTACTTCCTCTTTTCCAATTTGTATTCCTTTTATTTCTTTTTCTTCTCTGCAATGGCTAGGACTTCCAAAACTATGTTGAATAATAGTGGTGAGAGTGGACATCCTTGTCTTGTTCCTGATCTTAGAGGAAATGCTTTCAGTTTTTCACCATTCAGAATGATGTTTGCTGTGGGTTTGTCGTATATGGCCTTTATTATGTTGAGGTAGGTTCCCTCTATGCCCACTTACTGGAGAGTTTTTATCATAAATGGGTGTTGAATTTTGTCAGAAGCTTTTTCTGCATCTATTGAGATGATCATATGGTTTTTATTGTTCAGTTTGCTAATATGGTGTATCACATTGATTGATTTACGTATATTGAAGAATCCTTGCATCCCTGGGATAAATCCCACTCGATCATGGTATATGATCCTTTTAATGTGTTGTTGGATTCTGTTTGCTAGTATTTTGTTGAGGATTTTGGCATCTATATTCATCAGTGGTATTGGTCTGTAATTTTCTTTTTTTTGTAGTATCTTTGTCTGGTTTTGGTATCAGGGTGATGGTGGCCTCATAGAATGAGTTTGGGAGTGTTCTTTCATCTGCAATTTTTTGGAAGAGTTTGAGAAGGATGGGTTTTAGCTCTTCTCTAAATGTTTGATAGAATTCACTTGTGAAGTCATCAGGTCCTGGAGTTTTGTTTGTTGGAAGTTTTTTTTTTTTTTTCGGTATGCGGGCCTCTCACTGTTGTGGCCTCTCCTGTTGCGGAGCACAGGCTCCGGAAGCGCAGGCTCAGCGGCCATGGCTCACGGGCCCAGCTGCTCCGCGGCATGTGGGATCTTCCCGGACCGGGGCACGAACCCGTGTCCCCTGCATCGGCAGGTGGGCTCTCAACCACTGTGCCACCAGGGAAGCTCTGTTGGAAGATTTTTAATCACAGTTTCAATTTCATTACTTGTGATAGGTCTGTTCATATTTTCTGTTTCTTCCTGGTTCAGTCTTGGAAGGTTATATCTTTTTAAGAATTTGTCCATTTCTTCAAGGTTGTCCATTTTATTGGCATAAAGTTGCTTGTAGTAGTCTCTTAGGATGCTTTGTATTTCTGTGGTGTCTGTTGTAACTTCTCCTTTTTCATTTTTAATATTATTGATTTGAGTCCTCTCCCTCTGTTTCTTGATGAGTCTGGCTAAAGGTTTATCAATTTTGTTTATCTTCTGAAATACCAGCTTTTAGTTTTATTGATCTTTGCTATTGTTTTTTTTTATTTCATTTATTTCTGCTCTGATCTTTATGATTTCTTTCCTTCTGCTAACTTTGGGTTTTGTTTGTTCTCCTTTCTTTAGTTCCTTTAGGTGTAAGGTTAGATTGTTTACTTGAGATTTTTCTTGTTTCTTGAGGTAGGCTTGCCTGTTTTTCTATTGGCTCTTATTTTATTCTTATTGATTTGTAGTAATTATGTTTCTGGGCACTGATCATTTATCAGTTTTACAGATTGCAAACATTTTCTTCCATTTAACAAATTTATTTGGTAATTGAACAGACATTGTTAATTTTGATGTAGACAGAATTATCCATCTTTTAGGTGTTTTGCTTTTGTGTCTTGGATAATCTTTCTGTACGTTCCAGCTATATTTTAAAATTTCCAAATTTGACATACAATTAACAAGCCTGATCTAATAATTTTATTACTGAAAGCCACTCTCCCAGAAACATGTGATCTGTGGGCTGAATTCAGCCTGTGGCCTGTTTTGCTTGGATAACAGAGAATTTACATTACTATTTTAAAATCAGGAGAATTCACAGAAACATATGGATTTCTGGTTGAATTCACACAAAAATTCGGATTTCTGATTTCTTTTAAAAAAATAAATCAGGGCTTCCCTGGTGGCGCAGTGGTTGAGAGTCCGCCTGCTGATGCAGGGGACACGGGTTCGTGCCCCGGTCTGGGGGGATCCCACATGCCGTGGAGTGGCTAGGCCCGTGAGCCATGGCCGCTGGGCCTGCGCGTCCGGAGCCTGTGCTCCACAATGGGAGAGACCACAACGGTGAGAGGCCCGCATACTGCAAAAAAAAAAAAAAAAAAAAAAATCAAAGTGTTGTTCAGATTTTTAACTCTCTGTTGATTCAACTTCTCAGGTGGTTTTCTTGCTTCCCTACATGCTCTACAGTCATCCATCCTGTGACTTTAAAATTCAAGTTTGATTTTATCTCACTTTGGCTTAATTCTTGAATGGTTTCTTTGGGTCTAGAATAGAGTCCCAGTTTTTTAGTGACAGTCTGGATTTGACCTTCACCTGTCCCTTCAGCCTTGTCCTGCTCTTCCTCCCTGTGCGTCCTACACTCCTACCCCATTTTTGCTTGCAGTTCTAACATGTTATCTGTGATCTTTTCATGTGCTCATGCTTTCTGTTTGGATTGCCTTCTCCTGCCTTGTCCACTTTTAAGTAAGAATTCCTCCTCGTGCTTTGTTTCTGTTCATAGGTCACCACAAGGTCACTACTTCCTATTTTATGTCCTATTTCATGATTTCCCATTCTCTTTCTTCTCTTCATGGCCCAAGGACTTAGACTCCTTTAGGCTCTCTGTATGCCTCATATTTATCTTTATTATATTGATTATTAAATTGTATTGAAGTCATTTATTTCTGTGTTTTCATATGCAGATGGAGCTCTAAGAGACTACTTACCAGGTCTATTTTTTTTAATTCCCTCTGCTTAGTACAAAGCAGAAGTGTGTGGGTGTGCATGTGTGAGTGAATTGAGTGATTAGGCCACTCCTATGCATTAGGAAATTTTATTTAGAAACATAAGATACATATTAGAAGTGTAACATAGATTGGTCAGATTCTGAATCTTAGTGAGTTGGAGCCTGAAAAGAGATGTATTAAAATTTGCAGTAATCCGGTAAAGAAGTAAGAGGTTGGGACTTTAAAATATGGGACACTCTACATAAAATAAACAATAAGGTCCTACTGTATAGCACAGGGAACTATATTCAGTATCTTATAGTAAACTCTAATGGAAAAGAATCTGAAAAAGAATATATATATATATGTATAACTGAATCAGTTTGCTGTACATCAGAAAGTAACACAACATTGTAAATCAACTATACTTCAATTAAAAAAATTTTTTTTAAAAAGATGGGATAAATGCAGAAAATGTTTTGGAGATAAAATTAATATGAATTGGTAACTGGATTTAGAAAGAAAGGAAGCTGTTAAATGTGACTGAGTAAGCAGATAGTATTGTAACAGGAGGAGGCAACTGACGAGGAGGTACCTTTTCCATTTTTTTCTTGTTTTTAATAATAGCATTGAGACAATTCACACAACACACAGTCCACCCATTCAAAGTGTACAATTCAGTATTTTTTAGAATATTCAGAATTGTGCTGTCATCTCCACAATCAATTTTAGAACACTTGTGTCACCCCCAAAAGTAACCCTGAGCCCGTAAGCAGTAACTCATTTGCTCCCCAACTCTTACCCCGTCAATTAGCAGACATTTCTCATATTTCCCAAACATTTCCACCCCACCAGCCCTAGGCAACCTTTCTGTCTTTCACTTAATCTATCTCTATGGGTTTGCCTATTCTGGACATTTCATATAAATGGGGTCTTAAAATATATAGCCTTTTGTGTCTGCATTCTTTCATTTAGCATATATGATGTTTTCAACATCCATCCATGTTGTAGCATGTATTAGTACTTTCTTCCTTTTTTTGGCTGAAAAATATTTCATTCTGAGGCTGTACCACATTTTATTTAATCATTCGTCAGATGGACATTTGGGTTGTTTCCACTTTTTGGCTGCTGTGAGTAATGCTGTCCTGGACATCTGTGTATAGGTTTTTGTGTGGACATGTGTTTTTATTTCTCTTGGGTATATATACCTAGGAGTGGAATTGCTGCATCATAACTCTATGTTGGACCATTTGAGGAACTGCCAAACTGTTTTCCAGCATGACTGTACCATTTTACATTCACATCAGCAGTATTTGAGGATTCCGATTTATTTTCATTCTCACCAGCACTTGTTATTGTCTGCCTTTTTGATGGTAGCCATCCTAGAGGGTATGAAGTGGGATCTCATTGTGGTTTACAGCTGCATGTCCATAATGACGATGTTGAACATATTTTCATGTGCCTGTGACCATTTGTATATCTTCCTTGGAGAAATGTCTATTCATATCCTTTGCCAATTTTTAATTGGGTTATTTGTCTTTTTTATTATTGAGTTGTAAAACTTCTTTATATATTCTAGATATAAGTCTCTTATCAAATATATAAACTACAAATATTTTCTCTCATTCTAGAGTTGTTTCTTCACTTTCTTCATGGCCTCTTTTGAAGGACAAATATTTTAATTTTGACCAAGTCTAATTTATCTATTCTTTTGTTACTTGTGCTTTTAGTGTCATATCTTAGAAACCATTGCCTGATCATTCCAAGGTCATGAAGATTTATACCTATGTTTTTCTCTAAGATCAATTTTTTAAAAATTTGTATTAATAAGGAGGGGTCAGGGAGATAATTTTTAAATTCCAAATTTAATTGGGGATGTTGACAGAAATTGAGGTAGATATATCCAATAAGCATTTGGAAATTTGGTACCAGAAATTTAGAGAGAAAATGGGGTTGAAGTTAGAGATTTGGTTGCCTCTTATATAAAGGTGATGGTTGAAGCTATTAAAGTAGTGGATGAAATTACCAAAGGAAAAACCTTGTAGAAGAGGTTGGGGGAGGCCACTGAGAGAAATTTGGTGAAACACACATTTGACAGTGGAACGAGAACAAATGGTTAGTGAAAGAGACCAAGTAGTCAGTGAGTTAGGGAGACCACAGTGGAACAGTGCTACAAAAGCCAAGGCAGAGAGAATTTTAATATTGACTCCTGGGTGTTTAAACACTGCAATGAGGAAAATAAGACTGAGATAAAGCTGCTGGATTTTATGGGATGCCATTGGTAACATTCAGAAACGTACTTTCAGGATAATCACTGGAGGACAAAACCCGATTATGGTAAATTAAAGAATGAGTGGGAAGTAATGAAGGCAGAAACAAGATTGTGAGGACATGTCAAGGGTAGAATATTTTAAAAGTGTGTGATTCTGAAATATAAACATTGTTAATACAAATCTTTTAAATATCAGAAATTGCATGTGTAGCTGAAAACAGGTGCATAGGTAGCCAAATTAAAGGAAAAGAGGGGTTATTTTAGTTACCAAATCTGTACCTCTTTTTTTATATGAATAGAGAAATTATTTTTAAACCACTTTTGAGGTATGATTGACATACAGAAAGCTGTACATATTTATTGTGTACAACTGGATGAGTTTGGAGATAAGTATACACTGATGAAACTATCACCACAGTCTATATCCTAAACATATTCATTACCTCCAAAGGTGTCCCGCCCTCTTAATTTATTTTTAATAATTAATTTTTTTGTGGTAAGAACACTTACGTTAAGATCTCCCCTTATAGCAAATTTTTAAGTGTACAGTACAGTATCATTAACTACAGGAACTATGCTGTACAGTAGTTCTCTAGGACTTACTCATCTTATATAACTGAAACTTTGTATCCTTTGACTAATGCCTCCTCATTTCCTCCTTAGATCAGCCCCTGGCACCCACCATTCTATTCTGCTTCTAAGAGTCTAACTATTTTAGATTCCACGTATAAGTGATACCATGCAGTATTTGTCCTTCTGTGTTTGGCATATTTCACTTAGGGTAGTGTCCTCCAGGTTCATTCACATTGTTGCAAGTGGTGGGATTTCTTTCTTTTTTAAGGCAGAATAGAATTCCATTTGTATGTATATTATCACATCTCGTTTATCCATTCATCGTTGAATATTTAAGTTGCTTTTGCCTCTTGGCTATTGTGAGTAATGCTGCAAGGAATCTGGGAATGCACATGTCTCTTTAAGATCCTGATTTCAGTTCCTTTGGATATATACACAGAACTGGGATTGCTGGATCATATAGTATTTCTATTTTTAATTTCTTGAGGAACCTCCATAGTTTTTTATAGTGGCTGCACCAATTGAGAGTCCCGCCAACAGTGCAGAAGGGTTCCCTTTTCTCCACATCATCGTCAACACTTGATATCACTTATCTTTTTGTTAATAGCCATTCTGACAGGAATGAGGTAATATCTCATTGTGGTTTTTACTTACATTTCCCTGATGATTAGTGATGTTGAGCACCTTTTCATATACCTGTGGGCCATTTTTATATCTTCTTTGGAGAAAATGTCTGTTCAGTCCCTTAGCCCATTTTTTAATCAGATTTGTTTTTTTGCTATTAAATTGTAGGAGTTCCTTGAATATTAACCTCTTATCAGATGTATGGTTTGCAAGTATTTTCTCATATTCTGTAGGTTGCCTTTTCACTTAGTTGTTAACTGTGCTGAAGCTTTTAGTTTGATGTAATCCTACTTGTCTGTTTTTACTTTTGTTGCCTGTGCTTTTGGTATCATGTCTAAGAAATGCTTGCTGAGGCCAATGTCTAGAAGCATTTTTTCCCATGTTTTCTTCCAGGAGTTTTATTGTTTCAGGTCTTACATTTAAGCCTTTAGTCTGTTTTGAATTGATTTTTCTGTATGGTGTAAGATAGGGGTCCAGTTTCATTCTTTTGTATGTGGTAATTTTCCCAACACTGTTTATTTAAGGGGCTATTCTTTTCCCATTGTGTATTTTTGGCTTCCTTGGCACCTCAGTTGACTGTATGTAAGTGGATTTATTTCTAGGCTTTCTGTTGTGTTCCATTGACCTGTATGTCTGTTATTTGTGCCATACTATTTTGATTACTGAAGCTCTGTAATATATTTTGAAACCAGGAAGTGTGATGCCTCCAGCATTGTTCTTCTTGCTTAAAACTGCTTTGTCTATTTGGAGTTTTTTGTGGTACCATATGAATTTTAGGATTCTTTTTCCTGTTTCTGTGAAAAATGCCATCGGATTTTAATAGGGGTTGCCTTGAATCTGTAGATCACTTTAAGTAGGATGGACTTCTTAATGGTGAGGATTTGGCAGTTACTATCTGACCTTTTATTATCAAACTTAAAATGTCATTTCAGGTTTAATACATTTTTCCTGGTGATTTCTCTCTGATAATGACTGTTTTTTTTATGACGTGGTCCTTTCCCACTGAATATTAAAATGGCTATATCAGGGAGTGGGGAAAAGTTTCATAGTAAAAACTGGTGCTCTCAGGTGGTAAGGGAAGGGCAGCAGCTCATACCATATGGAGAAAAACAGTGAGGTAGATTTTATTCCTTAAGCATTCAGAATTTATCCTAGTTACTATGGCCGCCATATAACCACCAACTCTGTAAGCTTTATTTGTAATTGAAGCAAAATCAGAGTTAGCAAAGACAAGCAGGAAGAGATAAGACAAGTTGCTTCCACCATAGATGCAGATTGTTATAGAAGGCTTCATCTACTCCACAGGACACCATTAGTTTCAAATAAAGGCGGAGGAATTTTGCAGCAAGGAATTCATTCCTTGAATGATAAAGTCACAAATAAGGGATGGCTACTAGTGGTGCGTTTTGAGCATTTATTAAGCTACAGTAGCTCACTTTCTGAGAAACCTGTGGAAGCGTTTAAATTGAGGTAATTTCTTAGCATATGTTATGAGGAAGTAGGGATGAAAATAAGCTGTAGATTTTTGATGAAAATTTCTTTGTGGAAGAACCCTGTTATTTACCTGCTATATGTTTAAAGATACGTGAAACTCATCAGACTAGGATTATAGAATGCTATGGGGGAAAATAATTTATCTTTAGCTAATAGTCTTTGTAATGATTTTAAGTAAGAATGGCATATGTGAAAACATTTAAAACTAACTACATGGTGTTTCTATTTTGGGGGTTAAGCCCAAGTATTACTTGGGTACAGAATAAGTCCTCTGTTAATATATACACATAGTTTTTAGTTAGATAAAATGTACATAATATTTGTGAGATTTGTCAAGTATACTTACGGTATTAATAGGCCACATAATCACTTTTTAAAAAAATAAGATGTGCAGGAAATAACTCCATTGCTGTTGAGACCATAATCTCTTTCTTTGGATAATATATCAAAACATTTAAATACTTATAAACTTTATAACCTATTAAAGGCCAAAGTAGCTAGTGATCCTGCCTGTGCTCTTTTTGAATCCTCTTTATTTAATCTTCCAAAGGCAACTGACATACATCCAAAAGAAGTGCCATAGTGAACCTGATGGACCTGGGGTAGCAGCGTTAACTAGTGAGGAGCGAACTCGATGGGCTAAGGTTATAATTTACATTTTTCTTTTCTTTTGAGGTATAATTGACTTACAACATTATATTCAACTATACAACATAAGGATTCAATATTTGTATATATTGAGAAATAATCACCACAGTAAGTCTAGTTAGCGTCCATCACCATACAGAAAACTAAAAAATATATATATATTTTTTTTTTTTTTTGCGGTACGCGGGCCTCTCACTGTTGTGGCTTCTCCCGTTGTGGAGCACAGGCTCCGGACGCCGCAGGCTCAGCGGCCATGGCTCACGGGCCCAGTCGCTCCACGGCATGTGGGATCTTCCCGGACTGGGGCACGAACCCGTGTCCCTTGCATCGGCAGGTGGACTGTCAACCACTGCGCCACCAGGGAAGCCCTAAAAATTACATTTTTTGTAATGAGAACTTTTAAGATATACTCTCTAGAAGCTTTCAAATATGCAATACAATATTATTAACTCTAATTTACACTTTTGGGGTGAGGGTATGCTATTTTTATTTTATTTACATTTAAATTTCAAACACTGAGCTCAAGTATATGCTGGCCCTTTGTTCAGATTTTTGAAGTAAAGATAAATGGACAGACAGCTTTAAGTTTTAAGCAGCATTAAATACATTGTACAATATTAATCTATTAGAGAAAATCTAGGGGGTGGCATAACTTTATACCTTTATGCATTTAGTAACACAAGTATAGGGACCAGCCATACAGTTGGAGGAAAAACCTGTTCAGGAGTCAACAGAGAGGTTCTTGAATTCACACTTTTCTTGATGCACCTTTTTGGTAACTTTTTGAGAACCTATTAAGATTTTTCTGGATATTTTGTATTTAATTTGTAACATTTTATTATTATCTCCTTGCCCTTTAGGCACGAGAATATTTGATTAGTCTTAATCCAGAGAACTTGACTATGTTAGAAAAAATTCAGAGCAGTTTACTGGTATTTTGTTTAGATGACGGCAGTCCACATGTAACACCGGAAGATTATTCTCAGGTATTCAACTATCTTATTTTGTTATTTCTTCCCACAGATTTTTCTGGAGGACTCTTGTGTAAATTGAACATGAGAAGAATTTTGTTACATGCAGGACTTTTTTTTTTTAAACCACTTTATTAAGGTATAATTGACATACAAAAAGCTGTACATATTTAATGTATACAACTTACTGAGTTTGAAATATACACCCATAAAACCACTGTGAAACATAATTGTGAAGACAGTTGTTTCCTGTATCTTGGAAACACCTTTTATCTTAGAATGGGGCAGCTAAGAAAAGAAAGTGCAAATACTAAGTCATAAAATATTTAATGCAGGCTTTTAAAACATTTTCTTAGCTATACACACACACACACACACACACACACACACACACGTATCAAATGAAGATTATACATAAATAATGCTCTGTAAATTCTTGCCACATTGTTTAGCTCCATTTAGACATCTTATATGTTGTTTAAAGAAGTATGTCTATTATTTGCTTATCAGATGTCAGTGGTTCCCAACCTTTTTATTGATCATACATACAGGAAATTTGCATAAGATGCTGGGCTAAATGAGATTTCATACCAAAGGTGACATGAGAACCTACCTATAACCCACACCAGTGGGCCTTGATATCTTAGTTGGTGAGGTCTGTCCTAAGAATTATATCATTCTTGTGATTTATTTTATCATTTGGTTTTATAGAACACACTGACTTTAGTGAATTTAAGGGTAATTGTGGCCTACTTTTTTTTTCCTGGGGTAATATGATTTCCTGGGAAAAAAATAAAAGGTAGTAGTCATATTTGTAGGAATCTCAGAGTCTTTTGAAAACACTGAAGGTACTTCATAATACATTCATCAATATTAAATGTTAGAAATAAAATAATATAGGATTGAAAAACCTTGTAGCTAGAAAACAATTTTTCCTGTTCCTTAGCTGCATTTGTTTTTAAGTAGAATCAACAAGCTTCTTGAGGAAGAATGCGTTTTCATGAAGTGTTGCTCAGACTTTTTTGCTGCAGTCTACAGTTAGGCATATTTAGATTGCAGCCCATTACACACACACGCGCACACAAGCGTGTGCACACTTACACATACATACATCATAGAAGTTTCACAAAACGTAATAATTACTTTGACTATCTGTGATGTACTCTGATATTTATGTTCTATTTTATTCTTTCTTGTAAAGAATGTTTACTGTGGTTTCATGACTCACTTATGGCCCAAACTTACCATTTGAGAAACTGGCTTAGTAGGATATGAATTCTTGAAATATTTTTCTTGTAACTAGACTTTAATGACTAAACTTATCAATGCCTCTTATCCTATTCAAGTTGCAAAAGCCTTGTCCTTTCAATTGTATATTCTCTAAACATTCATGAATGTTGTACCATCGTTCTCTTTTCTGGTAGAATTTCTTGGATTTTGAGTACTATTTAAAGTCAAGGCCAGAATTATTATCTCTTGAATATAATATTTTATTAAATTTTATTAAATTTGGTTTACCTGAAGAGGAAAAGTGAGATCATGTGTGTTTGTGTGTGTGTTTGTGTGTATTTAAGATATAAATACTTAAAAGCCAATATTAAAATCCTTTAAATTTGGAAATATTACATTTATTTTAGGTTGCTACAAAGGTTCTTACTGGAGATCCAACAGTACGCTGGGGTGACAAATCTTATAACTTGATTTCCTTTTCTAATGGAGTATTTGGCTGTAATTGTGATGTAAGTAAACTACTGAAATTATTTTTTCCTTTTACTCTTTTAGTTTAATTTAATGGCAGTAATCTACAATACTTATGCTGTCCTGTGGTAGAATAAGTAAACACTTATTTAGCTTTATGGCATTAGAGTAAAAGGTTTAGTTATGAATTCTCAGTGAAAATAGAGTATAGGACAAATTATTTTCATCTGTAGTAAGGATAACAGTGTGGTGTGTATCTACAAAGTGGAATTTGCATGCATTTTTATGTAGTATAAGCGCTTTTAAAATCCACTGTTACCTCTTGTTGAAAATTTTAAAACCTATTTTAAAAGATATAGCATTAGTGTATGTTCTATGCACGGAGAAATGTATGTGGATATATTTCTACATTTACCTAGTAATTTTGTGACCTTGTTAAAAAAAATGACACATGATCTTTGGAACATTATATACTTCTGGATATTAAAATGTCTGGTACTGAATTCCATTTTTTACCTTCTTCATAAAACAAACACATGCACACACACACACACAACTTGCTTCTTTTCTGTTCTCCCATTTTTGTCTTTATTAGCTCTACTTTGCTATTTTCTGATGGACATTCAGGAGGTCTATGAACCAAGAAAATTAAAAAATCAACCTAAGTCACAATTGCAATATATACTTATAACCTCATTATAATACTTTTCGTAAAGTATATGATTTGGTATAAAGTAGTATGAGGTAGATTTTTTGTTTGTATTTGGGGGCTTTCCTCCGAAGTATTGATATTTAGTGACTGTAGGATACTAAAAAAAATCCTGTTACATTGATCTGGGTTCAATAGTTGTATTAATCAGTATTTATTCAGTTTTAGGTGATCGAAACCTGAGTCAAATTGGCATTAGCTTACGAAGGTATTTATGGCATAGGGGTACAGCTAAATTTGGGTAATGCTGACTTCCAGTGTCCAGATGCTTTCATTAGAAATTTCTCTCTCCATTTTTTGGCATTACTTTCCTATGTTTGGCTTTATTTTTATGTAGACTACACCATGTGATGGTTGTACCTACAGTCTCATGTTTTCACGGCTCTCCTCGTAGATTAGTGTTCTCCGTGGAAATAGCCAGCTTTTTTTTTAACCCGAGTGGTTCCAGCAGAAGACCTGGGAATAATGCTCATGTGTTGTATTGGCCTGTGCGAATCGTGCACATTCCAGGGAGTTAGCTGCTCTGATTCGCCTGGCCTGGGTCACATACCAAACCTTGGGACCTAGCTGGTAGAATCACTCATTCAAACCACCACAGAGATGTGTGCTGATTGCCTAAAGAAAAATAAAGTAGCTGTTATTGCCGAGGAAGGTGGTGTGGTTGATGTGCAGGTAATAGAATGTCTTCTACAGTAAATCTTCAGGGTGAAAGGTTGCCATGAGTCATTTTGAAGATTTGCTGTCTGTCCTCTTCCTTACGAGTCCAGTGTTGACAAAAGATTTTGTGTTACTTGCCTCAGCTTTTTTCTCTTCAGCTCCTTGTTTGCTTCTTCTTGACCTCCTCAGTTTGGTTCATAGCCTCACTATTCCTTGGAATCTGTCCTTTGTAAAGTAGCTAACTACCTTCTGGCTTCTTCCCTTCATATCTCGTTGACTTGTCAGCTGCAGTTGATTACCCTCTTCTTCATATGCATCTGACACTGCCTTCAACCTCCTAACAGTCTTTTTGGGTCTCCGGATTCTAAAGCTGAGCTTAATATTATTCATAACCGTTTTCCCCTGTGTCTGCTCTCTTCTCTGGTTCAATAGTTTCATTGACCATTTCTACATAGGTAGCTTGCAGTTATATTTTTCCAGTTTTTACCTATTATTCTCATCTTGAGAGTTTTGTTTCACCATATGTTAAATTGTCCAAACTGGATGTTACATTGTTATGTAAGGGTTAGTTACTCTCATCATCAAGAACTCATCATCTTGCTTTCCTCCCTCACTCCCAACCTCCTAAAAAAACCACCTTGCACTACTTGTATTTTTACTGATGGCATCAACATCCTGCTGTTTGCTCAAATTCAGGAGAAAATAACTTTAATGATGTTTCTATCTTTGAATAAAGATACTGGTCCCATAATGAGCATATATCTTTGCACAACTGAAATGCTTTCCTGTAGTAAAGTGTATGGACATATTTCATGTGTATGCATTGTCACCCATATACTTATCAAATTGATCTGATGATCTCCACTTGACCGTATGCTTTTATTATTTATTTATTTATTTTTTTGCGGTACGCGGGCCTCTCTCTGTTGTGGCCTCTCCCGTTGTGGAGCGCAGGCTCAGCGGCCATGGCTCACGGGCCCAGCCGCTCCGCAGCACGTGGCATCTTCCCGGACCGGGGCACGAACCCGTGTCCCCTGCATCGGCAGGCAGACTGTCAACCACTGCGCCACCAGGGAAGCCCGACAGTATGCTTTTAAAATTCCATGTAGGTTCCCCTTGCAACCTACGATGATTACTGAAAATGCTATTTAACCAATATAAAACATTATTAGTAAAGTATATATACTGTAAAGTTAAGTTGTTTTTAATCCAAATTCATATTGCTGCTCTTTTCCATTGGTGCTTGAATATATACTTTTGTGATTATACTACATAATAGCATTTCCCTGTTGGGATTTAAAATCCTGGGGTCAACTATTTTGTCTTCCTTATATAGGCTTTGTTGTAGGCTTTTGTAGAAGTATATAGGAAGCATGTAATGAACATTAGTTGTTAATAACAGTAGTTACTAATTATTGCTGTGGGCCAGGATCTGTAGTAAGTACTTTATAAGCATTATTAAAATCATTTTTCACAGCTGCTGTATGCAACTAGGTATTGTTTTCCCTTCTAACAGATGAGGCAGTCTACTTAAAGAATTAAGTAACTTTCTCAAGTAACTTACTTGAGAAACTTAACTTACTTATGTAGCTAGTAAGTAGTAATGTTTGGACTCAGAACCAAAGTCCACATTATTAAACAGTATATTACACGTATTGCCTCCATATAAATGAAAAAAAAGATAAAACTTATGTGAACAAATAAAGCATCAGGAAAGCGTTTGATTTTTTTCTATTCTATTTTCTATTTCTATTTTTTTTTTTTATTTCCTAACTTTCCCGTTGTGGAGCACAGGCTCCAGACACGCAGGCTCAACGGCCATGGCTCACGGGCCCAGCCGCTCTGCGGCATGTGGGATCTTCCCAGACCGGGGCATGAACCCATGTCCCCTGCATCGGCAGGCGGACTGTCAACCACTGCGCCACCAGGGAAGCCCTAACATTTTTTTTTTTTAATTGATGATTAACTTTCTGCCAGGAGATGAATGGGTAAAATTATAAGTCAAAGAGATTTATATCTTTCAGTCATGCTCTTTCGTACTGGTTCCAGTATAATACTGTTGTCTTCAATGAAATAATATATGCAATACCTGTGAAAGTTCTTTGTAAAGCTACAAAGTACTACACATTTGTGAGATGCTGTTAGAAAAGGGTCTTGTCCATGACCTTTGAGTCTTGTTATACGTGCTGTTGCTGGCAGGCGGGATGAACTGCTCTTGCATCTTGTACTGACCTCCCTAGTAAGCCTTTCCTGGTGCTTTGGTGGCTGCTTACGTGCTAACGATATACCGTGTTTCTAAGCTCCATGGGGCCGTAATACAGGGCAGCAAAGCTGTGTAATGTTAAGGCGATATTTAAGACACCTAATTACACCCTCTGAAACTGGGCCCAAGCGTGCTGGATTCATATCTTAAACCTCCCTTCTTTCTCTCCAAGGCTAGCGGTGTCACTTTCAGTTCATGAATGGTAATTGTGTGTAATGTAAACTGGTAGCCTTAACCCAGAGGGGAAAAAACCACATGTGATGTAATTGTCATTAAAGGAACATGGAGAAGATAAGGCAAGAAGTTTATCCTCCAGAATAAATGATGGGAAAATTCACTAGCCACAGTTCCTTTCTCTAAAAACAGCTGTCAAAACTATGACACCCCTGTAACTCAGCGCATCTTTCCCACATTCCTTAAACATTGAGAATTATTTCTGCCACATTGAACACTTATAGATATATACACAAAATCATTATGCTTTCAAATACTTATCTAGTGGACTGTGTGTTTACCAAAAGAAGTTCATACCCATCCTCCATTTAGCCTTCAGATTTAGTCTGCCACCCCCATCTGCTTTTCCATAGTGCTTTTAAAATTCCAGAACATTTTAGCGTTGTATATGTACATACGTATACCTCCTTTGACTTCCAATACAAATAGCAATTATTTTCTCTAGATTATTCATGTTTACATCCCTTCCCATTACCTCAAGAGTCCTAATTAAGTGCTTCTGACTTTAAATATTTGTTCTTTCTCAGAAAATAAAATACATCAGTTACTTACTATACTGTGGAATATCCATCTCTTTATCATTACAAGGTGAGGCATTTGAGAATTCTGCATTTTATTATGTGTTAAGAGTGGAGAGAAGGTGAAAATAAAATATTGGGTCAAGTTTTGTTTTGTTTTTTTAATTAGTAGACTTTACTTTTTAGAGCAAGTTCCAGATTTACAGGAAAATTAAGCAGAAAGTACAAAGTGCTCACTTGCTGTCTTTCCTGCATCCCGTTTTATATCTTGCGTTGGTATATGTTGTTACATTTGATGAGCCAATATTGATACATTATTGTTAACTGAATTACATTGTTTCACTATTTATTGTACAACTTTATGGTTTTGCCAAATGCATAATGCCGTTCATTTCCTGTTACACTATCTTTTTAACTCAACACAACCATCAGAGTGATCCTTTTAAATTGTAAGACAAATCATGTCAGTGCTCTGTTCATAACTCTTCAATGTCTTCCACTTTTATAAAGTAAAAATTGAAAGAGATACTTTATTTTTTTATTTTATTTTTTAAAGCATCTAATATTTTTTATTTTTTCTAATTTTTATTTATTTATTTTTCCATTTTTAAAAATTTTTAAACATTTTTATTGGAGTATAATTGCTTTACAATGGTGTGTTAGTTTCTGCTTTATAACAGACTGAACCAGGTATACATAAACATATATCCCCATATCTCCTCCCTCTTGCATCTCCCTCCCACCCTTCCTATCCCACCCCTCTAGGTGGTCACAAAGCACTGAGCTGATCTCCCTGTGCTATGCGGCTGCTTCCCACTAGCTATCTATTTTACATCTGGTAGCGTATATATGTCCATGCCACTCTCTCACTTCGTCCTTCGTCCCAGCTTACCCTTCCCCCTCTCGGTGTCCTCAGTTTCATTTTCTACATCTGTGTCTTTATTCCTGCCCTGCCCCTAGGTTCTTCAGAACCAATTTTTTTTTTTTAAATTCCACATATATGTGTCAGCATATGGTATTTGTTTATCTCTTTCTGACTTACTTCACTCTGTATGACAGACTCTAGGTCCATCCACCTCACTACAAATAACTCAATTTTGTTTCTTTTTATGGCTGAGTAATATTCCATTGTATATATGTGCCACATCTTCTTCATCCATTCATCCGATGGTGGACACTTAGGTTGTTTCCATCTCCGGGCTATTGTAAATAGAGCTGCAATGAACATTGTGGTACATGACTCTTTTTGAATTATCGTTTTCTCAGGGTATATGACCAGTAGTGGGATTTCTGGGTCATATGGTAGTTCTATTTTTAGTGTTTTAAGGATGGGTCAAGTTTTAACTTACAAAACGTATTCACAGTCTTGTGTATTTTCATTTTAGCATGCTCCTTATGATGCAATGGTTATCGTAAGCATCAGCTATTATGTTGATCAGAAAATTTTTGAGAGTGAAGGAAGATGGACGGTATGTTAGAACAAATATTTATCCCTTTCTCCTCATAATTTTTTTTTATAAATTTATTTATTTTTGGCTGCGTTGGGTCTTCGTTGCTGTGCACGGGCTTTCTCTAGTTGCGGTGAGTGGGGGCTACTCTTCGTTGCGGTGCGTGGGCTTCTCATTGCGGTGGCTTGTTGCAGAGCACGGGCTCTAGGCACACAGCCTTCAGTAGTTGTGGCTCGCAGGTTCTAGAGCACAGGCTGAGTAGTTGTGGCACCTGGGCTTAGTTGCTCCGTGGCATGTGGGATCTTCCCAGACCAGGGCTCGAACCCGTGTCCCCTGCATTGGAAGGTGGATTCTTAACCGCTGCGCCACCAGGGAAGCCCTCCTCATATTTTTATAGATATAATATTTTTAAGTTTTCCCTATTTTCAGGGTTCAGATAAAGTACGGGATATACCACTTCCAGAGGAGCTTGTTTTCACTGTGGATGAAAAAGTATTAAATGACATCACCGAAGCGAAAGCCCAATATTTGAAGCAGGTAGATTTTTCACTTTTCTCTTTGATACTTTATCTTATAACTACTATATGTGACTATTTGGCTATCATCCAAGTATGATGGCATAAAACATTTAAAAATTACAACTTTGATACCTTTATGTATGTCTGATGATTATTTTAATGCAAATGATATTTTGGTTATCTTTGGGGTATTCTCTTTAGGTGTTTTTTCACTGTTCGTATTTAATTCTTTTTGTTAGGCATCTGATCTGCAGCTTTTGGTCTATGCCTTTACGTCTTTTGGCAAAAAGCTAACCAAGAAGAAGCAGCTTCACCCTGATACCTTTGTTCAGCTGGCACTTCAGCTGGCCTATTATAGACTTCATGGACGGTGAGGACCATTCATTTTCCACTTTCAGAGTCTTGAAGTCCAAGGCTATCTTTACTATAGCTATTCTGTCATAACTCCCCAGTGTTTTGTTTTTTTTTTTTGCTGTACGCAGGCCTCTCACTGTTGTGGCCTCTCCCGTTGCGGAGCACAGGCTCCGGATGCGCAGGCTCAGCGGCCATGGCTCACGGGCCTAGCTGCTCCGCGGTATGTGGGATCTTCCCAGACTGGGGCATGAACCCATGTCCCCTGCATCGGCAGGCGGACTCTCAACCACTGTGCCACCAGGGAAGCCCCTCCCTGTTAAGTTTTTCCCAGTTGGCACTGTGCCCTAGTTTGCACTTTCATCAACAGTGTTATTAGAGTTTCCATCTGTGACACTTTAACAGTCTTTCCTTGTTTTTCATTACCATGATATTTTTGAAGTGCCTGCTCTCTTCTGAGAGATATTTGTCATTCTTTGGAATTCAGATCGCTTGGTTTTCTTGCAGCCTGTTTTCAAGTGGGTTCATGAAAAAGTATGGTTTTATAGATTAGACAGTCTTTACTCATTTTTAGGATAGAAGAGATGGTATGTTATGACTTTCTACATCCTAAGCAGAAGTGGAAGCTCCTTGATCTTCCTTTTTAAAATTTTACCTGAGAATATGTATCTTTAAATGGGGTGTTTAGATCATTTACATTTAATATAATTATCAATAAGGTTGGGTTTAAGTCTACAGTCCTGCTGTTTCTCTTTATCCCATCTGTTTTGTGTTTCTTTTTTTATCTTCTCTTGAATTCCTAGTTTTTTTTAATTGTTCCTTTTATCTCCATTATCAGCTACACTGTTTTTTTTTTCTATTGGTAGGGTTTTACAAGATACATCTTTTTTTTGCGGTATGCAGGCCTCTCACTGTTGTGGCCTCTCCTGTTGCGGAGCACAGGCTCCAGACACGCAGGCTCAGTGGCCATGGCTCAGGGGCCCAGCTGCTCCGCGGCATGTGGGATCTTCCCAGACTGGGGCACGAACCCGTGTCCCCTGCATCGGCAGGTGGACTCTCAACCACTGTGCCACCAGGGAAGCCCAAAATACATCTTTAAACTTGCAATCTACCTTCAGATATTTTCCACTTAAAGTATAATGAAAGAACCTGAAAACAATGCTTCTATTATGCTTATCTCATTCTTTGTGCTATTGTTGTCATACATTATACTTGTACATATGTTAACAACCTAATGATGCACTACTATTTTTGCCTTCAACAGTCAGTTATCTTCTTTTATTGTGGTAAAATATAAATAAAATAAAACTTGCCATTTTAACTATTTTTAAGTATATGATCCAGTGGCATTAATTACATCGACTATGTTATGCAACCATCACCACTATCTATTTCCAAACTTTTTTTTAACCACCCCAAACAGAAACTCTGTACTCATGAAGCAATAATTTCCTGTTCTCCTATCCCAACCCCTGGAAATCTCTAATCCACTTTCTGTCTATATGAATTCGCCTGTTATGGATATTTCCTCTAAGTGGAATTATACATTATTTGTCCTTTTGTATCTGGCTTATTTCACTTAGGATAGTATTTTCAATGTTGGTTCTTCTTTGGCTGAATAATATTCCATTGTATGAATATACCACATTTTGTTTATCCATTCATCTGTTAACAAATGCTTGGGTTGTTTCTGCCTTTTGGCTATTGTGAATAACACTGCTGTGAGCATTCACATACATGTATTGGTTTGAATCCCTGTTTTCAATTCTTTTGAGTCAATAACTAGGAGTGGAAGTGCTGGGCTGTGTGGTAATTCTATGTTTAACTTTTTGTGGAACTGCCCAACTGTTTTCCACAGTGGATACCATTTTTACATTCCCACCAGCAATATACAAAGTAATGTATAATTGTTCTACATCCTTGCCAACACTTACTTTTCTGTTTAAAAAACAAAAGAAGCCATCCAGAGTACTTGTGAAGTGGTATCTCATTGTGGTTTTTATTTGCATTTCCTTAATGACTAATGAGGTTGAATATCTTTGTGTGTTTATTGGCCATTTGTACATCTTCTTTGGCAAAATGTCTATTTAAATCCTTTGTGCATTTGGTAATTTGGTTGTCATTTTGTTGTTGAATTTTAAGGGTTCTTTATGTATTATAGATATGAAACCCTTATCAGATGGGTGTTTTGCAAATATTTTCTCTCATTCCGCAGGTTGTCTTTTCATTCTCTTGATAGTATGCTTTGATGCACAAAGTTTTAAATTTTGAAGTTCAATTTATCTGTTTATTTCATTTGTTGCCTGTGCTTTTGGTGTCATATCCAAGAAATCATTGCCAAATCCAGTATTACAAAACTTTCCCCATATGTTTTCTTCTAAGAGTTTTATAGTTTTAGCTTTTACTTTAGGTCTTTGATCCATTTTGAGTTAAGTTTTGTGTAGGGGGTACGGTACGGATCAAAATTCACTCTTTTGCATATGGATATCCAGTTTTCTTAGCATTATTTGTGAAGAGACTGTCCTTTCCCTATTGAGTGGTCTTGACACTCTTGTCCAAAATCAATTGACCATAGATATGAGGGTTTGTTTCTGGGTCAGTGTGTTGTTCAGTGTGTCTCTTCTTGTGTTCATACGACACTGTTTTGATTATTGTAGCTTTGCAGTAAGTTTTGAAATCTGGAACTAATGAGTACTTCACCTTTGTTCTTTTTTTTTAAGATTTATTTATTTTATTTATTATTTTTGGCTGTGTCGGATCTTAGTTGCGGCATGTGGGACCTTCATTGATGCATGCAGGATCTTTGCTTTGAGGTGCGTGGGCTCTTCGTTGTGGCGCGTGGGCTTCTCTCTAGTTGCGGCGTGTGGGTTTTCTCTTCTCTAGTTGTGGCGCGCAGGCTCCAGGGTGCTCAGGCTCTGTAGTTTGCAGCATGCAGGCTCTCTAGTTGAGGCACACGAACTCAGTAGTTGTGGCACACGGGCTTAGTTGCCCCAAGGCATGTGGGATTTTAGTTCCCTGACCAGGGATTGAACCTGTGTCCCATGCATTGGAAGGCGGATTCTCTACCACTGGACCACCAGGGAAGTCCTTCGTTTTTTGTTTTGTTGTTGTTGTTGTTGTTTTTGCGGTACGCGGGCCTCTCACTGCTGTGGCCTCTTCCGTTGCGGAGCACAGGCTCTGGACACGCAGGCTCAGCGGTCGTGGCTCACAGGCCCAGCCTCTCCGCGGCATGTGGGATCTTCCCGGACTGGGACACGAACCCACATCCCCTGCATCGGCAGGCGGACTCTCAACCACTGCGCCACCAGGGAAGCCCGACCTTCGTTCTTGAAAAGAAGATTGTTCTGGCGACTCTGGGTTCCTTGAAATTCCATATGAATTTTAGGATGGGTTTTCCCATTTTTGTAAAAATGTCGTTGGGATTTTGATAGAGATTGCGTTGCATCTGTAGATCTCTTTTAGTAGTATTGTCATCTTAACAATATTAAGTCTTCTAATCCATGAACATGGGGTCCCTTTGCATTTATTTATGTCTTTTTAAGTTTCTTTCAGTGTTTTGTAGTTTTTGGTGTACAGGTCTTTTTGCCTCCTTGGTTAAGCTTAATCCTAAGTATTTATTTCTTTTTGATGCTGTTGTAAATTGTTTTCTTGATTTTCTTTTCAGATTATTTATTGCTAGTGTATGGAAATGCAACTGATTTTTGCATGTTGACTTTATATCCTGAAACCGCTGAATTCATTTATTAGCTCTAACAGTTTTTTGTGGACTCTAGCGTTTTATGTATAAGTCCACACATCTGTGAATTAGAGATAGGTTGGATTTTGTCAAAGGCTTTTTCTGTATCAATTGCGATGATCATATAGGTCTTTTTCTTCATTCTATTAATGTAGTATATTATGTTGATTTTCATATGTTGAACCATCCTTGCATTCCTGGGATGAATCCCACTTGGTCATGGTGTATCATCCTTTTAATCTGCTGCTGAATTCAGTTTGCTAGTAATTTGTTGGGGATTTTTGCATCTATATTCATAATGGATATTGGTCTATAGTGTCTTTTCTTACCGTGTCTTTTCTTGCAGTGTCTTTGCCTGGTTTTGGTATCAGGGTAATGCTGGCCTCATATTATGAGTAAGGAAATGGTCCCTCCTTGCCAGTGTTTTTGGAAGAGTTTGAGAAGGATTGGTGTTAATTCTTTAAGTATTAGACTTCATCAGTGAAGCCATCTGGTCCAGGACTTACCTTTGTTGGGGTTTTTGATTGCTCATTCATCTTGTTAGTTGTTATACATCTAGTCAGATTTCTATTTTTTCTTGAGTTAGATTTGGTAGTTTGTGTGTTTCTCAGAATATGTCCATTTCATCTAGGCTATCCAGTTTATTGTATACAGTTCATAATATTCTCTTACAATCCTTTTTATTTCTGTAAAGTCAGTAGTAATGCCCTTTTTCTCATAGTTGATTGTAGTAATTGGAGTCTTCTCCCTTTTTTTCCTTAGTGTAGGTAAAAGCTTGTCCATTTTGTTGATCTTTGCAAAGAACCAACTGTTGGTTTAGTTAACTTTATTTTTCATTTCTGTATTTTGTTTATCTCTACTGTAATCTTAATTAATTTCCTTTTTTGCTGACTTTGGGGCTAGTTTGCTTTTCTTTTTTTTTAATTCTTTAAAGTGTGCAGTTAGTTTACTGATTTGAGATCTTCTTTAGTGTAAGTATTTAGAGCCATAAATTTGCCTCTGAACAGTGCTTTTGCTTCATTCCATAAATTGTGGTATGTTCTACTTTTCATTCATCACAAGGTGTTTTCTAATTTACCTTCTGATTTCTCCCTGAACAATTGGTTAAGAATTTGTTGTTTTATTTCTACATATTTGTGAATTTTTCAGTTTTTCTTTTTATTGCTTTTTAGCTTCATCCCATTGCCATTGAAGAAGATACTCTGTATGATTCCAATCTTTATAAATTTATTGAGACTTATTCTGTGGTCTAATATATGGTGTATCCTGGAGAATGTTCCATGTGCACTTGAGAAGAATTTGTATTCTGCTGTTCCTTAGTGGCATATTCTATATATGTCTTTTAGGTGTAGTTATTTATAGTGTTGGTCAAGTCTTCTCTTTCCTTATTAGATCTTTCTACGTGTTTTATCCATTATTGAAAGTTGGGGATTGAAGTCTGCAACTATTGTTGTAGAGCTGTCTAGTTCTCTCTTCAATTCTGTCAGTGTTCGTTTCATATATCTTATAGCTCTGTTGTTTGGTGCATATATTTTTATAGTTGTTATATATTGATGAATTAAACCTTTTATCAGTAAATAATGTCCTGTTTGTCTCATTCATCCTTTTTACTTAAAATATATTTTGTCTGATATATATACAGCCACTCCTAATGGAAAAAAAAATGTATAGCCACTCAAACTCTCTTTTGGTTACTATCTTTTTTCATCATTTTACTTTTAACCTCTTACTGTCTTGGTTTCTAAACAGAATCTCTTGTGGACAGTATATAGATGATGTTTTTTGTTCATCTTGCCAGTCTCTGCCTTTGATTGGAGAGTTACTGATAAGGAGGGAGAATTCTGCCATTTAGCTGTGTATTCTTACATGTTTTTGTTCTTCAATTCCTCCATTACTTTTTTTTTTGGTAGTAGTGATTTTGATTTTTTTTTTTGGAGTGTACCATTTTGATTTCCCTATTCTTTCTTTGTATTTTTTAAGCCATTTTCTTTATGACTACCTTGGAAATTACATTTAACATCTTAAATTTATAACAACTTAGTTTGAATAATACCAGCTTACTTTTAATAGTATACAAACACTGTGCTTTTATCCACCTCTGTACTGCTATTTTATCACAGATTACATCTTTTTACATTGTGTGTCCGTTAACGTAAATTTATATCACTGTTTTATGTATTTACCCTTTAAGTAAAAAAACTGTTAAACATTGTTGTTCTATCTCCCATGTTTCCAATAAACTGGTAGTTAGATTTGGCAACTTGAGACTAGTAATCGATTATTTTTATTATTTTTTTATAACAGTAAGTCAAATAGTATTATTTGTTTCCTATCGCATCCTGTTCAGATGGAGGGTGAGTTCAGTTGTTAGCCAACATCCATTATAAAGTTTCCTCCCTGATTTTTTTACCTAATGGTTTTAGTGGCCATTGATGATCATTACCAAGATCTATTATTTCATTACAGGTTGCAGAGTAGTGATATTTTGTCATTCATTCTTACTGCTTTTATCTTTGTTTTTTAAAGAATGCTATTTTAGTGGTGGTTTAAATTTTTATTTACACTTTCTCCTTCACATTTTGAAAGGATACTATTTCAGCTCAGGGAGACAGTCTTATAGAAACACTGAACAGAGGAGACTCAATAACTGCAGGAATTCCTTGGTGGTCCAGTGGTTAAGACACGGTGCTTTCACTGCCGTGGACCCTGGGTTCAATCCCTGGTCAGGGAACTAAGATCCCACAAGCTGCGTGTCACGGCCAAAAAAAAAAAAACCCAACTGTTTGAGCCCTCTTAATGCCCACGTTCAGACCTTTTACTCTTCCGTTTTATTGCTTTAACTCTAAATTCCTATCACAAGGAAAGTAAGAGAGCTTTGTACCAAAAATTGTTGTATCATTCTCCACCCCAGGGACACAGTCATCATTCTAGGGAACTTCTTAAATAATGCTTTTACTTAATTCTAGAGTCATTCATGTTCTGTACGAGGAAACTAAAGGCCAAGGACTCTATTACCCCGTATCTTAGTAGCTTAGAACAACAAACATTTATCATCTCACATTTTCTGTCTGTCAGGAGTCCAGGCACAGCTTAGCGGGGTGCCTCTGGCTTCAGGCCTCTTGTCAGGTTGTAGTCAGGGTGTCAGCCAGGACCGTGTCTTCATCTGAAGGCACCCCTTAAAGAGGATCTGCGTACAGTCTCACTCACATGGTTATTAGTAAGGTTCATTTCCTCCCAAGCTGTTGTCCAGAGGCCTCTCTGTTTCTTGCCACCTGGGCCTCTCTACAGGGCAACTCCCAGCATGGCAGCAGGCTTTCCTCAGAGTAAGGAGATGAGAGAGCTCTCTTTGTAACCTGCTTTCAGAAGTGACATCTCATTACTTTTGTCACATTCCTTTCATTAGAAGGAAGACACTAAATCCATCCCGCACGCAGCGTGAGGGGTTATACCAGGGCATCTGCAGGAGGCAGGGATCACTGGGGGCATCTCAGAGGCCACCTGCCACAGATGCCAATGTTCACAACCTGACAGCAGCCAAGCCTTTGAAACATTTCCTGTTATACCAGGCCGCAGTACATTTTGCTCTTTGATGTTGAAAACAGCCTCTTTGTTATTGAAAATCTGTCGTAGTCTGTATTGTAGAACTTAGTCTCTGACCAAAGCCAGCTTTATTAGGTGAACTCTCTTTGTAATATAACATTAGAGCATTTTCTTTCTCATGATACATTCTCTTATTTTCATTTTTTCTTGTAGCCCTGGTTGCTGCTATGAAACAGCTATGACAAGATACTTTTATCATGGCCGTACAGAGACTGTGCGATCATGTACAGTGGAAGCAGTCAGATGGTGCCAATCCATGCAGGATCCTTCTACCAGTGTGAGTATTTGAAAAGAAAAAATTAACAGGATTTGTCTGTTCTAAAGGAAACTTGGCTCTTAAATAACTAACTTCTTCAAATCCCTGGATCAGTAAAATATTTTCAGCCCTTTTTCTCCAGAAACTTACAAACATTTCTTCATTTGCCAGTGAAGTGTATATACTTGGAAAGAATAAGAAACAGGGAAGACCTGATAAGAAGCCCATTTGTGTCATTTTCTAGGCAAAGTAACTTCAGCGCCTTGAGTATTTCACTACTGTTGATCTACCTTTGGATAACACCCATAAAATGTAGACTCTCCCAAAGTGCCTTTAATAGGAAGCTTTTCTTGATGTGGTTGAACATTTTTGAAATCAGATTTTTTGTGTGTGTATTAGAACCAGTACAGCTTTATATGTTTTGTTTTATACTTGAAGCATTTGCACAAAAGGGTAGTTGCTTCCCACTATTTTGGTATTGCATTTGTTTCTTTAGTTTTGATTGACATAGTTATGTATATGTTAACCTATTTTAATTTCATAGAGCTGCTTCATTATCATTTTTGTACAACTATGCTTCAGTTTTGAAATTGTAATTGCTTCTGTCTTTACACTTGATATCACTTCTGTGCTGCCCACAAGTTTCTGTTTTCTTGTTCTGGGAAAGAAATAATCAAGTTGCAGGGCATATAGGAAAGAAAAGGCAGAGGAAGGGGGTAAGGGTAGGGGGGATGGATAGATTGGAAGTTTGGGATTGACGTATACACACTGCTATATTTAAAATAGATGACCAACAAGGACCTACTGTATAGCACAGGGAACTCAGCTCAATATTCTATCATAACCTAAATGGGAAAAAAAATCTGAAAAAGAATGGATAAATGTATATGTATAACTATATCACTTTGCTGTACACCTGAAACTAACACAACATCTTAATCAACTATACTCCAATATAAAATAAAAATTTAAAAAATAAAGGCAGTGGAAGAAGTGAGCAAAAAGACAGAAAAGTTATACATCTCAAGGTCTTTCTCAGAATCTTTTTTCTCTCCAAAATTACCCAAATTCTAATTACTTTTAAAAAAAATTAATGAACAAATGCATTTTTTGGCTGCGTTGGATCTTCGTTGCTGCGTGCGGGCTTTCTCTAGTTGCAGCGAGCGGGGGCTACTCTTTGTTGCGGTGCGTGGGCTTCTCATTGCGGTGGCTTCTCTTGTTGCAGAGCACGGGCTCTAGGCGTGCGGGCTTCAGTAGTTGTGGCATGCAGGCTCAGTAGTTGTGGCTCGCGGGCTCTAGAGCGCAGGCTCAGTAGTTGTGGCGCATGGGCTTAGTTGCTCCACAGCATGTGGGATCTTCCCGGACCAGGGCTTGAACCCGTATCCCCTGCACTGACGGGCGGATTCTTAACCACTGTGCCCCAAGGGAAGTCCTGCCTAATTCTAATTACTTTGAGCTCAGGTTTTTTGTTTGGTTTCTGTACAGTTTGTTATTGAAGTATCTCTTGATTTTTAACACAGCTTTTTGAGCAGCAGCACAGGATGTTAGAAGCTTTTGCAAAACATAATAAAATGATGAAAGATTGTTCAACTGGAAAAGGTACGTATACTGGTTTTTTTCTGACTTAAAAGAAAATTCTCTTGTGCTGAAGACATTTTTCTAACTTCAGGTTTGGGGTTTTATTGCAGGATTTGACCGTCATCTGTTAGGTCTCTCACTCATAGCAAAAGAGGAATGTCTCCCTGTTCCAGAACTCTTTACAGACCCACTTTTCTCCAGAAGGTAATATAATGTAGTGTTTTGTAACCTCATCAGTTTCTTTCTTCCTGAATGTTAAAAGCTTTTCAGAAACAATGTAAGCTTCTGTAAGCCTAGTAAAATATCCTTTCTTTGTGCCATACAGTGGAGGAGGTGGAAACTTTGTTCTCTCAACAAGTCTGATTGGTTATTTAAGAGTCCAGGGAGTGGTGGTTCCCATGGTACACAATGGCTATGGATTTTTCTATCATATCAGAGATGACAGGTGAGGCTGCTTTTTTTATTATTTTTTATTTTAGTATATTTTATTTGCATCTATAAATTTTTTTAGAATAGTATTTTATTTATTTTATTTTTTTTACATCTTTATTATTCTTAACTGTGCTCACTTTTGTTGTTTTTGTCTTTCCTACACTATGATTCTGATGGTGTTGTCATCTGTCATGGGCAATTATTTTTTACGACTTAGGCGTTTAATGCGTATTTGTTTCTCTTTCCTGCTTTTGAGACATTTGGCAAATTAGTCCTTTAGGTGTTTTATGCAGAGCACTGTTTCAGGTTGACTCAGTGATCACATCATCATCCTCCAAAATCAGTACACATATTACCATATTTGTTCTACCCAAGGTATTTGATGACAAGTTCAGATAAAATTTGATGGTCTGTAAATATGTGGTGGTTAGTGTGGTCATAGACAATACTAATGAGACCAAGACAAGAGACAAGGTCAATTAATTTGTGTTCAGAAAAGGATGTTTTACCAATTCAGTTGCATTTCATTTTGGTTGTATGGGGTTTGACTTAAATTTGTGGAAAGAATGAGAAAGAAAATACTAAAACCTGGTAGGGTAAAGAGAGGTGGAGAACAAGGTAATAGCGAATTGACAGAAAGGCTTGGAAAGTCCCCTTTCACAGAGTGTGGCCGTCTCTTCACAGGGATCTGTCAGAGCTTGGGAATTTAGATAATGGGGCTACATATAGCACTGTATGAATAAGAAGAGAGCAGGCTTAGAGGCATTTCAGGTGGAATGTGAAAAATGGGAATAATAATATGTGTGACACCTTATCTTTGATAAAGGAGGCAAAAATATACAACGGAGAAAAGACAGCCTCTTCAATAAGCGGTGCTGGGAAAACTGGACATCTACATATAAAAGAATGAAATTAGAACACTCGCTAACACCATACACAAAAATAAACTCAAAATGGATTAAAGACCTAAATGTAAGGCCAGACACTATCAAACTCTTAGAGGAAAACACAGGCAGAACACTCTATGACATAAATCACAGCAAGATCCTTTTTGACCCACCTCCTAGAGAAATGGAAATAAAAACAAAAATAAACAAATGGGACCTAATGAAACTTAAAAGCTTTTACACAGCAAAGGAAATGATAAACAAGACGAAAAGACAACCCTCAGAATGGGAGAAAATATTTGCCAATGAAGCAGCTGACAAAGGATTAATCTCCAAAATTTACAAGCAGCTCATGCAGCTCAATAACAAAAAAACAAACAAGCCAATCCAAAAATGGGCAGAAGACCTAAATAGACATTTCTCCAAAGAAGATATACAGACTGCCAACAAACACATGAAAGGATGCTCAACATCACTAATCATTAGAGAAATGCAAATCAAAACTACAATGAGGTATCACCTCACACTGGTTAGAATGGCCATCATCAAAAAATCTACAAACAATAATGCTGGAGAGGGTGTGGAGAAAACAGAACCCTCTTGCACTGTTGGTGGGAATGTAAATTGATACAGCCACTATGGAGAACAGTATGGAAGTTCCTTAAAAGGCTAAAAATCGAACTGCCATATGACCCAGCAATCCCACTACTGTGCATACACCCTGAGAAAACCATAATTCAAAAAGAGTCATGTACCAAAGTGTTCATTGCAGCTCTATTTACAATAGTCAGGACATGGAAGCAACCTAAGTGTCCATTGACAGATGAATGGATAAAGAAGATGTGGCACATATATACAATGGAATGTGACTCAGCCATAAAAAGAAACGAAATTGAGTTATTTGTAGTGAGGTGGATGGAACTAGAATCTGTCATACAGAGGAAAGTCAGTCAGAAAGAGAAAAACAAATACCATATGCTAACACATATATATGGAATCAAAAAAAAAATTGTCATGAAGAACCTAGGGGCAAGACGGGAATAAAGACACAGACCTACTAGAGGATGGACTTGAGGATACAGGGAGGGGGAAGGGTAAGCTGTGACAAAGTGAGAGAGTGGCATGGACATATATATACTACCAAACGTAAAATAGATAGCTAGTGGGAAGCAGCCACATAGCACAGGGAGATCAGCTCAGTGCTTTGTGACCACCTAGAGGGGTGGGATAGGGAGGGTGGGAGGGAGGGAGACGCAAAAGGGAAGAAATATGGGGACATATGTATATGTATAACGGATTCACTTTGTTATAAAGCAGAAACTAACACACCATTGTAAAGCAATTATACTCCAATAAAGATGTTTAAAAAAAAAAAAATCGGATGTGGCCAGATGTGGCAAGGCCCCCCACGGTAACCAGAGCTCTCACCCTTGGTCCACTCTGAGGCTGCATTCAGTGTTTAAATGCAATGCTAGGAGACCAGTTCCAGTCTGCTGTACATGATGGAGCGATAAAGTTTTACTGAATATTTTTTGGAGGAGATGTGGAAGAAGAGTGACATTGCATACCACGTGGCAAACATCACAGCAGTTCCCTTTAAACATCTATGTTCCACCGGAATTTCCTCTCTAAATATCAGCCTTCTGGGACTTCCCTCGTGGTCCAGTGAGCAAGACTCCGTGCTGTGGTGCTCCAAGGACAAGGGTGTTTCAAGGACAAAGGACGACCCTGCCTGAAAACGTTTCAGCGTCACACCCCCTACTGGACTCTTAATCACCCTCCCCACCATGTTGCGATGGTTATGAAATTCCTGAGCCCACCTGGGCGATGGGACCTGTCCCAAATAAGGAAAGGCATCTGCCCTGTCCCACTCCCACTCTATAGAAGGAAGGTATATATGCCTCGACCAATCAGTAAATGAAATTTTCACCTTGGACCATTCCTTTGTTCTCTGGCTGTAAAAACTGACTAATAGCACGTGTTCGGAATAGGAAGTCAGCCCACTGTTCTGGCAGCGACCGTTCCCTCTAATAACTTCTGTCTTCTTTAAAAAAAAAAATGTGTGACATAGTTCAGTTTCTAAGGTACTGTTTTTCTATTTTTCCTTTTTTAAAGAGTTTACATTCAGTGTTATTTTTTCAAAATTTTATCATCTGTCTCCGTGTCAAGCGTGATTTGTGCATACCAGGGGTGCTTGTATTTGTTGGCATCCAAGTCTTAGATGATGTATTCCCAGAGTATTCAGTTTCTGTACATTAATCTACAAATTGAAGGTTGAATGATGGATCTTATTAGCCATGTTTATCCTTTACCAGGTCCAAAATCATCATCATATACAGAGAATAACTAAAGGATTCTAACATATTCTCTGACAAGTCGTGGATGTTACATTGCATGCGGTGATAAGAGTTTAAGCCAGATATGATCCAGCTCTTTGACTTTTTGAAAAATGTATTTTGAATGATCCTGGGACAGTTTCCATTCGAATAAGAACTTAAAATGTGCCAAGGATTGTTTTAGGTGCTAAGGACACAAGACAGACAAAACCCCTCTCTTAAAGATAGTATTTTCTATTTGGGAAACAGGAACAAGAGCAAACAAATAAGCAGGATAACTGTAAATAGTGACAACGGTTGTAGAGCAAATAATCAAATTGTTGTGGTAATAGAGACAAACTGGTAGAGTCAGAGCACTGCTTTATATAGTATGTGGTCAGGGAAGGTGTCTGAGGGAGGGATGATGAAACTGAGATGTTAAGGATGTGAAGGAATCCGTCATACGAATAACCAGGAAAACAGCTCTCCAGAATCTGATCCCTGCTTGCTCTCTCCAACTCTGCCACCCTGGCTGAGCCACCGTCTTCTCCCACTTAGGTCACTGCAACAGGTTCTCTGCGGTCTTCTTGCCGCCACCTGTCCTTCCCTACAGACCATTCTCTACACAGCAGCCCTGATGGCCAAATGGAACTCAACTCGTATTGTTCTCCTACTCAGAACCCTCCGAGGGCTTTTTCTTTCACTCACGCAAGACCCAAGGTCCTCCTGAGAGACCCTACATGATCTAGGTCTCATCTACCTCTCTGACCCTGTCTCCTACAAGGCTGCCACTGATTCCCTTGTACCTTGAACATGCCAGGCAAGCGCCCTCCTCAAGGCCTTCACGGTCATGATTTCCTCAGCTTAGTAGTCTCTTCCTTGAAATACGTGCAAGGATGACTCCCTTATTTCAGATAGGTATTTGCTGTCATCTGAGAGGCCTTCCCTGACCATCTAAAATAGCATTTTTCCCCCTTCCCCACACACACCTGCTGCATTTTAACCACCGTGTGTGTGTGTGTGTGTGTGTGTGTGTGTGTGTGTGTGTGTATGTGTGTATGTACTTATTTGCATGTTACCTATCTTTCCTTCCTAGAATACAATCCCACAAACATGGTCTTTGTTTTTGTATCCCCAGCTCTGTAACAATACCTCATAAATATGTTGCACTCAGTAAATGTTTCACAATGACTTTGTTGTTTAACATAAGCATACAGGTCTGAGGGTAGGGAAGAGCTTGGAATTTTAAGGGACAGAGGCACTATGGCTCTACATTAACAATTGAGTGGGAGGGTGGTAGAAGAAGAGATTGAAGAGCGGTAGACAAGAGCTAAATCTGGTAGGGAGGGCAGTGTTCTCAGCCCTGAGTGCACATGAGAATCACCTGGAGAACTTTAAAAACAGCACTCCTGGAGATACTGATTTGGTTGCGGTGGTCAGTTGATGTAGGGCCTTGTAACATGCTAAGGAGTCTGGATTTTCTCCTAAAAATAATAGAAAGTATTTTACCAATTTTAAGCATGAAAGGTACATTTTATTTACATGTGAAAAGGATCCTTGGCTGTTACGTGCAATATAAATTAGGTGGACAGTACTATGAGCAAGAATGAGATGAAGGAAAAAAAAATGAGATGAAGGAAATCAGGAAGCATGGATGATACATTGAACGAGGCAGTTGATACTGAGGGTGGAGAGCAGTAGAGGTGTTTGAGAGGTATTTTGGAGGTAGAACCAGTAAGATTTACTGATGGATTGCTGATTCCGATGGTGGCATTTACTGGGATGGAGAAAATTAGAGGGGAAATGGCCATGTTAGGGTAGAATCAACAATTTTGTTTTCTACATGGTGACTTCAAGATTTCTGCTAATACAGGAATTTATTATAATTTATATACAAGAGAATATGCCAGTAGGCAGTTGGATATATGTTTGGAGTTCAGAAAAGAGGTCAGATCTCGAAGTGTACATTTATGAGTCATTACTATGTATACACCCAAAATAGTTTTTAAATGAAATAACAATACATGGAAATTCTCTGAAAGGAATTTTTTCATTCACTATTAAGCTTGAAAATGTGTGACCTAAAGAATATTGGTTTACTTTTGAAATAGCATTTTATTTTATTTTATTTTTAGAACTACAATGCCATGTTTATTGTGAAGTGAAATTATTTGTTAGAGGAATTAATGAACACCCAGCATGTGGATATTTGGGCAATAATTTATTTTTGGAATTTTATTTTTTTATACAGTAGGTTTTTATTAGTTATTTTATGCATATTAGTGTATATGTGTCAATCCCTATCTCCCAATTCATCCCACCATCCCTCACCCCCGCACTTTCCCCCCTTGGTGTCCATATGTTTGTTCTCTACATCTGTGTGTCTGTTTCGGCCTTGCAAACTGGTTCATCTGTACCATTTTTCTAGATTCCACATAAGCGTTAATATACGATATTTGTCTTTCCCTTTCTGACTTACTCTGTATGACAGTCTCTAGGTCCATCCACGTCTCAACAAATGCAATTTCATTCCTTTCTATGGCTGAGTAATAGTCCATTGTATATATGTACCACATCTTTATCCATTCCTGTTGATGGGCATTTAGGTTGCTTCCATGACCTGGCTACTGTAAATAGTGCTGCAGTGAACATTGGGGTGCATGTGTCTTTTCTGAATTATATGCCCAGTAGTGGGAATGCTGGATCATATGGTAATTCTATTTTTAGTTTTTTAAGGAGCCTCCATACTGTTCTCCATAGTGGCTGCTGTATCAGTTTACATTCCCACCAACAATGCATTTGGTGGGAATGCACTGTTGCATTCTCCACACCCTTGCCACCATTGGTTGTTCGTAGATTTTCTGATGATGCCCATTCTAACCGATGTGAGGTGATACCTCACTGTAGTTTTGATTTGCATTTCTCTAATAATTAGTGATGTTTAGCAGCTTTTCATGTGCCTCTTGGCCATCTGTATGTCTTCTTTGGAGAAATGTCTACTAAGGTCTTCTGCCCATTTTTGGATTGGGTTTTTTTTTTTTTTTTGATATTGAGCTGCATGGGCTGTTTATATATTTTGGAGAAAATCCTTTATCTGTTGATTCATTTGCAAATACTTTCTCCCATTCTGAGGGTTGACTTTTCATCTTGTTTCTAGTTTCCTTTGCTGTGCAAAAGCTTTTAAGTTTCATTAGGTCCCATTTGTTTATTTTTGTTTTTATTTCCATTACCCTGGGAGGTGGGTCAAAAAAGACTCTTTATGTCAAAGAGTATTCTTCCTATGTTTTCCTCTAAGAGTTTTGTAGTGTCCGGTCTTACATTTAGGTCTTTAATCCATTTTCAGTTTATTTTTGTATATGGTGTTAGGTAGTGTTCTAATTTCATCCTTTTACATGAACTGTCCAGTTTTCCCAGCACCACTTATTGAAAAGACTGTCTTTTCTCCATTGTATATCCTTGCTTCCTTTCTCATAGATTAGTTGACCATAGGTGCGCGGGTTTATCTCTGGGCTTTCTATCCTGTTCCATTGATCTGTATTTCTGTTTTTGTGCCAGAACCATATTGTCTTGATTATGGTAGCTTTGTAGTATAGTCTTCAGTCAGGAGGTCTGATTCCTCCAGCTCCATTTTTTTCCCTTAAAATTGCTTTGGCTATTTGAGCTCTTTTGTGTCTTCATACAAATTTTAAGATTTTTTGTTCTAGTTCTGTACAAAATGACATTGATAATTTGATAGGGATTGCATTGAATCTGTAGATTGCTTTGGGTAGTATAGTCATTTTCACAATATTGATTCTTCCAGTCCAAAAACATGGTATCTGTCTCTCCATCTGTTTGTGTCGTCTTTGACTTCTTTCATTACTGTCTTATAGTTTTCTGCATACAGGTCTTTTACCTCCTCAGGTAGGTTTATTCCTTGGTATTTTATGCTTTTGCTGCAATGGTGAATGGGATTCTTTCCTTAATTTCTCTTTCTGATCTTTCATTGTTAGTGTATAGGAATGCAAGACATTTCTGTGCATTAATTGTGTATCCTGCAACTTTACCAAATGCATTGATTAGCTCTAGTAGTTTTCTGGTGGCATCTTTAGGATTATCTATGTACAGTATATATCATCTGCAAACAGTGATAGTTTTACTTCTTCTTTTCCAGTTTGGATTCGTTTTATTTCTTTTTCTTCTCTGATTGCCGTGGCTAGGACTTCCAAAACTCTATTGAATAATAGTGGCAAGAGTGGACATCCTTGTCTTGTTCCTGACCTTAGAGGAAATGCTTTCAGTTTTTCACCATTGAGAATGATGTTTGCTGTGGGTTTGTCGTACATGGCCTTTATTATTTTTAGGTAGGTTCCCTCTCTGCCCACATTCTAGAGAGTTTTTATCATAAATGGGTGTGGATTTTGTCAAAAGCTTTTTCTGCATCTATTGAGATGATCATATGGTTTTTCTTCTTCAACTTGTTAATATGGTGTATCACATTGATTTGTGTATGTTGAAGAATTCTTGTGTCCCTGGGATAAATCCCACTTGATCATGGTGTATGGTCCTTTTAATGTGTTGTTGGAGTGTGTTTGCTAGTATTTTGTAGAGAATTTTTGCTAGTATTTTGTGGAGAATTTTTGCATCTATATTCATCAGTCATATTGGTCAGTAATTTTCTTTTTTTGTAGTATCTTTGTCTAGTTTTGGTATCAGGGTGACGGTGGCCTCGTAGAATGAGTTTGGGAGTGTTCCTTCCTCTGCAGTTTTTTGGAAGAGTTTGAGAAGGATGGGTGTTAGCTCTTCTCTAAATGCTTGGTAGATTTCACCTGTAAAATCATCTGGTCCTGGACTTCTGTTCGTTGGAGGATTCTTAATCACAGTTTCAATTTCATTACTTGTGATAGGTCTGTTCATATTTTCTGTTTCTTCCTGGTCAGTCTTGTAAGGTTATACTTTTCTAAAAATTTGTCCATTTCTTCCAGGTTGTCCATTTTATTGGCATAGAGTTGCTTGTAGTAGTCTCTTAGGATGCTTTATATTTCTGCGGTGTCCATTGTAACTTCTCCTTTTTTCATTTCTAATATTATTGATTTGAGTCATCTCCCTCTTTTCCTTGATGAGTCTGGCTAAAGGTTTGTCAATTTTGTTTACCTTCTCAAAGAACCAGCTTTTAGTTTTATTCATCTTTGCTATTGTTTTCTTTGTTTCTATTTCATTTATTTCTGCTCTGATCTTTATGATTTCTTTCCTTCTATCAACTTTGGGTTTTGTCTGTTCTTCTGTCTCTAGTTCCTTTAGGAGTAAGGTTAGATTGTTTATTTGAGACCTTTCTTGTTTCTTGAGGTAGGATTGTATTGCTATAAACTTCCCTCTTAGAACTGCTTTTGCTGCATCCCATAGGTTTTGGGACATCGTGTTTTCATTGTCATTTATCTCTAGGTATTATTTGATTTCCTCTTTGATGTCTTCAGTGATCTCTTGGTTATTTAGTAATGTATTGTTTAGCCTCCACGTGTTTGTGTTTTTTACAGTTTTTCCCTGTAATTGATTTCTAATCTCATTGCGTTGTGGTCAGAAAAGATGCTTGATATGATTTCAATTTTCTTAAATTTACCGAGGCTTGATTTGTGACCCAAGATGTGATCTATCCTGGAGAATGTTCTGTGTGCACTCGAGAAGAAAGTGTAATCTGCTGTTTTTGGATGGAATGTCCTATAAATATCAATGAAATCTAACTGGTCTATTGTGTCATTTAAAGCTTGTGTTTCCTTTTTAATTTTCTGTCTGGATGATGTATCCATTGGTGTTAGTGAGGTGTTGAAGTCCTCCACTATTGTGTTACTGTCGATTTCCTCTTTTATAGCTGTTAGCATTTGCCTTATGTACTGAGGTGCTCCTATGTTAGGTGCATATATATTTATAGTTGTTATATTTTCCTCTTGGATTGATCCCTTGATCCTTATGTAGTGTCCTTCCTTGTGTCTTGCAGCATTCTTTATTTTAAAGTCTATTTTATCTGATATGAGTATTGCTACTCCAGCTTTCTTTTCATTTCCATTTGCATGGAGTCTCTTTATCCATCCCCTCACTTTCAGTCTGTGTGTGTCCCTAGGTCTGAAGTGGGTCTCTTGTAGACAGCATATATATGGGTCTTGTTTTTGCATCCATTCAGTGAGCCTGTGTCTTTTGGTTGGAGCATTTAATCCATTCACATTTAAGATAATTATTGATATGTGTGTTCCTAATACTGTTTTCTTAATTGTTTTTGATTTGTTTTTGTAGGTTCTTTTCTTCTCTTTTGTTTCCCACTTAGAGAAGTTCCTTTAGCATTTGTTGTAGAGCTGGTTTGGTGGTGCTGAATTCTCTTAGCTTTTGCTTGTCTGTAAAGCTTTTGATTTCTTCATCGATTCTGAATGAGATCCTTGCTGGGTAGAGTAATCTTGGTTGTAGGTTCTTCCCTTTCATCACTTTAAATATATGGTGCCACTCCCTTCTGGCTTGTCGAGCTTCTGCTGAGAAATCAACTGTTAACCTTATGGAAGTTCCCTTGTATGTTGTCGTTTTTTCCTTGTTGCTTTTAATAATTTTTCTTTGTCTTTAATTTTTGCCAATTTGATTCCTATGTGTCTTGGCATGTTTCTCCTTGGATTTATCATGCCTGGGACTCTCTGTGTCCTGGACTTGGGTGGCTATTTCCTTTCCCATGTTGGGGAAGTTTTTGATTATAATCTCTTCACATATTTTCTCGGCTCCTTCCTCTCTCTCTTCTCCTTCTGGGACCCCTGTAATGTGAATGGTTGTGTTTAATGTTGTCCCAGAGTTCTCCTAGGCTGTCTTCATTTCTTTTCATTCTTTTTTCTTTATTCTGTTCCGCGGCAGTGAATTCCACCATTCTGTATTCCAGGTCACTTATCCATTCTTCTGCCTCAGTTATTCTGCTGTTGATTCCTTCTAGTGTATTTTTCATTTTTCATTTTTCATTTCAGTTATTGTATTGTTCATCTCTGTTTGTTTGTTCTTTTATTCTTCTAGGTCTTTGTTAAACATTTCTTGCATCTTCTCGATCTTTGCCTCCATTGTTTTTCTGAGGGCCTGGATCAACTTCACTGTCATTATTCTGAATTCTTTTCTGGAAGGTTGCCTATCTCCACTTCATTTAGCTGTTTTTCTGGGGGTTTATCTTATTCCTTCATCTGGTACATAGTCCTCTGCCTTTTCATTTTGTCTGTCTTTCTGTGAATGTGGTTTTCATTCCACAGGCTGCAGGATTGTAGTTCTTCTTGCTTCTGCTGTCTGCCCTCTGGTGGATGCAGCTATCTAAGAGGCTTGTGCAAGCTTCCTGATGGGAGGGACTGGTGGTGTGTAGAGCTGGGTGTTGCTCTGGTGGGGAGAGGTCAGTAAAACTTTAATCTGTTTGTCTGCTGTTGGGTGGGGCTCAGTTCTCTCCCTGTTAGTTGTTTGGCCTGAGGCAACCCAGCCCTAGAGCCTACCGGGCTGTTTGGTGGGGCTAATGGTGGACTCTGGGAGGGCTCACACCAAGGAGTACTTCCCAGAACTTTGAGCCACAGCCACCCCTGCCTCTTCAGGAGACCCTCCAGCACTAGCAGGCAGGTCTGGTTCAGTCTCCTATGGGGTCACTGCTCCTTCCCCTGGGTCCCGACGCGCACACTACTTTGTGTGTGCCTTCCAAGAGTGGAGCCTCTGTTTCCCCCAGTCCTGTCCAAGTCCTGCAATCAAATGCCGCTAGCCTTCGAGTCTGATTCTCTGGGAATTCCTCCTCCCGTTGCCGGACCCCCAGATTGGGAAGCCTGACATGGGACTCAGAACCTTCACTCCAGTGGGTGGACCTCTTTGGTATTATTGTTCTCCAGTTTGTGAGTCACCCACCTAGTGGTTCTGGGATTTGATTTTATTGTGATTGCACCTCTACTACCTTCTCACTGTGGCTTCTCCTGTGTCTTTGGATGTGGGGTATATTTTTTGGTGAGTTTCAGTGTCTTCCTGTCGATGATTGTTCAGCAGTTAGTTGTGATTCCAGTGCTCTTGCAAGAGGGAGTACAACATTTTATTTTAAATGTAGTGCATGCTCAATGTAAAAAAATTTGTAAAATATGGAAAAATATAGGAACAAAGTTAACATTTCCATTATAAGACATAAGACCATTATCTTTCTAATCTATAATATACATAGATTGTGTGTGTGTAATTATTACAAATTTAGATCATATTGTAAATATTTTAGTGTCCTTTTTGTGAATTGCACTCTCACTTAATATTACTTCAAGCATTTCCCAATGCCATTAAATATCCTTTGAGGTATTTTAATGGTTGAGGAATGTCTAGTCTTATGGATTTCATACTTTAACCACTTCCATACTATTTCCAGTTTTTCTCATTACAAATAATGATAGTATTTTATCTTTCCGTATTTCATCACATCATTGCCAGCTTTAGACATTATAAAGCAGTCTGTAGAAATTTTATAGGGAAAAATAACCTAACCTGAATTCTTATGAAGCAAAACATTTTCTCTTTGTTTATTGACATCTGTGTATATTCTTTTGTGAATTGTTCATGTAGGAATGATTGTTCTTTCTATAATTTAAAAATATAACTGAATTTTTTAAAAATTTAACACATAAATACAAACGTTACTCTTTGCAAAGAAATACTTTAGATCTTGCTAAATATTTGAGAAGTATGTGCACAGCATAGCGAGAAAATGCCTACTGATCATGAATCACTATGTGAAAACAAGGCAGGAATTTCTGTAGGTTGCTGTATATCTTTCAGCAAATATAATCCATTCAAACATTGGTTTCATTATTATATACTGGACCAGAACATGTTTTTATTTTGTTCTGCTTAATCTAAAGTACATGTCAAAGATACGTACTTTCCAGTCTTAATTTTTAGTGATGTGAAAATTGCATGCCGTCCACAAGCTTTACATTACACAACATTTTCATTTTAACTTGAGCATAATGCATGTTTTGCTGTTGAAAATTTGTGTGTCTGGAAAGGGGAAGGCTAGTTCCAAGAGTGCTAGTAGTGAGGTTTCGGCTCTGAGCCCACCAGAAGCCACGCTTCTTTCCTGTTTGTTTCAGCTTCTTGGGACCACTTTTATCACCTGCCAGATAGGGGATTTCTTCATCAGGAGGATCTAGAAGGATATGGTGGTGGAAGGCATATTTTGGTTTCAGGAGAGTTTCTCTCTGGTTTTTCTAGAAACAGCCTTTCTCTCCTCTTATCCTTCTTTCTCTATTTTATTATTTTTTTACTCTCTTCAGCACTATATTCTTTTTCTTTAAAAATAGGTCAAGTTTTATTGCAGACAGTGGCATGAATTCATATTCTAACTCATTCCATTTGGGGCATGTTGGTAAGGTCTTTTACGGCAAGAGGTGAGTTTGTTTAACACAATAAGACCTGACCCCAGAGCACTCTTGAGCTCTGGCTAGTTTTTTGTTTCCTTTTTGTCCTTAGGCTCTAGTCACACAGTAAATTAAGTGTTCCTAGCATTATATATAAATATGGCTATACTTTCTATTGTGTCAGGTTACATTTACCTAATGTGAGCAATAAATCATATTACATATGTGAACAGCCAGATGGAATAAAGGTAATGGCTCTATTCACCATCTCAATTTGGAGCCTTTTTGTGTTGATTTTTGTGTTCTACTTCATCATTTATTATTTGTGCTTCACAGGTTTATTGTGGCCTGTACAGCCTGGAAATCATGTCCAGAGACTGATGCAGAAAAGCTAGTTCAGCAGACTTTCCGTGCTTTCAGTGATATGATGCAACTGATGGACATTGCTCATCTTTAGAGACTAATCATTTAGTAAGCACTTAACAAAACATATTATAAAACTGGATGCTGGGAGTGGGTTGGTGATGTGAGACAGGAAGAGATGTTGACTGAAGGAAACTTGTTGAATGTAGAAATTAGTAGAATTATGCTCTCTAAATTTATTCTGACATAGAAAGTAGAAATATTTTTAAGCTTCCTCTGATGCAGCAGCAATGCAAATTATGACTATAGAACTATGCAAACTTGAAGGTTAGCCTCAACAATGCAAATCTACAGATTTTTTCACAATGCAAATCTAACTTTTAAATATCTTTGTTGGTACCTATATAGGTAATAAATTTTCTCTCTGAACATCCTCATAGACGCTATCTTTCAAGCACTTTAACATTTTCTAGTTGCCAAAGGATATGAAATACATGATTGGATGCTAATTTCCCTGAAATCAATGATTCCACATTCACCACAGGGATATAAGTCTACTATGTTTGGGAGAGGCCACTACAATTTAGTCTAAAAAAAGTTTATGTTGAACAGACAAAAGAATTCAGTTGTAGTAAGGAGGTTTACACCCTCTGACATACATGAAAAACCCTAAAAAAATTTATTATAGTATATTGTTATAATTAGTTTTGTGAATATGAAATTAAAGCATTTATATTTAAAATCAGTGACTTTAAAAGGATTAAATACTAAATCAGATTGTCAGGATTTATTTTTCCTTTGTTCTGTTTTGTAGTTTCTATTCTCAGAAAATAAAATTCTCAAAATCATATATAGCTTCTTGTTTGGTGTTTTAGTAAGTGCTTCATTCCTGTTTGACCTTGTACTTTCTGATCAGTTATGTATTGTGTAATAAACCATGCAAAACCTACTGTCTTATGATCATTTCTCATGACTGTGTTAGTTGACTGTGCCCACTTGGATGGCTCTGCTTCTGTCTTGCCTGAGTGAGTTACACCGCTGCCATCACCAGGCTGCTGGGTGAGGCTGGGAAGTCTGAGACAACCTCACCACCGCCTGGGGACTTACTGGCTGGACCTCTCTCTGCATGGTCTTTGATCATTCAGGATTCTAGCCTGGACTTCATACTGGGCAGTGAGAATGTTCCAAGAGTGAAAGGTAGAAGTTCTAAGGCCTGTTTGATTGTTTTTAAATAATATCTAAAGAATTGGGTATTTTAGAAGCTGATCACCTCCTGCAGAGAAACCTCTTTTCACTCATGTTTTTAACATGTTCCTCTAACCTGCCTGAAGTTAAGAATCGTCTGGATTGCTTTTTACAAAAAGATTCCTGGGCCTTACCCACACCTCCTGAGTCAGAATTTCTAGGAGCAAATGCCCCATGATCCTTATCAGGCAAGTTTGAGAATAATTACATAACAGTAGGTTGAATTTTCACCTTGAGTCACTGTGGTAACGTACCCTTTGCCCCACTCCTCTCTTGGTTAACTGAAATTCAGTCTACTGCTACACATGGTTACATTTGAAAAATCCCTTGGTATATATGATTTATTACATATAGAAGACCTGATTTGGATAGATTACTGACCTAAACAACCTGTCACAGCAGTGAGAATGGGTATTGCTGCAGTAAATTAAGGAAAAAACATTTCAGAGTGGTTAGCTTCCAAGGGTTGCCTAGAATATTTCTTTTTGGTCTCCATCTAAACATATTCCTTCTTGTTGAAGTGGATTAATCTTCTGGGAAAATAAAACTATTTGTAAAAGGAATGCAGTTCTATAGAAACAGCATTTTATTGATGTTTCTTTCAAATGTTTCAAATTGCACTGAGATAATATGTACAGTTTTTATTAATGTGTTTTAAACATTTAAACAATATGCCTCTTTATATGGAACAAATGTGTGCCTACAGTTAGTTTGTCTAAGGACAATTCCATTTTCTCTTGGAATGTGATGATAAATCTGGGAATACATTCGTTTTTTTAAAACCTCAATTCTCTAGTAGAATAACTTGAAAATTTACCAATGAAGAGAGTATGCTATTGAACAATATATTTTAACTTTGTAACAAGGAAAATTGTTCCCAAACTACCCTGTCATCTACCCAATGAATCAGGACCATAAGAATTTTCCCTATGTCTGTGGCTTCTTTGAATTCTAGCTTTATTTAATTAATTAATTTTTAATTGAGTATGGTTGATTTACAATGTTAATTTCTGCTGTACAGCAAAGTGATTCAGTTGTATATATTTTTTCCATTATGGTTTATCACATGACATTGAATATAGTTCTATGTGCTGTATAGTAGGACCTTGTTTATCCATTGTGTATATAAAAGCTCACATCTGCTACCCCCAACCTCATTCCATCCCTCCCCCACCCCCCTCCGCCTTGGCAACCACCAGTCTGTTCTCTATGTGCATGATTATGTTTCTTTTTCATGGATAGGTTCATTTGTGTCATATTTTAGATTCCACATATAAATGATAACATAATGGTATTTGTCTTTCTGACTTACTTCACTCAGTATGATAATCTAGTTGCATCCATGTTGCTGCAAATGGCATTATTTTGTTCTTTTTTTATGGTTGAGTAGTATTCCATTGTATATCTGTTACACATCTTCTTTATCCATTCATTTGTCAATGGACATTTAGGTTGTTTGCATGTCTTGGTTATTGTGAATAGTGCTGCTATGAACATAAGGGTGCATGTATCTCTTTGGATTAGAGTTTTGTCTGGATATATGCCCAGGAGCAGGATTGCTAGATCATATGGGAACTCTATTTTTAGTTTTCTGAGGAACCTCCGTACTGTTCTCCATAGTGGCTGTACCAATTTACATTCCCACCAAGAGTGTAAGAGGGTTCCCTTTTCTCCACACCCTCTCCAGCATTTGTTATTTGTGGACTTTTTAATGATGGCCATTCTGACCAGCGTGCGGTGATACCTCATTGTCCTTTTGAATTGCATTTCTCAGATAATTAGTGAAGTTGAGCATCTTTTCATGTACCTGTTGGCCATCTGTATGTCTTCTTTGAGAAATGTCTGTTTAGGTCTTCTGCCCATTTTTCGATTAGGTTTTTTTGTTAAGTTGTATGAGCTGTTTGTGTATTTTGGAAATCAATCGGTTGTTGGTCACATTGTTTGCAAATACTTTCTCCCATTCTGCAGCTTGTCTTTTCATTTTGTATATAGTTTCCTTTGCTGTGCAAAACCCTGTAAGTTTGAATGGGTCCCATTCATTTATTTTTGTTTTTATTTCTATTGCCTTGGGAGACTGACCTAAGAAAACATTGGTACAAGTTATGTCAGGGAATGTTTTGCCAGTTATCTCTTCTAGGAGTTTTATAGTGTCATGTCTTATGTTTAAGTCTTTAGGCCATTTTGAGTTTATTTTTGTGTATGGTGTGAAGGTGTGTTCTAGCTTCATTGATTTACATGTGGCTGTTCAGCTTTCCCAGCGTCACTTGCTGAAGAGACTGTCTTTTTCCCATTGTATATTCTTGCCTCCTTTGTCAAAGATTAATTGACCATAGGCATGTGGGTTTATTTCTGGGCTCTCTATCCTGTTTCATTTATCCATATGTCTGTTTTTGTGCCAATACCATGCTGTTTTCTTTTAAACCTTTACATTTAAGTACTTCTTTAAAAATTAATTTATTTTTGGCTGTGTTGGGTCTTCATTGCTGCAGGTGGGCTTTCTCTAGTTGTGGCAGGTGGGGGCTACTCTTAGTTGCGGTGTGTGGGCTTCTCATTGTGGTGGCTTCTCCTGTTGCGGAGTATGGGCTCCAGGCGCGCGGAGTAAGTAGCTGTGGCTCGTGGGCTCTATAGCGCAGGCTCAGCAGTTGTGGTGCACAGGCTTAGTTGCTCTATGGCATGTGGGATCTTCCTGGACCAGGGCTTGAACCTGTGTCCCCTGCATTGGCAGGTGGATTTTAACCACTGCCCCACCAGGGAAGTTCCTCCATGCTGTTTTGATTACTGTAGCTTTGTAGTACTGTCTGAAGTCTGAGAGGGTTATGCCTCCTGGGTTCTTTTTTTTTTTGCGGTACGCGGGCCCCTCACTGTGGCCTCTCCCGTTGCGCAACACAAGCTCTGGACGCGCAGGCCCAGCGGCCATGGCTCACGGGCCCAGCCGCTCCACGGCATGCGGGATCTTCCCGGACCAGGGCACGAACGCGCGTCCCCTGCATCGGCAGGCAGACTCTCAACCACTGCGCCACCAGGGAAGCCCATGGGTTGTTCTTTTTCTTCAGGATTGCTTTGGCAATTGTGTCTTTTATGGTTTCATATGAATTTTAGTTCTGTGAAAAATGTCCTGGGTAACTTGATAGGGATTGCATTGAATCTTCTACAGTTTTATATACCTAAACTCTGCTCTTCACTTTCTCCATATGATTTTTAAATTTTTTTATTCAAGTATGGTTGATTTATAGTGTTCCAGGTGTACAGCAAAGTGATTCCGTTTTATATATATACATATTTTTTCAGGTTCTTTTCCATTATAGGTTAAAGATATTGAATATTGTTCCCTGTGCTATACAGTAGATCCTTGCTGTTTATTTTTATATATAGTAGTGCATACCTGTTGATCTTAAATTCCAAATTTATCCCTCCCCCCTTTCCCTTTTGCTAACCATAAGTTTGTTTTCTGAGTCTTTTTCTGTTCTGTAAATAAGTTCATTTGTATCATATATTTTTTTTAGATTCCACATATAAGTGATATCATGTGGTATTTTTCTCTGATTTATTTCATTTAGTATGATGATCTGTAGGTCCATCCATGTTGCTGCAAATGGTGTTACTTCATTCTTTTTTATGGTTGAGTGATATTCTCTCCATATGTTTTTGGTAACTCAGAGCTAGGCTGTTTTCATACTTCATCAAGCCAGATGTTACTTTTAACTCCTACATTTCAAATGCTGTAATATCCAACCCCAAATTGGATGTTCTAAATTGATATGGAATAAGATATACCTATATTTTATGATGACTTAGAAAAGAAGTCTCTAAATCAGAAAAAGTTGTAGAATGATTTGAATTTATTTTTAAGATACACTATAACAAGAGTTCATCACTTCTGTGTCCCTGCCTGGACATTGACCATAGAGAAATAGATGCCTCTCTGTGCTAGCAGCTGCTGGTGTGTGCCGTGCTCCTTGACTTTGCCGTTCTCAATCACCACTATCAAGTCTGCATTCTGAATGGTGGACAGGCGGTGAGCGATCACAATGCAGGTGCGGCCTTCTCGGGCTTTGTCCAGAGCTTCTTGGACAATCTATTGATAAATCAGAATAGAAGCCTTATCTTAAAAATTGTAGAAATAAGTTTTAACTGTAAAGGAAATCTAAATATTTTACCATATGTACAAAAGAAAATTACCTTTCTTGTCTCATTTTGAATCTTTAGCTTTATGCATGTTTTTACATAATCCATCTTTTTTTTCCACATACACACACTGTATTTTATTTTTACAAGAGATAAATAGACTGACACCAAGCATTGTAAATGGATGAACACAACAAAAGCAACAATGATTACAATTACCAAACATGAAACACACTCATACTATGCCATAATATTGACATTCAGTCCAGTAATCCTCCACTGTAACAGCTCCTTTACTTTGCAGTGAAAATTGATTTGTATATTTTTTCGCCTCTGAGTCCTTGTGGGATTTTTTTTTTATTCAAACAGAAAGTCACAAAAATTATAATCATCCTCATCAGTTCACTCAGTCCCATGTAATTAATTTTTTTTATCTTGATCTTTTGTTAACGCTTTTATGAGTTCATCAGTTTTCTGAAAATGCTTATTCATTCATGTCAGCAGTATAGTCAGTTACCAGAAACCTGTACTTGTCAGAGTCTTTTCCATGAATTCCTTGAAGATGAAACCCTTTTATAGGAACATTTTTGCAAAAGCATCAGAGTACACCCAGAACTGTCTGTAAATGACAAAAGACTTAAAAATGACCATGGTTAAAGATTTGATGAAAGTTCATAATAATGCAATTGACAAGGAAATTTAGTTATTTCTGAGATATACATTTTCAAGTAATAACTAGAATTATGCCTTATTATACCAGAACATATAAGATTTTTAGAAATTTCATGTAATGTCTGAAACATTTATATTAACATATTTCCATAATAATAACCCAAAGAAAGTTTAGTATTAGTAGTTTGTATACTGCAGGTTCTTATTAGGCATCAGTTTTATACACATCAATGTATACATGTCAATCCCATTAGCCCTATTCATCACCCCTCGCCCCAACCCTCCCCCCACGCTGCTTTCCCCCCTTGGTGTCCATACGTTTGTTCTCTACATCTGTGCCTCTACTTCTGCCCTGCAAACCGGCTCATCTGTACCATTAGTCTAGGTTCCACATACATGCGTTAATATATGATATTTGTTTTTCTCTTTCTGACTTACTTCACTCTGTATGACAGTCTCTAGATCCAACCACGTCTCAACAAATGACTCAATTTTGTTCCTTTTTATGGCCGAGTAATATTCCATTGTATATATGTACCACATCTTCTTTACCCATTCATCTGTCAATGGGCATTTAGGTTGCTTCCATGACCTGGCTATTGTAAACAGTGCTGCAATGAACATTGGGGTGCATGTGTCTTTTTGAATTATGGTTTTCTCTGGGTATATGCCCAGTAGTGGGATTGCTGGATCATGTGGTAATTCTATTTTTAGTTTTTTAAGGAACCTCCATACTGTTCTCCATTGTGGCTGTATCAATTTACATTCCCACCAACAGTGCAAGAGGGTTCCCTTTGGTCCACACCCTCTCCAGCATTTGTTGTTTGTAGATTTTCTGATAATGCCCATTCTAACTGGTGTGAGGTGATACCTCATTGTAGTTTTGATTTGCATTTCTCTCATAATTAGTGATGTTGAACAGCTTTTCATGTGCTTCTTGGCCATCTGTATGTCTTCTTTGGAGAAATGTCTATTTAGGTCTCCTGCCCATTTTTGGATTGGGTTGTTTGTTTCTTTAATATTGAGCTGCATGAGCTGTTTATATATTTTGGCGATTAATCCTTTGTCCAAGGATTCGTTTGCAAATATTTTCTCCCATTCTGAGGGTTGTCTTAATGTATATTTATTTTTGGCTGTGTTGGGTCTCCGTTACTGTGCGAGGGCTTTCTCTAGTTGTGGCAAGCAGGGGCCACTCTTCATCGCGGTGTGCGGGCCTCTCACTACTGCGGCCCCTCTTGTTGTGGAGCACAGGCTCCAGACGCGCAGGCTTAGTAGTTGTGGCTCACGGGCCCAGTTGCTCCGCGGCATGTGGGATCTTCCCGGATCAGGGCTCGAACCTGTGTCCCCTGCATTGGCAGGCAGATTCTCAACCACTGTGTTACCAGGGAAGCCCCTGAGGGTTGTCTTTTCGTCTTGTTTATGGTTTACTTTGCTGTGCAAAAGCTGTGAAGTTTCATTAGGTCCCATTTGTTTATGTTTCCATTATTCTAGGAGGTAGATCAAAAAATATCTTGCTGTGATTCAAAGAGTGTTTTTCCTTTGTTTTCCTCTAAGAGTTTTATAGTCTCTGGTCTTACATTTAGGTCTCGAATCCATTTTGAGTTTATTTTTGTGTATGGTGTTAGGGAGTGTTCTAATTTTATTCTTTTACATGTAGCTGTCCAGTTTTCCCAGCACCACTTATCGAAGAGACTGTCTTGCTCCATTGTATATCTTTGCCTACTTTGTCATACATTAGTTGACCATAGGTGCGTGGGTTTATCTCTGGGCTTTCTATCTTGTTCCATTGATCTATGTTTCTGTTTTTGTGCCAGTACCATATTGTCTTGATTACTGTAGCTTTGTAGTATAGTCTGAAGTCAGGGAGTCTGATTCCTCCAGCTCCGTTTTTTTCTCTAAAGACTGCTTTGGCTATTCGGGGTCTTTTGTGTCTCCATACAAATTTTAAGATGATTTGTTCTAGTTCCGTAAAAAATGCCATTGGTAATTTGATAGGGATTGCATTGAATCTGTAGATTGCTTTGGGTAGTATAGCCATTTTCACAATATTGATTCTTCTAATCCAAGAATTTGGTATATCTCTCCATCTGTTGGTAGCATCTTTGATTTCTTTCATCAGTGTCTTATAGTTTTCTGCATACAGGTCTTTTGTCTCCTTAGGTAGGTTTATTCCTAGGTATTTTATTCTTTTTGTTGCAACGGTAAATGGGAGTGTTTCCTTAATTTCTCTTTCAGATTTTTCATCATTAGTGTATAGGAATGCAAGAGATTTCTGTGCATTAATTTTGTATCCTGCAACTTTACCAAATTCATTGTTTAGCTCTAGTAGTCTTCTGGTGGCATTTTTAGGATTCTCTATGTATAGTATCATGTCATCTTCAAACAGTGACAGTTTTACTTCTTCTTTTCAAATTTGTATTCCTTTTATTTTTCTTCTCTGATTGCCATGGCTAGGACTTCTAAAGCTATGTTGAATAATAGTGGTGAGAGTGGACATCCTTGTCTTGTTCCTGATCTTAGAGGAAATGCTTTCAGTTTTTCACCATTGAGAATGATGTTTGCTGTGGGTTTGTTGTATATGGCCTTTATTATGTTGAGGTAGGTTCCCTCTATGCCCACTTTCTGGAGAGTTTTTATCATAAATGTGTGTTGAGTTTTGTTCAAAAGCTGTTTCTGCATGTATTGAGATGATCATACGGTTTTTCTCCTTCGTTAATATGGTGTATCACATTGATTGATTTGCGTATATTGAAGAATCCTTGCATACCTGGGATAAATCCCACTTGATCATGGTGGATGGTCCTTTTAATGTGTTGTTGAATTCTGTTTGCTAGTGTTTTGTTGAGGATTTTTGCATCTATATTCATCAGTGATATTGGTCTGTAATTTTATTTTTTTGTAGTATCTTTGTCTGGTTTTGGTCTCAGGGTGATGGTGGCCTCATACAATGAGTTTGGGAGTGTTCCTTCCTCTGCAATTTTTTGGAAGAGTTTGAGAAGGATGATTGTTAGCTCTTCACTAAATATTTGATAGAACTCACTTGTGAAGCCATCTGGTCCTGGACTTTTGTTTGTTGGAAGATTCTTAATCACAGTTTCAATTTCATTACTTGTGATTGTTCATATTTTCTGTTTCTTCCTGGTTCAGTCTCGGAAGTTCATACCTTTCTAAGAATTTGTCCATTTCTTCCGGGTTGTCCATTTTATTGGCATAGAGTTGCTTGTAGTAGTCTCTTAGGATGCTTTGTATTTCTGTGGTGTCTATTGTAACTTCTCCTTTTTCATTTCTAACTGTATTGATTTGAGTCCTCTCCCTCTTTTTCTTGGTGAGTCTGGCCAATGGTTTATCAATTTTGTTTATCTTCTCAAACAACCAGCTTTTAGTTTTATTGATCTTTGCTATTGTTTTCTTTGTTTCTATTTCATTTATTTCTGCTCTGATCTTTATGATTTCTTTCCTTCTGCTAACTTTGGGTTTTGTTTGTTCTTCTTTCTCTAGTTCCTTTAGGTGTAAGGTTAGATTGTTTACTTGAGATTTTTCTTGTTTCTTGAGGTAAGCTTGTGTAGCTATAAACTTCCCTCTTAGAACTGCTTGTGCTGCATCCCATAGGTTTTGGATCGTCGTGTTTTCATTGTCATTTGTCTCTAGGTATTTTTTGATTTCCTCTTTGATTTCTTCAGTCTTCGTTATTTAGTAACATATTGTTTAGCCTCCATGTGTTTGTGTTTTTTACGTTTTTTTTCCCTGTAATTCAGTTCTAATCTCATAGCATTGTGGTCAGAAAAGATGCTTGATATGATTTCAGTTTTCTTAAATTTACTGAGGTTTGATTTGTGACCCAAGATGTGATCTATCCTGGAGAGTGTTCTGTGCACACTTCAAGAACGTGTAACCTGTTTTTGGATGGAATGTCCTATAAATATCAATTAAATGTATCTGGTCTATTGTGTCATTTAAAGCTTCTGTTTCCTTATTCTCATTTTGGATGATGTGTCCATTGGTGTAAGTGAGGTGTTAAAGTCCTCTACTATTATTGTGTTACTGTCAATTTCCTCTTTTAAAGCAGTTGCCGTATGTATTGAGGTGCTCCTATGTTGGGTGCATATATAATTGTTATATCTTCTTCTTGGATTGATCCCTTGATCATTATTTAGTGTCCTTCCTTGTCTCTTGTAACATTCTTTATTTTAAAGTCTATTTTATTTGATATGAGTATAGCTACTCCAGCTTTCTTTTCATTTCCATTTGTATGGAATATCTTTTTCCATCCCCTCACTTTCAGTCTGTATATGTCCCTAGGTCTGAAGTGGGTCTCTTGTAGACAGCATATGTATGGGTCTTGTTTTTGTATCCATTCAGCAAGCCTGTGTCTTTTGGTTGGAACATTTACTCCATTCATGTTTAAGGTAATTATCGATATGTATGTTCCTATGACCATTTTCTTAATTGTTCTGGGTTTGTTTTTGTAGGTCCTTTTCTTCTCTAGTGTTTCCCACTTCGAGAAGTTCCTTTAGCATTTGTTGTAGAGCTGGTTTGGTGGTGCTGAATTCTCTTAGCTTTTGCTTGTCTGTAAAGCTTTTGATTTCTCCATCAAATCTGAAAGAGATCCTTGCTGGGTAGAGTAATCTTGGTTGTAGTTTCCTCCCTTTCACCACTTTAAGTACATCATGCCACTCCCTTCTGGCTTGTAGAGTTTCTGCTGAGAAATCAGCTGTTAACCTTATGGGAGTTCCCTTTTAGGTTATTTGACATTTTTCCCTTGCTGCTTTCAGTAATTTTTCTTTGTCTTTAATTTTTGCCCATTTGATTACTATGTGTCTTGGCATGTTTCTCCCTGGGTTTATCCTGTATGGGACTGTCTGCGCTTCCTGGACTTGGGTGGCTATTTCCATTCCCATGTTAGGGAAGGTTTTGACTATAATGTCTTCAAATATTTTCTCTGGTTCTTTCTCTCTCTTCTCCTTCTGGGACCCTTATAATGTGAATGTTGTTGTGTTTAATGTTGTCCCAGAGGTCTCTTAGGCTGTCTTCATTTCTTTTCATTCTTTTTTCTTTATTCTGTTCCGAAGCAGTGAATTCCACCATTCTGTCTTCCAGATCACTTATCCGTTCTTCTGCCTCAGTTATTCTGCTACTGATTCCTTCTAGTGTAGTTTTCATTTCAGTTATTGTATTGTTCATCTGTGTTTGTTTGTTCTTTAATTCTTCCAGGTCTTTGTTAAACATTTCTTGCACCTTCTCAATCTTTGCCTCCATTCTTTTTCCAAGGTCCTGGATCATCTTCACTGTCATTATTCTGAATTCATTTTCTGGAAGGTTGCCTATCTCCACTTCATTTAGTTGTTCTTCTGGGGTTTTATCTTGTTCCTTCATCTGGTACATAGCCCTCTGCCTTTTTATCTTGTCTGTCTTCCTGTGAATGTGGTTTTTGTTCCACAGGCTGCAGAATTATAGTTCTTCTTGCTTCTGCTGTCTGCCCTCTGGTGGATGAGGCTATCTAAGAGGCTTGTGCAAATTTCCTGATGGGAGGGACTGGTGGTGGGTAGCTACATAATCCATTTTGCATATAGTTATGTTCTTTATAATAAAAATGGATTCTCACACTAGTCACAAAATGATTTAAACTTAACTACTTCACTTTTGAGTATTTTATTTCCCAGGTTTTCCATTATTAATGCGCTAAAGCAAATGAAAAGTGCAAAAAATAACATTTTATACAAGTAATACGTGGTCATTTTTGAAAATTTGGAAAATGCTGGAAGGGATTCAATTAAAATATTCTACCTCAAAATAACTGCTATCTACATTTGTTTACTTCTGTGCTTGCCTATTTTTAAAAATTTTATTGAAATAGTGTTGATTTACAATGGTGTGTTAGTTTCAGGGGTACAGCAGAGTAATTCAGTTTTACATATACAGGTATGTATTTTTTCAAATTCTTTTCTCATATAGGTTGTTACAGAATATTGAGTATAGTTCCCTGTGCTATACAGTAGGTCCTTGTTGGTTATCTATTTTATATATAGTAGTATGTACATTTTAAAACCAGACTAATTTATCCCTCCCCTCCTTTCCCCTTTGGCAACCATGTTTGTTTTCTATGTCTGTGAGTCTATTTCTGTTTTGTGAATAAGTTCCTTTGTATCAGTTTTAAATTAGATTCCACATTTGAGTGATATCATAATGGTATTTGTCTTTCTCTGACTTACTTCACTTAGTATAATAATCTCTGGGTCCATCCATGTTGCTGCAAATGGCATTATTTTGTTCTTTTTTATGGCTGAGTAGCATTCCATTGTATATATGTACCACATCTTCTTTATCCATTCGTCAATGGACATTTAGGTTGCTTCCATATCCTGGCTATTGTAAACAGTGCTGCAACGAACATTGGGGTGCATGTATACTTTCAGACCATGTTTTTCTCCAGATATATGCCCAGGAGTGGGATTGCTGGGTCATATGGTAGTTCTATTTTTAGTTTTTTAAGGAACCTCCATACTGTTCTCCATAATAGTTGTACCAATTTACATTCCCACTAGCAGTGTAGGAGAGTTCCCTTTTCTCCACACCCTCTCCAGCATTTATTTGTAGACTTTTTTTAAAATAAATAAATTTTATTTATTTTATTTATTTATTTATGGATGGATGGCTGTGTTGGGTCTTTGTTGCTGCATGCAGGCTTTCTCTAGTTGTGGCAAGCAGGGGCTACTCTTCCTTGTGGCGCACGGGCTTCTCATTGTGGCGGCTTCTATTGTTGCAGAGCATGGGCTCTAGGTGCACAGGCTCAGTTGCTCTGTAGCATGTGGGATCTTTCAGGACTAGGGATCCAACCCATGTCCCCTGAATTGGCAGGTGGATTCTTAACCACTGTGCCACCAGGGAAGTCCCTGTTGACTTTTTGATGATGGCCATTCTGACTGTAGTTTTGATGTGCATTTCTCCATTAATTAGTGATGGTGAGCATCTTTTCATGCGCCTGTTGGCCATCTGTATGTCTTCTTTGGAGAAATAACTGTTGAGGCCTTCTGCCCATTTCTTGACTGGGTTTTTTTCCCCCTGGATATTGAGCTGTATGAGCTGTTTGTGTGTTTATCTATTCTTTCACGGTTGACTGCACAAAGAAGTTTTATTTTATAAATTAAATGGGACATGAGGTAGGAGGCCATACCTTTTCACTTTCAGTATCCAGAGCTGATGTAGCTTCATCCAACAGTAGGATTCGGGGGTGTCGGATGAGGGCTCGGGCAATAGCAATCCTCTGTTTTTGACCTCCTGAAAGCTGAGTCCCCTTATCTCCCACTCTTGTTTCATATTTCTGCAAGTTAGCCATTAGTAAAGTTAATGAAGTTCTAGCTCAGAAAAATTCTAATGACATATTGAATAAACTTTTACTTCTTAACACTTGACAGTTCTAATTATAAGAAAAAATTACTTAGAATCACTAAAGAGTTTCTGTAACAACTACCAAGTTGTCCATTTAATTTTTTTTAACAGGACATTCATTTTCAAAATCAAACTAGAAAATTAATGACCTTAGTTTTCAATGGTATGCTGCAACAAATTCTCCAGTTCCTACCATTATCAAAATGTCAGTTGATCTGCTATCATTGGAGTCCTAAAATGGTTACATGTTAGTGTTTAAGGTATAACATTTTTTATTTGAAATATTCACATGACTCACATGGAGCCTATTCTTTTTTAAACTCATTCATTCATTTAAATATTTACCAGCTACCTATTATGCCAGAACCGTGGGAAGTATAAAAATGAATTAGTCTGTGTTCTTACCCTTAAGGAATATATAATCAAGAGAAAAAAAATATATACACAGCACTCAATATAAGATCAAGTTCCTAGTCACTGTGAAAATTGTTTCACTGAACTCTTAGTTTTCAAATATATATTGATTTCACTGCAATTTGGCTATAGTCATAACTGCTAATAATGAGGTAATAAATAGGGAGTGTTGGGGACCGTGGAAATTGGAGAGTACAGTCCTTTCCAAAGAAATGAAACACTAAAGAAAAACAACCTTATACCAAAATTAACTCAAAATGGAGTGTGAACTTAAAAGTAAAATGTAAAACCATAAATTCAGAAAATAGTGGAGAAAAATCTTCAGGACCAAGGGCTAGGCAAAGAGTTCTCGGACTTGACATCAAAAGCACAGTCTGTAAAAGGAAAAAATGAATTGGACCTCATCAAAATTAAAAACCGAAGCTCTGAAAAAGACCCCATTAAAAGGATGAAAAAATAAGCTACAAACTGGGAGAAAATATTTGCAAACTACATTTCCAACACAGGACTAGTAACATGAATATATAAAAATCTGTCAAAACTCAACAGTAAAAAAATAATCCAATTAGAAAATGGGCAAAAGACATGAAAAGACATTTCACCAAAGAGGAAATATAGATGGCAAATAACTATATAAAAAAATGTTCAACATCCTCTGCCATTAGGAAATGCAAATTAAAACCACAGTAAGATATCACTGTACACCTATCAGGATGGTAGAAAAAACAGTGGCAACAGCAAATGGTGGCAAAGATTCAGAGCAACGGTATCCCTCCCTCATACTTGCTGGTGGGAAAATGAAATGGCAGGGCCACCTTGGAAAACAGTTGAGCAGTTTCTTATAAAGTTAAGCAATTAACATATGGTCTAGCAATTGTGCTCCTGGGCATTTATCGCAGAGAAATAAAAATTTAGGGTCACACTAAAGCCTGCACACAAGTATTTATAGCAGCTTTACTCTTAATAGCCCAAACGGAAACAACCTGGATGTGGTTCAACAGGTGACTAGTTAAAAAAGCTGAGGACCACATGGTAGCTCTATTTTTACTTTTTGTAAGGAACCTCCATACTGTTCTCCATAGTGGCTGTACCAATCTGCATTCCCACGAACAGTGCAAGAAGGTTCCCTTTTCTCTACAAAACAGAAATAAGAGTTACAGATGTAGAAAATAAATTTATGGTTACCAGCAGGTAAGGGGAGGGGGATAAATTGGGAGATTGGGATTGACATATACACACTACTATATATAAAATCGATAACTAATTAGGACCTACTGTAGAGCACAGAGAACTCTACTCAGTACTCTGTAATGGCCTATATGGGAAAAGAATCTAAACGAGTGGATAACTGTATATGCATAAGTGATTCACTTGGCTGTACACCAGAAACTAACACAGCATTGTAAATCAACTATACCCCAATAAAAATTTAAAAAGCTGCGGGCCATCCAGACCATGGAGCCATCCGACTCAGCAATAAAAAGGCATGAACTGTTGTGTATACAGTTATACACAACAGCTTCAGGGAATTATGCTGAGGCAAAAAGCTAATCTCACAAGGTTATATACTGTACATATGTTTACATAACATTCTTAAAGTATAAGATTACAGAAATGGAGAACAGCTAGTGGTTGCCAGGGGTCGTGGGGAGTAAGGGCAGGGAGGAGGGGTGTGTGGTTATAAAAGGGCAAAATGAGGAATCTGTGGTGATGAAAACGTTCCGTATCTTGACAGGGGTAGTGGATACAGGAGTCTACACACGCAGTAAAATTGCGTAGAACTACAAACGTATCCAAATGCAGACAAGTATGATAAAACTGGGGAAGTCTGAGCAAGGTAAGTGGATTGTATCAAAATTAGTATCGTGGTTGCAGTACCCTATTACTTTTGCAAGATGTCATTGGAGGAAACTGGATCAAGGGTACACAAGATCTCTGTATTCCTTACAACTGCACATGAATCTATAATTATCTCAAAATAAAATGTTTAAAAAAGAAAGTACCGTAAGGAATAAAGCAAACATGGCTACAGTACGAACGCAGCCCTCAAGCACCTGTTTGAGGTGACTTAACATCACCTCGTTTGCTTCTCACGACATTTGTACAAGGTAGACGCCATGCCTAATTTTCCCATTTACCAGTAAGGAAACTTGGTATCATGGACTTCAGCGTCTTGTTCAAGGTCACAGTGCTAGTACAGAGGCAAGTTCTGTTGCAAGACTTTGAAGTATAACTTTGGGAACTGTTGGAGGAGGAAAACAGTTTGCAGTTGATTCTGGTATCAGCCTAGGAAGCTACCAGTTCACTTACTTTGGGTAAGGTCTCGATGAAAGGATGGATGTTGGCTGCTTTGGCGGCACTCACAATTTCAGGCATCTTTACAGACCGGCTGTTGTCTCCGTAGGCAATGTTGTCGGCAATGCTGCAGTCAAACAGGATGGGCTCCTGGGACACAATTCCGAGTTGGGCTCTGAGCCACTGGATGTTGAGTTTCTTTGCTTCTTGACCATCTAGGAGCTGAAAACCAAAGTCCACAAACTATAAGAAGGGCTTAAAAAACAAACAACTAAACAGTAAGTTACTAGGAGGACTGTTGCACGTGGGCATCAGCAGTTTGTGAAATACCAACCCTCACAGCCTGTAAGCTCTTACAGTGCTGGAGGCCAACACAGCCAACAAAACGATTTCTTATTGTTGTTAACTAGGCCATCCCTTTCTTGTTCTACCTGGTAAAATGGCGGCACATTTGGCCCCATCTTTCCACAGTTCTTTCTCTGCTTCCTACCTTGCCCTCATCCAGGCAAATGTACCGTCCTCTGCCTTTAAGAAGTATGCAGTTAGGTGTCCTGCGCCTATCTGCTGTCGCCTGAACAACTGCAACCTTTCACCTTGACTGTATCCCCCTCCTCCAGGCACACCAGGACAAAAAGCAGATCAGCATGGCCCCAGATTTTGAAAGTTGGTTACCTCCTTTCCTACCTCTACCTCTCTTTCACTTGAGAACTACCAGCCTTCAACTCCCCCCATTTCTGTTTTTGATGGCACTAAAGGACAAGAGTTGAGTGGAAAGTGGACAAGCTCAAAGGGCAGTATCTTTGTCTTTGGAAAACTGGCTTTGTTGATGGTGGTTTTGATGATTTTTTTGTTTGCCGTAAGCAGGAGGCACGATGCTTCTAGAGGAGCCTTGTGATGTGCTAACTGAGGACACAGCTTCCAGCAATGCAAAGGGCACGGTGAAGAAATACACACAAGTCCAACTAGTCTTGCCCTCTAAAGAAATTCCCACTGTGGTATTGGCACAGCACACCTACACAGTATTGTTGAGCTGGTTTGCCCGTATTCATACCTTCAGAGTAATTGTAATAGTGGAAGCATAAGATTTCCCCCAAAGAAACAACTCAACAAGGTTTAGCATTCTGGTGACTGTCTAAATGGGGGTGGGCTTCCTGGGCTAGGTCAGTGGGTACCATCCCAAGGTAATGGGAAATGCAGGCATTATCGCTAAGAGCCAAGTCTCCATTCATGGAAGAGGGCCAGGGGCTAGACACCACAACATCAATGCTGAAAGCCAAATATGAGAGGGCTGGAGTACGGGTTAGAGAGAGATGGCAAAGGCAAGAGGAGGGGAGGGAGTCCTGGGCGTCTACTCAGAACTCTGGCAGGACTGTGCGGCTTACCTTTACAACCCAGGAAGCGATTGAGTGTTCACGCAGGAGACTCCAGCTGGCTCAGAAGGCCCAGGGCAGGGCACAGATCAACTTCACACTCAGTACTTTCTGAACTACACTCAATTCCTGATGTTCTGCCCTACCGTCCCCATATATCTGTCTGACTGTGGGTGCCACCTTGGGGTTTAGAGAATGGTGGTCCTCATATCAGTTAGGATTATAGGTCTTGTCCAGTTTTTTCCAATATTATGGGAATATTGGTTTAGCCACTTGAAATACTGCCTTAAATCAAGTTACTAATTTAAGAAAGTGTGCTCACCACTGTTCCAGCCGAGGGGTCGTAGAACCGCTCCAGGAGCTGGACCACCGTGCTCTTCCCACAGCCGCTGCTGCCCACCAGGGCCAGCGTCTGGCCCTTCTTCACCTCGAGGCTCAGCCCCTGAAGCACGGGCACGTTTGGCCGCGTGGGATAGTTGAACACGACTTCATTAAGTGTCACGTTTCCTTCAAACTTATCCTAAAAAATAGGTATTTTTATGTTGCTATTGTAATTGGTCTGATAATGACTGAAATAAAAAGTATAATTTCAAGGCCTTCCCTGGTGGCGCAGTGCTTAAGAATCCGCCTGCCAATGCAGGGGACACGGGTTTGAGCCCTGGTCCGGGAAGATCCCACATGCCGCGTAGATACTACCCCCGTGCGCCACAACTACTGAGCCCGTGAGCCGCAACTAATGAAGCCCATGTGCCTAGAACCCGTGTTCTGCAACACGAGAAGCCACCGCAATGAGAAGCCCGCGCACTGCAACGAAGAGTAGCTCCCGCTCGCCACAACTAGAGAAAGCCCGCGTGCAATGAGGACCCAATGCAGCCAAAAATAAATTAAAAAAAAAAAAGTAGAATTCCAAGGAAGCTTTACCAAACACTATAGCAGAGAAACATACAATTCATATTCAGTACAGGTACTGGCACCAGTTAGTACTGGTAGCAAGTTGTTACATAAAATGAAGATGGGAGCCGGGGGTACAGGTTAAAGACAGTCATATTACAGAGTTGTTAACTAAACTCAAAATTTCTGGTTCATTGAAGACAAATATTCAGCTTTCCCAACTAATGATTTTGTGGCTGAAGCCAAGTCAATGGCCCAAGGCTCAGAGGCCTAGCGATTTAGAGCAGTTTTTAGAGCAGTTTCTACCTGCCGTCTCAGTGGACAGCCCTTGCCTGCAGCCCTGGTGGCCTCTTTATCTCCCTCACTTGGGCACAGCTATTTTTCAGAACAGGAAATACCTGGTGAAGTTCCAAAACGGTTGTGCTAAGTCCCCATCGCTTTACCCACGCTGCTTCGCCTGCATTAAAACGTGCGGCGGCTTGTGTTAGGCAAGGAACACAAAGAACACTGAGATCTAAGTTTGGGGATAGTAAAGGATTATTCCTCCTACTCTGAATAAAGTGGCCTTCTCACCAGTCGTAATGCTGTGACGACAGTTATGTGATGAAAGCCAAATTGCTAACGCAGTTACACACAGAGCTACAGACACGTACCTTCCATGCAGAAATGACTCACAATTTTCATGGAAATTATTCAGTTCTAGTACATCTGGATTTGGGGGTTCTTTACTTTTGATGTGCTCATCCTTGCAACCCCCTATGAAATTTGAAAATGCCAGGAAAGTTGGCCAAATATTATTAGCCTTGTAACTATCACAAAGCCAGTGAAGTGAATGTCAGTGTAATCACTACAAATTTATCCTGTGGTTGCAACTGCCAACTAAAAATTGCCACTTGCCATCTGCCTCTACAAGGACAGAGTTACAAACTGCAGCAGCCGCCAGCCTTCAACACCCCCTGAAAGGAGTCCAGGGTGGAGATCAGGAATGAGGCGCTCTGTGCTCTGGGAAAAACTGGCAGGACAGGCCTTCAGATAGTTAGGTATTTTCAAGAGAAGATTTTATGAACCCAATTTCTTGCATCTTCTCGTACCTAGAAAAGCACTACAGTCGTTAATGGGGGCATCTGCTCCTTGTGAGCAGCAGCAAGGCTCTGCCAAAATGCGTGCTTCACTGCACGTGCCCCCTTCACTAACATCCTATGGAACTCTGACGTTCCCCCTCCCTCTTAGGAGCAGTTTCTCCGAGCTCTCTGAGATGCTGTCTCCCAGGCTGCAGTCCTCATTCTGCCCCGAATAAAACTTAACTCACAACTCTCACGTTGTGCCTTTTTTTTTTTTTTTTCAGTCGACATGATCTAGCAGACAGCAAACATTTAGGAAAAAATTAACCAAGTGCTGATCAGACAGCAGGGAACTCACAGGCCTCAGGCCTTCCTCACTGTGGCTGTCAATCAAAGGTTGTCTTTCAAACAGGCTGAATAAGTGCGCTGCAGACAGCTTGGCTTTAGCGTAGTCTGGAGCAAAGGAACTCGCGTGTCCTAGAGCCACGGCGCCCAACACAATCGCTGAAAACACCCTAGATGGGAGCAGAAGAATTTTAAACATTAATTTATATAATTCAGCCCCGAGATGTCTCAAAGCCCAAAGACTTACTGCTGGCCAGTACTGATGTTTTCGCTCCCTTACTAATCCCCCTCCTCCCTCCCCCACACATCGCTAGAAAATTCCAGGACCAAAGGAGACCGGGAGGGGAGGTGGCACCCGCTGCCTGAGGGTCTCCTTTTTTTCTACTGCTTTCTGGCTTCCTTTAGGAGCTTCTCATTTCCTAGATTTCATGTAACTTAGTAAAGCTCTCCTCTCTCAGGAAGCGTCTGCTAACAGAATCTTGAGTTGTGATCTCAGGTAATTCTAGTAACAACACACATACCCCGTTTAGACTTGAGGGAACTGAAGCTCTGGGGGCTGAAGGGACTTGATCAGTACCAGACAAGGAGTGAGGTTTCCTCCTGACTCTACAGCCCTGATCTCCAGGGTGTGGTTTCTTCTGCAGCCCCGCACAAACAATAATCATCGTCACTGTGGTTAAAGAATTCTTACTGGGCAAAATAAGCCTTTACTACAAATAGCTTTTCTCTTACAAGTAAAAGAACTATTGCTATGACCCTGAAAAAACAATTAAGCTAACGGTCTATTCTCCAATTAAAAGAATGCATATGGATTATAACTTCTAGGAGGAACTAAAGATTCTGAGATTTGCGCCTCCACAAAGCTATTCACTTCGGGCACCAAAGCTCCCTAGAGAGACGGGAGGGGAGGAAAATCTCTAATAGAGAACTTAAAAAAATTTGCCCCAAACTTCTAAATCTAAGATTTTGGGGGGAAACTGTATTTTTATTTTTATTTTTTTTTGGTCTCTTTGAGCTACACTCAAATAAGAGAGACCAAAGTTCCACAAGTTTGAAAAAATTAAATAAATTCCATGCACTGAATATTTTCTGCTTTGCTTCTGTATCCCTGATACACACCAGATAAATAATTCTGGATTGGGTGTGTCAGGGCATTTGGCTCCTTGTTTTGGTTTGTAATTTAATACATTATTTTTTTAATTCTTTTTTTTTTAATTGTAGTTGATTTACAATGCTGTATTAATTACTGCTGTGCAGCAAAGTGTAAATCTAAGGTATTAAAATGTATTTTAAGTACACGGGGGTGGGGGGAATGGTGGGTAGAGTAAGGCTCTCCTTAAATATTTGATGAGGTTAATTATCAAAAATCAAATTTTAGAAGAGTGATGAACAACTCACATGTAGCTAGCTGCCTAGCTTTCCTGTACAGCCTGTAATGCAGCTTTAGTATGAAAGATTTTAAAAGCTATCTTCCAATTATCCAGAATTTAACATTTTAATGATAAAACAGTTTTTAAAAGCAGGGCCGATTTTTTCATTGGTATTTTTCTAGACAATGAATGTCTCCAAGTGGTAATTCCCAGCTGGCTATTTCCATCTGTCCCTTCAAAACCACTTTCTACTCTCCCATCTCTATCTTATACCATCCCCGATGCCTGACAGGCTGACCTTCAGGGTCTGCATCAAAAGGTTTTCTGGTCCCCTGGCCCCCGATGGGGTTTGGCAAGGAATAGCATAGCAGGAAAGGAGGCTGGAGGAGTGGGACCAGGCCGTTTGTTGTGTTGGTCTCTTTCCCGTTGGAGAGGTGTGGTGTTGGGGTCCTTCCACCAAAGAGCACAGAAGGCCCCTGCGCTGGCTTCTGAAAATCTTTCCCTCCTCTTGCCCTTTAGGCTTAAGTAAGGTCTTAGTGGTGCCTAGCTGGGCACTGCTGACCTTAATACTTCTCACACCTTTATAAACAGACCCTTTAGCAAACTGTCCTCCATTACCCCATCTGCAGGGCCATTTGTTCCCTGCTGGGATCCTGACTGATGCAAAGATATATATTCTTTTTTCATGGTTATTTTAATTTTGGATGAAAACAAAAGTACAGCTTTTAAACACTTTCACTCTGTCCGTCTTGACCCTGGGTTTTTTTTTTTTTCTTTAAGTTGTTTGCTACTTTTTAAAAATCATCCCATCAGAGCAGAAATATGCCAAAGTGATCTTAAAAGCATGGCTTCCCTTTGGCAAGACTAGACTGCAATCTAATTGAATGTATTTAGCATATTTTGAAAGACCATTGGTTAGCCTTGGAAACCAAGAAAATAGAGAAGGCTAAGAGGCAAAAGTTGGCAGGGTCATCCCAGGGCTGGTTAGGGAACAGAGTGTTTACCAGACTTCAGTCAAGTGTTCCCATCCCACTGTCAAGGCCATCTTTGGTTGCCCGTAAATAGTAAGCTATTATAACCCGTTTTGGGTCCATGGTCGCCAGCAGTTTTCTAATTATGATTTATCTCTGCACTGAGAGCATTTGCTGTCCTCCTGTCCTTCTATGTATTACTGAAATTCTGGTTTACGGTCATTTTCATGAGCTTGGTTGATTTTAGTCCACGCGGATAATGAAACTGTCCTTGGAGTACCGACAACGTTCGATTTCTGGGGTAGATTCAACTCTCTGGATGACTTCATCATAAAACAACTTAGTTTTTCGGTCTATTCCAAACCTTTGCATAGACCTATGGAAACTTTATTATGGAATAATCTCAGTAAATTAAAAGTTACTTACAGAATAACGTCTCTGAAGTGCATATGTCCATTCACAATGAGATAGGCACCAAACCGAAAACAACCGGCATGGGAAAAATACATAAATGCTTGTGAAATACTAAAAGTAATTCCATAGATGTGTGCTTTCCGCACAGAATTCCTGAAAAGCAAATCAGTATATCTGTAACCATTATCTTCAACCTCGCTTAGCACTGGCTTGTACAAAGAGCACAGCTGCTAAGTCTAGTCAACCTGTGTTTAAATTCTGCCCCCAGTTATAATTAATTTAAGTGACTTAACCTCTCTACGCATCAGTTTTCTGACTTGTAAGAGGGGGATAACGAGTATGATACAAAATTGTTTTGAGATCTAAATAGACAGTACAAACGTCTAGCACAGTACCTAGCTCATAGCGGTTGCTCAAATGATAGTTGCTGTTATTATTACACAGGAATATCTGGGAACTCAAACATGATTGTTATCAAAAATAAAGGATTTCACAGTTAGGACTAAAGTTTGAATTGTCTAAATTCAGTTGTCTAATATTATTGTCTTGTCTTCTGTGATGAGTTATAGTCTCTCATATCAAAGTTCACATTTCAGGTTCGGAAAAGTAGGGTCACCGAGGTTTATCTAGACCCACATCAGAAGTTCTTCCCGGAGCTAGATCCCACCATCCCCAACATAATTTGTTTTGAACCATTTCTAATTAGACCTCTTGCCATCCTCTATTAGTTTAGCCACTTTTTTTTTTTTCTTTTTTGCAGTACGCGGGCCTCTCACTGTTGTGGCCTCTCCCGTTGCGGAGCACAGGCTCCGGACGCGCAGGCTCAGCGGCCATGGCTCACGGGCCCAGCCGCTCTGCGGCATGTGGGATCCTCCCGGACCGGGGCACGAACCCGTGTCCCCTGCATCGGCAGGCGTACTCTCAACCACTGCGCCACCAGGGAAGCCCTAGCTACTTTATTTGACTTTATTATTCTAAATCCTCCTGAAGAACATTAATTTATTTATTTTCAGATTAGAAGGTAGGCACTTGGCAAGAGGAAAAATTTTAAGTATTACTGATCTGGATAGTTTAACTCCTGTGCTGTGAGCATGGTGTTACAATACTTAATGTTACTGAACAGTTTACACTGCTAGTGACAGATATATGTCAGACATCAAATGACCAGAAAAATGTAATAGCTGCATGAAGTATACATAACTAGGAAGGTGAATACACTGAGAAATTCAGTTATCCCTGTTCAAATATGTAAGTGTTCAAAACCATTGGTCTAGTCTACAAAGTTGTGATGCAAATTGTGTTCAATTTTGTTAGTGTTAAAACATATTCATTTATAAGGACAGGCCCTGGTTGAACACAAGCGGTAAACAGGTGCTGGAGGTTTGTCGAATTGCTCAAGTATAAACCAATGAAATAGGCTCTGTGTCTTTGTTTTCAGATTAGGACAGATCTGGTCCTCACCCAGAGAACAAAGGAAACACTTTCACCCAACAACAAATCTCATCTTTGGTTCAGTCTACACAATGCAAAGAAAATAAAGGTTTGAGCAATTCCCTAAAAGAATGTTCATCCTGAATCACCAGATGGGTTGTTTATGTCGCCTGCAGTGGTGAACAAATACTTGTGCAGCCCTCTGTACCTTTTAGCTCTTAGAGACCCAATCTTACTGTTTTTTATAAGAGATGTAAAAACCCAACCCTGTGGTCCAGTTGCATCAAAAAGTTACTTATTTTCACTGAGATAATTATTGAAAAAAATGTCATCCTTACAATCATATCATTGTTTGCAGCAGGAACAAAAATTGGAATCAATAATTCAGCCTAGGAAAACACTAGGTTCTTAATAACAATCATATGCTCATTACCTGTAAGCTCCATACAATTTTTCAACATACATTGATTCAAATTTTCTTTCCTGGGTCAAGGACACAACTGTCCTAATATTTTCTATTGCCTCTGTTGCAATCTGTAATGTAGAACAGATCATGGTTAGAAGTGGGGCTTTTACTTCTGAGATAATAAAAATATATATATGAGCCTTAGGGTTCTGTCAAAAGAAGCCCGAAGGTTGTGTTGACAGGTTTTCAATTCCTTTAAAATTTGGAAAGCAAAGGCATAATGTGTTCTTCAAGACAAGCTCCATGAAAAAACTGGCAATCTTTTTTTTTTTTTTTTAAATTTATGGCTGCGTTCGGTCTTTGTTGCTGCACGCAGGCTTTTCTCTAGTTGCGGCGAGCGGGGGCTACTCTTCGTTGCGGTGCGCGGGCTTTTCATTGCAGTGGCTTCTCTTGTTGCGGAACACGGGCTCTAGGCGCGCGGGCTTCAGTAGTTGTGGCACACGGGCTCAGTAGTTGAGGCTCGCGGGCTCTAGAGCACAGGGTCAGTAGTTGTGGCACATGGGTTTAGTTGCTCCGCGGCATGTGGAATCTTCCTGGACCAGGGCTCGAACCCACGTCCCCTGCATTGGCAGGTGGATTCTTAACCACTGCGCCACCAGGAAAGCCTCCTATCTTTATTATAAATGAAACATCTAACAGTAATTATAGCCAGACTAGAGAGTACTTATTGGCTTTTACTCTGTGCCAGGTATTACCTCATTTGACAACACTGTGAGGTTCATGTTCTTATTCCTGTTTGCACAGGTGAGGACCCGAGGCACAGAGAAGTGAAGTGACTTGCCTAAGACTCTAGAGTTAATAAGTAGGCAGGATAATAGGATCCCTATAAGGCTATCTATCTGATGCCAAGTCCATGTTCTTAACCCATTATGCTCTTCTGCTTCCCCTGCTTTGTAATTTACACATGGAGAAACTAGTTGTTAGGACTTTACACTCAACTCTAGATTTTTTGATCACGGTTTAAGTGCTTTGAGGGTTAATTCTGGCTCAGCAGGCCCCTAATCTCAGTCATCAGGCAGGACCTGAGTCAAGAGGGTGAATCTGCAGCCTCCCTCCCCTCCTCCCAGCCCAGCAATCACACCCTCATTACTAAGCCTTTTCCGGAAAATGAAAATGGGAAGTTACCCAAATCCCCATGCTCTTGAACCGTGATTAATCTGCACCCAGGTCAATGAGAACTTTTTTTTTTTTGAGAAAACAGTGATGTTGTGGGGGAGGGTGGTATCCAAGACCTTTCTAACCCTCATTTTGGGTTAATCAGGAGTTTACTGAGTAAACAAAATTGAACTGTGATTGAATTGCTGATAATTAACATTTAAAATTTCCAATCTCTCATTTTAAAAAAACCCAAACCCTTATCAGGTTAAAGTAGTTACTAAAAATATTTCAGACGGATCAGTCTGAGTTATTAATTCTCTGATCCCTGGAACGACAATGTATTAGCTGAAAGGAACCCGGGACATCATCTGGTACAATTTCTCACGTTACAGAAGTGGAAAGTGAAGACCAGAGAAGTGGGGGGTCTTCTCCAGTATGATATACTGAGCGGCCGCAAGGCCAGGATGGAAGGTCTAAGGTGGTGTTTTGTCTGCCAAGCTGCTCCGTTCTAACTGCCCTACTCCTGCCAAAACTCTGGCAACGTTCAGCGTCATTAGCCATTTTTAATAGAAGTAAGATTCTATTATCTTAACTAGACTCAAGATGTTTTCTTTCATGTGACTAGTCTAAGAAAAATTGATCTTCATTCTACCTGCTGACAATCTCCCTTCTGAAATGTGAAAAGCGGTAGGGTTCTGGAGGAGAAAGGAAACGAACACTACAGGGTGTTTTTTCAGTAGTTAGTTGTGACAAGCAGAAATCAAGGAATTGATGCCCTAAAGCAGGGGTCCCCAACCCCCGGGCCGCAGACCAGTACCGGTCCATGGCCTGTTAGGAACCAGGCCGCACAGCAGGAGATGAGTGGCAGGAAAGCGGAGCAAAGCTCCATCTGCCTCTCCCCATCGCTCGCATTACCGCCTGAACTACCCACCCCCCCCCAGTCCCTCTCCGTGGAAAAAGTGTCTTCCACGAAACCAGTCCCTGGTGCCAAAAAGGTTGGGGCCCACTGCCCTAAAGTACCCACAGCCAGCAGCCAAGAGGATCTTCAGGGACTCTGGGTACCCGAGAGCTTAGGTGTGGGAATCATGCTAACTGCTTTCTAACCCATGAGCGAGACATACTATCTGTCCCACCTTGCGTAACCGTAATTGTATTAAGGCCTATGCAGTATTGTCTGTGAAAGGGCTTTGCAAGTGTTGTGCTATAGAAACTATCACAATTTATATACACCGTCTGCTTCACCTCCTAATGTTTCAATATAGTATAATATTTACATAAATAAGGGTAAAAAAATTCCCGGCTGTTATCTACATTTAAACATTTAAATACATGTACGTGTAAATAAAATGTTTATATGCATATCTAGACACAGTTAAACCCATATGAAGAGGTAATATAGTAAAGAACTTTGAAATTAGACCAGGACTTGAATCCCAGCCATGCCTTTAACTTGTTTCATTCTCAGGTTCCACATTTGTAAAACTGGTGTAACATTAGTATTTGCCTCATAGGATTATTGTGAGGATGAGTTGGTACATATAAATACTTAGAACAATAATTGGCACAACATTAAGTGTGTGCCCAATTGCCATTATAATTGGAACCAGAAATCAGAGCATTACTGTCCTCTGGTGGCTGCCTAGCTTAATTAACTATAGAAATCACAGCCAAGAACAGGACTGTCTTTTAAGTACTGGCAAATGTCCTACTTTGAACAATACACTTATAATTCTCTGCCTTAAGGACTCTTCATCTGTAAAACAGGGGTAACTTTTGTCCTAATAATGGCATCGGTATACAAAGTAAAAGGTAAAATGAACTTTGAAAATTCAGAAATTTTCTGAATATAACACCTATAGGATAAAAGCTTTACATTAATTATCCCATTTTCAAGTTCTAGGCATTGACACAGTAAAATATTTCATACACAGCGTTGACCATGATTAGTTGTAGGAAGCACTAACATCATTAAAACATGCATGTTGTAATAAATCAATCAAATAAAACCCATGTCTAAAAACCATACTTAATACCAACTGAAGCCGTATTTGACCCACCTTTCCAACAGTTTCCAGTTCTTTTTTATCTCTTCTGGCATTTCCAGCCAGCAATTTCATTTCAACAATTCCTGATACAGCAATAATTGGAACAACCGATAACATCAAAAGGGTTAATTGCCAACCATAGACAAATGCTATGATGATACCAGTTCCAAGGTTAGCTGTGTTCTGTGCAATTAAAGCCAACCTGGTCCCAGTGGCCTGGAAGAGCAAAAGAAGAGAGGCAGCTGTATTTTAAGTTGCAAATCCATGAGCTGCAGCCTTCAGCTTCCCGGTCAGAACCACGAGAGAGGGATCTGTGCCTGTACTAACATTTGCTCCCTTTTGTTACAATAAACCCAAGACACCTGTGGGAGGCTCTGCAGGTTTTTCTTTGTGCCTTTCAGCTCTCCTTCCTCTCCTGCCCATGCGGATTCAGCACTGCTGAAGCAAGTCATCGGCTGCTCTGCTCTGGGGAGAGGCTGTGGGGTGCACACTTTGTCATGAAGGCAACATTCAAAGAGGAAACACACCCCGGGCACTCCGGTCATTTTAAAGCCTGTTCGCTTCAAATGTTTAAGAGGGAGATTCACGAGCCCCAAGAGACCATCTGTTACCCAGGGTACAGACCCTAGGAGACCATCCCCCCCGTAAAGCATGCATAAAGATGAAGTCCTGTTTGCACCAGTGAGAAAACGAGGGCCCTCACAGGGACACTGCAGGGGACTTGCTGCTCTCCTGCGCTATGGAGAAGCAGTGAGTTCCCAGGTAACAGACCTCAGCTCCAGAGCTGGGGAGGGAAGCCAGGAAGACGGCCGCACTCCCTGGAGCCAGTTATTGGTTAGGGTTGGGCATGTGACCCAAATTAGTCTCAATTAGATGTAAGAGAAGGGTGTTTGGCAGTCGAGGCCTAGGTGTGCGCTCTCTTTCTCTGGATGGGAAACAAGGAAGCTTGTAGCTATGGTTGCTCCTGGCAGCCACCCTGTGGCCACGAGGGAACAAGCCTCAGGGTGAAGCCAACCCTGAGGACTGAAAGCCACTCAGAGCCAACAGACAGAAGGCATCTGAGTCCTTCGGGCCACTTGTGAGCCCTGAAGTCCAACCCTCCTCTTTAATGTTTAGGCCAGTTTGACTTTTCTGTTATTTGCAGCTGAAGGCAGCTTAAAGGTCGCAGCTATGCCATATGTTTATTCCAAACCATGTTAAAGAAAAACAGTAGTAGAGTGCAGTCTACATACCCCTTGGACTTGGGAGGCATCTATCGCAAGTCTTGTAGAAAGTGCACCAGTACTGTTTTTATGATCATCAAACCAGCTCATGTCCTATGGCACAAAATACACCTTTAAATTCATTCCAAATTAAAACAAGCAGAGAAAATCAGATGAAACATCCCAAACATTCAATGCTGAGGAAATATCCACACTTAACTTGGGTGTTGGAGTTGAGGGGAGACCTCCCATGCAGTGGGGAGCTCTAGTCCCTGCCTCGAGCATACACCTCGGAGCCCCACCAGGATGCAATCTCCATCCCCACCTGCATCGGGCTCTGCTGTGCTGGGAAAGCACACTGACCGGGGCGGGGCTTATCCAGATTGCAGCTGTGCTCGCTGCCAGCTTCCCCGGAGCCCGAGCCCGTGGGTGGGTCCATCACCCAGTCCTCACAACTTGTACTACGGATACTTCCGTAGTATCCTGATGGGGTGGTGTCTCTCACAAAGGAGTTGTGCTGGACACGGTGGAGTTGTGCTGGACACGGCTCTTTCTTGCAAATTCTAGGCATGAGATCATCAGCCCTGGTTTCTCACCACGTTTTTGTTTTGTTTTGTTTGAAGCAAGGATTAAAAGAGTCTATCTTAGATATGATTTTAATTATAAGCCACTCATCCACAGCATCTTTAAGCTTCGTATAAAGTAATTTTTCCTCCATAGCAACAGTTTAAAAGACACTGAAAGAGGTCTGCAAATTCAGACTTGCACAAAATATGATACCTGCTCTGTGCCCTTTTGTGAACAGGAATGTCATCGATTCCTATCAATTGGTTGGACAATATTCCGGCCCTCTCTTAAGCCTTCTCTATAAAAATAGAGAATTCATGTTTGCACATTTTCCCACATGTCCTACACTGGGCTGTGACCTTCCCAAGAGGGCAGATAAGGCATTTTATAGGCCCAGCTACTAGCACACTGTCTGGTACCTAGTGGGTAATGACTGAGTGAATTAACAAGTGAATTAACGTGAAAGCAGAGCTCTAACAAACTCAATTACCAACATTTGGTAAAACCTATAGTTAGTATGGTCAATCGTGGGACAGGAACACTGCCAACCACCCTCTCCTTTGTGGAAAGGCATCCTGGAGTCTCAAATGACTCACCAGGGCCTGCGTAGAATCCAGAAAACAGATACAGGTCCTTGAAATGATAGTATCCACATGGATAGAGATAGTTGCAAAATTAGCCCCCAAAGTGACCTAAATTCAGCCTACTCCCACGAAAACCCTGAGAGTTCTTTGGATACTGAAGGACCAGGACAATTAGCTGGGCCCTGACCAGTCCTTGCATGAACACCTGGGACACACAACACGCAGGGCAGCACGCCAGCCAGAACAGGAAGAGGCTTGAAAGGAAAGAACGGCTCCCGAGCACACACCTACCTGTCTCAGCATTGCTTTAAAAGCCATGGACCGCAGCCTTGTGGTGAGGATCTCGCCAGCCTTCCCAAATGTGAAGCCCTGGGCGAGAAGAAAGGCTTTTGTCCCTTTTGATGATCACAAGCGTTCTGACACAAGTGGGTGTATTCGCATGGATTTCTATAATATTTATTTATGAATCAACTATTCAAATAACAAAGTCTATGACCAGATACTAATTCAAAGTCCGAACTTAAAGTTCATGTACTGCTAGATGTAAGCTATTATATATGGAATGGATAAACAGCAAGGACCTACTGTACAGCACAGAGAACTATATTCAGTATCCTATGATAAACCATAATGGAAAGGAATATTAAAAAAAGAATGTTTATATATGTATAACCAAATCACTTTGCTGTGCAGCACAAATTAACACAGTGTAAATCAACTATACTTCCATAAAAAAATTTTTTTAATTCATATACTTCTAAATCATTGGTATACAATAGAATCCTAAAACCAAAACCCTTAGAAGTATCTAGTTCTGGCTTCTGAAGCATTCTAAATAGACTTCCTTTTCAAAACTCTCAAGGACAACATCTCAGTGAGAAGAATACTGTACTTAATTACAACGTTCAGTGTGTTCCTAATGCTTTAAGCAAATCACTCTCCAACAGAGGTAACAAAATTCTATGCAGGGATGCGTTTTGGCTCCTGTAGTGTAGCGGAGGGAGGATGTCTGGAGTATCAAGCTCCAGATGAGTTTGCTGCTTCCCCGTCACATCTCCACCTGCTCTCAGATTAGCGAACAATTAGGCTACTCCTCCCCCAGCATCCTTGCCAGACACTTTCCCTCTTTCTAATTATATCCTGTTCAAACTGGAGACCCGACCAGATGTCCAGAGCTGGGTTTGCTCCCCAGGCACTGGCATGGGTGTGAGCCTCCAGCCACGCTGAGTGTTGGGGTGGGCACGTGGGGTGCTCTCTGGGGAGGATGCATCCAAGGTCTTCACTAAACCAAGAGGATCGGTGGTCAGTGCTCAGGGTGAGTCCGCCCCAGGGCTCCAGGCCTAGACTGCCCTGGTCTCCTCCCGCCTTTGCTGGCAGATCGCTCAAGGCCCGTGAGGGCTCCATAGTTCCGTCCATCAGCCCACTGTTGGTGCAGCATATGTAGGCTCTACTCCCTAACACACCAGGGCTTGCGGCTGCATTGGACATGGAGTTGCTACGAGCAAGGCTCTAATTTCTAAATAAAAAGCTAGGTTTACTTTTACCACTGGCTCAACAATAATCAAAGAGAATCACACTGGGCATGACTAGGAAATATTCTGTGGCCTTAATGGATTGTACTAGAAAGGCCTGTGTGTACTGGAAAGGCACTGAGTTAAAGAGACAAAAGAAATTTGGTAAAAGTCTAGGTAGACAAGCACAACCAGAGGGAAGTATACTAGTTCATTTTGTCCAGGTCTACAATATCTAAATGCAATATAATGTGCATTCTTTCAAACAGTTCATCAAGTAAGGAAGAAAATATCAGAGAAGTTACTTGATATTATATGAAGAGTAACAAAAAGAGAATGCTGGGCTTCCCTGGTGGTGCAGTGGTTAAGAAGCCGCCTGCCAGTGCAGGGGACATGGGTTTGATCCCTGGTCCGGGAAGATCTCACACGCCGCAGAACAGCTAAGCCCATGTGCCACAACTACTGAAGCCCGCGAGCCACAACTACTGAAGCCTGCGTGCCTAGATCCCGTGCTCCACAACAAGAGAAGCCACTGCAATGAGCAGTCCGTGCACCACACGAAGAGTAGCCCCTACTCGCCGCAACTAGAGAAAGCCTGTGTACAGCAACGGAGACCCAACACAGCCAAAAATAAAATAAATAAATTTATAAAAAAAAAGAGAGAGAGAGAGAATGCTATTGTACTGATTTTTTTCCAGTTTATGACTAGTTGAGTTTAACTGGGACTTATGTTGTCCTGTGAATTCAAGTCTCTCTTGTCTTTGGTAATGAATGTTTGCTGAGGGCCAACCTGTAACATGACGTAATTTAGCACACAGGGAAGTCACAATTCCCCCTGCTTAGGACACTGCCCTCTCAAAGAACCTTGTGCCAACTGTGTCTGCAATTCATTTCAGTCTAAGATTTGGAAGTTCCAAATCAAAGCTAAGGTTCTGATCACCTGTTTCTTTTATTGGATTTTGATTAATCAATTATTTATATTAACAGATAATTAACAAAAATCTAGTTAATAGGTAATTAATCTATATTTTCTAACTGAATATAGACTCTATGAGAATATCAAATCATAGGTACCTACCTGAAGGAAGAAAGTAAAAAAAGAAATAATTCCCAGACCTAAAAAGAGCAATGAGAACATGTTGCATTTCTGCTGCTTCACTTCATCGTCCCCTGGTCCAAAAATCTACAAAAGAACATTTAAAACACCCACTTGGATTACATGATCTTTGTTTATTCCTCCCATAAACAATGGCTTGAGCATCACATTTTAAAAACTAGGTTTTGAATACGTGTTTTTTTTAACTGCGGTAAAATATACGTAACATAAAAATGGCTGAACGGTAGATTTTAAGTATACTAGTCAGTGGCATTAAGTGTACTGACAGTGTTGTGCCACCTTCACTGCCATCCATCTCCAGAATTCTTTCATCATCCACAACTGAAATTCTGTACTCATTAAACAGTAACTCCCATGACCCTCCCCCCAGCCATTTGGGAGCCACCATTCTACTTCCTGTCTCTGTGAATCGGAGGAATACAATACGAGTTCCGTTCTGAGAGTGCGTTTGTAAATCCAATTTGTTCGTAAGTCCAACAAAGTTAGCCTAGGTACCCCACTAACACAATCGGGTATATATCAATAGTGCTGTACTGTATTAGGTTTATAATACTTTTCACACAAATAATACGTACATAAAAAACAAACACAAAAAATAAAGAAAACAGGTCTTCCCTGGTGGCGCAGTGGTTGAGAGTCCGCCTGCCGATGCAGGGGACACGGGTTCATGCCCCAGTCTGGGAAGATCCCACATGCCGCGGAGCGGCTGGGCCCGTGAGCCACGGCCGCTGAGCCTGTGCATCCGGAGCCTGTGCTCCGCAGCGGGAGAGGCCACAACAGTGAGAGGCCCGCGTACCACAAAAAAAAAAAAGAAAAAAAGAGAAAGAAAACAGTACAATCTTACAGTACAGTACCTTGTAAAGTACAGTAGTACGGTACAACAGCTGGCACACAGGGGCTGGCACGCGCGTTCACAACTGGAAAGTTCGCATGTAGCAGACTTACTGTTTGCGGTTATTAACATGGGCTGAAACACTGCCTACGGACTGTGTGTGGCTGCACATTTTCGTGTTTGTGCCTCTTCCTCTGCATTTGCTGTTCCCTCTGCCTGAACTCCTCCCTGACCCCTATCTGCTCACCACCCTCCACTCCACGGGGCCTCTGCCCCGACAGGCCTCTCCTGACCCGCCCGCATGAAACAGCACCTCCAGCTCCAGCCCCTGTACTGCCAGACCCTGCTTTTAAAATGCTTTCTATGCTGTGACACATTACATATTTGCTTTTTGGTTGTGTTCTGTGTCTGTCCCAATAGAAGGTAAACTGTTTGAGGGCAGAACTTAGTTTATTTTGTTTCCTGCTTGATCTCCAAGACTAGCATTTGACACAAAGGAGATGCCCCCAAATATAAATACAATCCACACAGCTCTTGGATTGCAGGAGAGCCAGGGATTGCCTTATTTTGTAATGTAAGAACAGTTAGAGGGTTCTTCCTAAGTTATTTTTTAGCTTGTGGTCTTAAACCAATGTTCAAAGTCACAAGCATAATAAACTCTTAGCAACTGTACTCCAATAAAAATTAAGAAATAAAATAAAACAAAACTTTGAACGATAATACATTATATGAAGCTCAAAAAATAAAGAGAAAAAAAGCTGAAGAACAGCAGAATAAAGTCGTAATGTGATGGAGAATAATTCATCTTTAGCAAAAAAGTCTCTCCAGTAACATTAGAGACTGACTAAGGTTATAAAATATAAATGTTGGATTTTATGGAGCCTTAGATATTTCTGATCACTTCTGATAAATATCCCCCGATGAATTTAACAACTGGATAGTGTACGTTTTCCTTCTTAGCCTCCCCAAGCCTTGTAAGGATTGCTAAACAATGATGTAGCCATTGCTAAACAATGCTCAACATTGCTACAATTGCTAAACAGTGATGTAGCAACTTTTTGAATCCTTACTTCGAGGCAGACACTCTTAAATAGTTACCTAAATCATCTCTTAATCCTCAGCCAGCCTAGGAGGTAGGTTTATTTTGCAGATGAAGAAACTGAGGTACAGCAAGGGAAAGCATTTGCCCAATTTGCACAGCGATTAAGTGGTGAGGCCAGTCTGCCCCCAGAGCCTAGCCTCTTGAACACTTGAGACTTGAACTCTTCCCCTGCCCCACCACCCAGCCATCCAGTGAGACATGCATCTCCTCTCCACAAACGGGATGGGGATCACTGCCTGACACCAGTTCATCCAAATGAAGAGAGTGAATCAGAATGCCTTCTGCAGGGAATTTACAGTTTCTAATTTCATCGATAGCATAACTTGCCTGTTTTTTCTTTTGCCTCACAGCTTTCCTCCAAAGGGAATTAAAACCTCGGGCTTAGTTTAATGTGAGGCTGCTTTACTGCAAAATGGACCAGGTTGGCATGAGAACTGATGTAACGGTGAAGTGATTTCATCACTTCATCCTCAAGCTGTCCCGCGGTGTTTTCAGCCTCACCTCTATAATCTCTGAGAAGATGACCGAGAAAGCCGGCTGAAGCGCCCCGTTGGCAACAGCACACAGAGTTCCCACCACAAAGTAGGGCCATTCTGTTTTATTCAGTTTCAGGATCTTCATAAAAGACACCGGCGGCACAGTTTCATCCTAGAACACATACATGTCAGGACAAAAAGGTGACAACACTACCGTCACTGGAGTTTATGGACATAGAGAAGGCCTGGCATCACCCTCCAGGAGCTTGCAAGCTAGGTGCAGAGAGTGACCAGGCTACAGCGAACTACTAGGGGGTTGGACAGGATGTTATCAAATGTTAACTCTGTCCATTGACTACACAGCATAAGCTGAGTATGAGTCCTTCACCCAAGAAGCAATCTTCATGGTGTGACCAGCCCATCTCTATTCCAGCCTCGGCAGAGTGGGCAGAAGCAGGATCTGGGCACAAAATGCCCTAGAATTCAAGTCCAGTTCCACTCCGGCATGATGTTGGGGTCACATGAGACAAGACCCATGAAGGGATGGGTAAGTGTCCTCACCAACACAAGGCGCCATGATTAACCTGAGGACGTGGGCCTGGTCTCCTCACCCCGGAATCCTGCCCAGCGATGCCTTTTCTGTGACGTGTTCCCAGCTCACAAAACTGAAGTAACTACTCCCCTTTTCTTTCACCACTGTTCCCTCTGCGGACTTCTTCTATTTCATAGCTTAGCTTGTTTTGTGATCCCCCCACCCTGTTTACATGACTCTGCTTCTTTGTTTGTTTTCCTTTGTTTACATGACTCTACTTGTTTGTTTGTTTTTAAGGTGAAGACTATGTCTTTATATCCCTAGAAATAGCCCAATGCCTGGCACACATCAGGTTCTCAGCAAATGCTGAACTCAGTGTCTGGTCAAGCATGAAGGATTTAGGTCACATAAAGGAGAGTATTCTGACTACAACTAGATACAAAAGCTGCCTATGGAATCCCATAGCCTTATAGTTGTTTAAATAGGTCATGTTTGTGTCTCTGTGAAAAAGAGAACATGGGAGTAGTTTCTATTCAGCCCTCTTCTTTCAAGCCACCCATTTTCTCTGCATTTTAGGGTGTTTTTTTCCTCCCTAGTTAACATCGTGTAGCCCTGGTCTCCAGCCTGTTAAACGAGCTGAGGCTGCTCTTCACACGCCAACAGGTCTTCCAGGCCCTTCTGATCAGACTTAATTTCCCCCGCTCCTTGGGCACATTGTTTATCCCTCTATGATAGCACTTAGGACAGTCTTGTTGGTGTGGCATTTTCTGACTCCCACTCTTCTCTGTGCATTTCTCCAAGAGAAGGGCTCCCCTAAAATACCAGACTCTCAAGATATAGCAGCATAACTGTCCAGATAAATGAGGAAATGAGAAGTAAATACTTCCATAGCCAAAAAGGGGGAAACTGTTTATCTTATGGATGATAATGCAGCTCCACAATAATTCAATTGTTATTCTCTTTCCATAAATACACCAAGATTGAGACCTCTGAGACAGCCCTCGTAATCTCTGCAGTCAATAACATTGTGGGCAGAGAAGAACAGATGCAGTGAATTCTTGGTAGGATTAGTGTCTTCAGGCCAACACAAAAGTAAAAATAAACTCAGCTTTTATCAATAAATAACATCAAAAGGTATTCTCAAACCATTTCTTAAAACCATAAAATATCTTTTCTTGGAATGGATTCCCTTTTTATCAATATTATAAAGGCTTCTGTTAACTTGAATTAATAACACCCCAAGTCTTCAGGTGAGAAACGTTAAAGAATGTACACTTTGGCTATTTCTGGTTATTCTCCTTTGTCTTAGTAAGAGAATTCCAATCTTATTCAGAGTAGCAATGCATATAGCAAAAAGATTCAGTTATCTACCCTTCCTTGTAGCTAAGTAGCGCCATGTGATTAAGTTATGGCCAGTGACATATAAATAAAAGTACTGTATCGGACTTATGGAAAATCTTTGCTTCTTCTTGCTCCTTGGAACACAGATGTGATGGCTGGAGCTTCAGGAGCCATTTTCGATCATTGAGAATGGAAGCTACATGCCAGGATAGTGAGGATAAATATGAAAGGAACCTGAATCCATGGTAACCATGGCAGAGTCACCATTCTAGCCCTGGGTTTCTCACCTTTAAGATTTTTTTATGTGAAAGAGAAATAAAACCTCTTATTTTTCTTAAACTGATATTAATCTGAGTTTCCTAGCACAGAAATCAAAAGTAATCCTACCTACTAGAGCATGCAAATATCAGGGCCTCTTACTTTAGACCAGCCTTATTTATCTCTGGACCTCAAAAATAAGTGGAATATCTAGTTTTAATTTTAAGCATCTAAGCACAAAGACTATGTTTTTGGATCTTTTTTCATTGGAAATCCAATTTTAATTGGAATTGATTTCAATTTTTGACAAATACATTTAAAATTTGATATTTCCCTTTTTTAAGAAGAGTATGGCTCATGGCAGGAATCCTCTGTGCCTGCAATATACTTGCAAGACTAAGAATTTCAACAGCAAAACTAAGCAACTAAAGATTTAAGTGAAAAACAACTCACAAGTTCAATGGTTTCCACATCAAAGGCATTCTGATACTTTCGCGAATTCCTCAGGCTTTTATGAAAAGAACTCCTGACTATGGGACGAGCCAAACCCATGGCAGGGTTTTCATCAGTTCGTGCAACTTTAAATTCTTCTGGCTGGATCTGGCTTCCTAATGTCTAAAAGAAGAACAAAACATTGAATTGTGTGTGTGCCTGTGTCCAGACGGATGTAAGTTTAGAACCAAGTTTAGAACCATACAGCCATTTGAATATCACGTGTCAAGACTTTCAGATTCCGTCACAGCTTCTCAAAGTTAGCTGCAAAGTGTCAGGAAGTATATCAACACGTGGAAGTAAAAGAGGTTACAAAGGACAGAAAGGTTAAATTCAATGTGAAACCTGGAATATAAAAATATTCTCTAAAAATTAAAAGGCAAAGTTTTCATTATCCAGCAGGTAACTGGGAATTTCCTCAATACGCCAGGATCCAGAGAACAAGTTAGAGACCACCACAGGGCAGAAGAATAAACAGAAACATTACCCAGGGCTCCTTTTTTTTTTTTTTTGCGGTACGCAGGCCTCTCACTGTTGTGGCCTCTCCCGTTATGGAGCACAGGCTCTGGACGCGCAGGCTCAGCGGCCATGGCTCACGGGCCCAGCCGTTCTGCGGCATGTGGGATCTTCCCGGACCGGGGCACGAACCCGTGTCCCCTGCATCGGCAGGCGGACTCTCAACCACTGCGCCACCAGGGAAGCCCCCAGGGCTCATTTTTATAAACAAGGAAAAGCTGGTCACTGCCCGAGGGAGGCTGTTAATCTGGCTGAGTACCATCATGTTTCTTCCTCAGAGTCCTGCAGAGATGCATCCACACGTCACCCCAGGGGAACAGTCCTGCAGGTTCAGCCTCATTGCCCACTTTGGGATCAACTCTCTCCTTAAAGGGTCAGGGAGCGGGATAATTTAAGGGCCTTTAGCTCAATGCTAGATGAGGGAATATCAACCCAACCTTCCTGGAGTCTAACTTTGTTCTCTGTTTGCTTCCGCCATGTCTGAGTCCACATCTTAATGCTTTGTCCAGGACCTCAGCTCTTGTGCTATTGTCTTTTTCCCTTCAGGTCCTGTCCCCAAACCCAATTATCTGGCTAGTGCCTTACTGTACCCACAGAGGCTGTCTGTCTTGAGCTCTGGATCTAATCTGATCCTACTTTCCAGTTGTGCTTTCAGCACCTGACAGATTATTGCCCTTGTGCCTTGAACCCCACTGAAGGTACGCTCTGCTTGGTGGACTTCCTTGTTTCCCACTGGAACGGTTTCATACCATCTCCCAACAAAAGCCAACCTAGTGGGACTTCCCTGGTGGCGCAGTGGTTAAGAATCCACCTGCCAATGCAGGGGACACGGGTTCGATCCCTGCTCCGGGAAGATCCCACATGCCGCGGAGTGGCTAAGCCTGTGCGCTACAACTACTGAGACTGCGCTCTAGAGCCTATGACCCACAACTACAGAAGCCCGCGTGCCTAGAGCTCACGCTCTGCAACAAGAGAAGCCACCGCAATGAGAAGCCCGTGCACCGCAACAAAGACCCAACGTAGCCAAAAATAAATAAGTAGATAGATTTATTAAAAAACAAAAAAAACAACCTAGCTTAGAGACTTAGTCTTGTAACTGGTCCCCACATCCTCATTTCCATCCACTCCCACACTGCTATCACAGTCACTTTCCTGAAGGGCAGTCCTGCTCAAATCACACCCCAGCTCAACAATCTTCCACGGTTCCCCACCACATGCTCGAGCCTGGCTCCCCCAAATTCTAGCACGTGGCAAGTCAAACTGAACCGCTTCTCATCAATCCTCTTCTTATCTTTTTCTCCTTTTGTCATCTTGTCCATGCTATCTCAACAGACAGTTCTTCCAATAAGCCCATTCTGATTTTAGACTTCTTCTATGACCAAATGCATAATCCCTCTCTCTATCTCATAATATACTTTTCTGTGCCTCACCTAAAGCCCTCATTTACTGGGAGGTGAGGTCATTGAGCTCCAAAGCCAAGATGGCCACTTTTCACCAGTTGATAAAAAGTATATATGAAACCAATAGCCCTTATTTCCTACACCTGGATATACTTCAGCTGCCTCAAATATTCAACCATAAAAAATAAAACAATAAATGTTGAAAGGAAATATGGGTGAATATCCTAAGAACAACCCCAAATCCTGAAGACGTGGAGAGGAAAAATGATAATCTAATCACATACAATTTTAAAGCTTTTTTTATGGCAGCCAACCAAACAACAAAGTGAAGTTGAGAGAACAAAGCAGGAAAAATACTTCCAATACACGCAAGAGAAATGTGTATTTCCTTTTTATGCAAGGTGTTCTTATAAATGAATAAGAATATCATGAACAACTCAACAGGAAACAGCCTAATACAGGAACAGACGCTTTCACAGAGGAAAATAGACAAACAGCTAAGGAACATGTGAAAAGATGCTGAGGACCCATTAAAATGATAGGATCTGGGTGATGTGCATCTGAAATGTGAAGAAAAAGAACAAAATTATGTACATACTAGTTACAGTTATATCAAAGCAAACGTATATACTTTTACAAATATAAGAATCACGTTTACAGAATAACACATTTTTAGGTTATTTATTTTGCAAAGTTGCTCAAGAAGTTCATTCCCCAGGCGATTAAGAATCTCTGTCCTAAAGAGTAAGTTGAAAACATTTTGGGCATTTTCCTTTATTTTCCTCCCCCCTCACCTTTCTCTTTAGAGATTCTTTCAACGACTCTGAATTAAAGCCTCAGATGTATATTTTAGGCATCTTCCTGAAAACTTCTTATTTCCCAACATGGCATTAGCTACGTGATATTTTAATAAACAAAATAAAGAATACTATATTGAGGAGAAGACAGCAGAAAAACTTCCCAGGAAGCAGATACCTGCATGTTAACAAGTCTGAAGTACACCCCTTCCTTCTTCATTAGTTCTTTGTGGCTTCCTTGCTCCACAATGACTCCATCCTCAAACCCAGCAATGACATCTGCATTTCGGATTGTAGACAATCGGTGTGCTATCACTATGGTGGTCCGGCCTTCCCTGGCCTAAAGGGGAGAAGGACAAACATGTAAGGCAGGAGGGTTACGATGTCCCGCACTGTCAAGTAACACACAATTAAGCACTTGGATGGAGGTGTTTGCGGATGATGCAAGAGCAGCTCACCATCCCCGGGTGATTAGGCCACAAAGGCATCACTCACCTGTGAATAGCTAAAAGGAGACTTAAGTTCTGGACCAGACAGGAGGCCAGTCCCTGCAGGATGAGGATGGATAACTCTGGAGGTCTACAGCCCTTCTCAAATGTTTTCATACCTGTGTGAGGAGCCCTCGTTCTGAGTTATAGGATAAGCGAGAGACTTTAGCAGAAGCATGTTCAGAAGCTGTTGCCACATACAGTCTTCTCCAGAGCACTTCTGTAGTGCCTGATTTTGACTGTAATTCTAATGGACCACATGCAGGCAGCTTAGGTGAAAACATACCCTGGGATATGGATGGTTCACATCATGGTTCAAAGACCATCTGAATTCCAAACTCTGGAGTGGGGCCATTAACTATGATTTTTAACAAGTGCTTCAGGTGATTTTTACGGATGCTGAAATCTACAAATCACCCCCCTAAGTAGCTCCCTGAACTCACATGTCATTGGCTTGGTGGGTGTATGAACAAAATGCCCATCAAACTCTTCATGTTATGTCATTAACAATGGCTATTGTTTTTTAATACTCATTAGCCCTATCAAGACTAACCACTTCTTAAGACCACTCCTACTCTGAGGCAATAAAGCCACATCCTTAGGATGGTTACTAGAGTACAGCCAAAGTCACCTAAGTAGTTAAAAAGATAGAAATGAGAGGCTAATCATCAAAAAATCTACAAACAGTAAATGCTGGAGAGGGTGTGGAGAAAAGGGAACCCTCTTGCACTGTTGGTGGAAATATAAATGGATACAGCCACTATGGAGAACAGTATGGAGGTTCCTTAAAAAACTAAAAATAGAGCCACCATAGGATCCAGCAATCCCAATACTGGGCATATACCCTGAGAAAACCATAATTCAAAAAGAGTCATGTACCACAATGTTCACTGCAGCTCTATTTACAATAGCCAGGACATGGAAGCAGCCTAAGTGCCCATTGACAGATGAATGGATAAAGAAGATGTGGCACATATATACAATGGAATATTACTCAGCCATAAAAAGAAACGAGATTGAGTTATCTGTAGTGAGGCGGATGGACCTAGAGTCTGTCATACAGAGTGAAGTAAGTCAGAAAGAGAAAAACAAACACCATATGCTAACACATATATATGGAACCTAAAAAAAGAAAAAAAAGGTTCTGATGAACCTAGGGGCAGGACAGGAATAAAGACACAGACGTAGAGAATGGACTTGAGGCCACGGGGAGGGGGAAGGGTAAGCTGGGATGAAGTAAGAGAGTAGCATTGACATATATACACTGCCAGATGTAAAATAGATAGCTAGTGAGAAGCAGCTGCATGGCACAGGGAGATCAGCTCCGTGCTTTGCGACCACCTAGAGGGATGGGATAGGGAGGGTGGGAGGGAGACGCAAGAGGGAGGGGATATGGGGATATACGTGTGCATATAGCTGATTCACTTTGTCACACAGCGGAAACTAACACAACACTGTAAAGCAATTATACTCTAATAAAGATGTTTAAAAAAAAAGGCTAGATTTATAATAGCCAAAAAGTGAGAACAAATCCAAATGTTCATCAGTTGATCAAAAGCTAAATGCAAGGTGGTATATCCATACAATGGAATAATAATGGGCCAGAAAAAGGAGTGAGATTCTGATGCGTGTTTCAATATGGATGAACCTTGAAAACATTATGCTAAGTGAAAGAAGCCAGTCACAAGAGACCATGCCTCGTGTGATTCTATTTATATAAAATGTCCAGAATGGGCAAATCCACAGAGAGAGAAAGCAGATTATTGGTTGCCAAGAGCAAGGGTGAGGGTGGAATGGAGAGTGACTGTTAATCGGTACAAAGTTTCCTTTCAGGATGATGAAAATATTCTGCAGTGAGACTGTGCTGCAAAATCTTGTGAATGTACTGAAAAAACCAATGAATTGTGCATTTTAAAAGGGTGAACTTTATGGTAACTGAATTATATCTCAACTTTTTTAAAAAGAGCATCCATGAAAATTCTGAAAAAGTTAATGAGTATCTGGGTAATAGCTCCACCAGATACTAAAACATAAAAAGCTACAGCAATTAGGGCTTCCCTGGTGGCGCAGTGGTTAAGTATCCGCCTGCCAACGCAGGGCACACGGGTTCGAGCCCTGGTCCGGGAAGATCCCACATGCCGTGGAGCAACTAAGCCCGTGCACCACAACTACTGAGCCTGCGCTCTAGAGTCCATGAGCCACGACTACTCAGCCCGCGCGCCTAGAGCTCGTGCTCCACAACAAGAGAAGCCACCACAATGAGAAGCCCACGCACCGCAATGAAGAGTAGCCCCCCCGCCCCCCGCTCACCACAACTGGAAAAAGCCCGCAGGCAGCAACAAAAACCCAATGCAACCAAAAATAAATAAATTAAATAAATGAATTAAAACAAAAAAAAAGCTACAGCAATTAAAATAGTAAAGTCTGGGGGAAGCTATCACGTGAAAAGACAATTTGATCAACAGAACCATATAGACAGTCCAGAAATAGACATGAAACATTTAAGAATTAGTATGACAGTATGAATAAATATGCTTTGTCTCTCTGTAAACAGAAGGTGGACTATGGAGCCAATTTTGTAACCACCTGGAAAAAAATAATGTGGTCTTTCTTCTTCACTCCTTACTCTAAAATAACCAGATGAATCAATTGTGTTTAAATAAATATAAAAGAGTTACATCATAAAGAGAGAGAGACTAGAGCATAACTACTGGACAACATTTAAGACTGTTCTTTGATTTTTAGCATATGGGCCCCAAAGAAACATTCATAAATATTTACTGATTTACTGATATGGAAGCTGCATGGCTTTGTCCGTGTATGATAAGGAAGAGAGGAAATACTTTGATCAACCTAATTATATTCATGATACTAACAGTGATGAGTAAACTGCTGACAGTGACTGGGTTATCATTATGATAATAATAGGTTGATGCTATATCAACTTAAAAAAAACAGAGGAATCGGAGTCAGACTTGTGAGTAAATGACTGGTGTGCAGGAGAAACAAAGTGTGCAAAGTTGCTAATTTCAAAATTAGCAACTGTCACCCTTGACCGAGATTCTTTGGCCAGAGTAGAGATCTGACACAAAGGGCTATTTTCAAACACCCCAGTGATGACAAAACATTGGCAAATAAATACCCTAGATTCAAGGACACCAACTATTAAGAAATTTGGAACTTCTACTAATTTTGGGTGTGTAGGAATGAAAGGCAGGCCCAAACAAAGGAAGTACTATTCCATGAGCCTTTCTGGAACTTCTGAAAAAAAAGCATAAAATGAAACTTTTGGCAATCATTTCATTAAATCACTACTCTGGTTCTTTTCTTGCCCCTCCAGTATGGAAACACTATGAGTAGGAGAGTGTGTGTAGGTATAAAACTTTGTGATTATTGACTTTCTTTAAAAAATCAAAATATCAACTCTGCTTTTCTGTTCTTCTTTAAGACCTTATATTGGAAAAACCTATTATTTATTTTGATGAATAGCTGCTATCTATTGAGTCAAAAGCAGAAATGGTCATTAGTAATTTTTTTAATGTAGACATGTATTATCTCAATGAGCTTGGCCATGGTAATCAATTCAGTAAAAATTTATTTAGGCTTTACTGTGGGCAAGGCACGGGAGTAGGTGCTATAGAGACACAAACATGAACCATTTATTAATTCTGCCTTTTGGGGGTTTATTCTTTCTAAGACAGAGGAGGCATATAAGTAAATAGCTAACTACAATAACTTGGTGCCACGAGAGGTATTGATAAATGTATAAAGGATACACAAAAGGAAAATATTATTCTTCCAGGCTAGGTAATAAGGGAGGAAAAACAATAACTGTAATAGTAGTATATCCTTATGCTCCTCGGAGGAAAAATAATTAATTATAAAATTCAACTTTTCATTGTTAAAAGAGAGCTGGTATATAAATAGATGGACCAGCCAATTGACTGACTAGTATCACTGGAGGGAGGACAGTAATGAAGGATTTCCCTTTTAAAGACACAGTTTATAGTCTGCAAAATACATCAGTTTAGTTATCTTGCAATGTATGGAGTCAATTGGGTAGATTATAAACTACCTGCAGCAACTACGGTAGATAAAACATGGTCACAAACGCTTTGCAGCTGCTCCCTTTCAGAGGTGGAGTCTATTCTTCCACCTCATCGAATCTGGCCAGTCCTCGTGACTTGCTTTGACCAAACAATAAGAAGGAATTAATGCTTGTGCAATTTCTGAAGCATAGACTTCAAGAGGCCTTACAGCTTGTGTGTTTGCCATCTTTGAAAGCTACCTGGAAAGGAAACTTGTCTGGTCTACTTGAGGATGAGAAGCCTACGTGAGGAGAATAAAGCTGCCTCAGGCAACAGCCATCACCAATTTCCAGGCACATGAAGGAGGCCATCTTGAACATTCCAGCCCAGATGACCCTGAGCTGAGTGTAGCTGCCTGGGGAGACTAGGCAAAACCAATAGAGGAGTCACAGCAGCCAACCCACTAAGTGCTGGATTAAAGCAACTGATATGGAAATTGGTAGTTAGACTGGGATGCTACTGTAACAAAACCCTAAAACATGTGACATTGACTTTGGGACTGGGATCTGAGTGGCAGGCAGTGGCTAGAAGGGAGGTGATGATACTGTTAGTGGAGACTGGAAGAAAAGTAAGGAAATTGCTACTGGAGGCTGGAAAGACAGTGACCTGTGTTATGTAACCTTAGAATAACTGGAAAAATTGTTCCCTGTAGTAACTTGGAAGAAAGATATTTTATCTAATGAACTTGTACATCTGGCTGAGGAGATTCCAGAGATCTCTAAACAGAATGTTGAAAGTGCCAGGCTGTATATGATAAGGTATGAGAAGAAAATGATGAGCTAAAGAAGAAGCCATTTGGTTTGCAAGGTGAATTTAGAAGCTACAAAGAAGAGGCAGTACTTGCTGGGTTGGAAAATGAATTGTTAATCATCCAATCAAATGAGACCAAAGATCAAATCAGGGTGTAGGTGTAAGATTTTTTTGTTAAAATCTCTGAAAAATTTATGGCAAATTCTAGTAGACACTCTCTGCTACATAAAAGGGCTTCTAAGGCTCTCAAGGGTTTTCTAATGGCAGCTTCATATACAGCCCAAAGTAGAGAGAGGCTTGACCCCCCAAAAATTAAAGATGTAACTTTTGGGGCTTAAGCAAACTACAGTCAAATTCTAAGCAAACTCACAAAGTCTTTAAGAGAGTCCATCAGCTTGGACTAAAAGAGACTGAGAAAATTAAAAATGTAAAGAGGCCTCTGGGTCTCAAATTTCTATGAGCAGAAAGTATGCTGAGAAAGTTACTCAGCTGCAGACATGGGCCCTTTCTTATGGGAAAAGAAAGAGCTCTCAGAGGGAGAATCTGAGAGCCCAGAGGTTGGAGCCCCAAACCAAGCAGAAAAAGTGCACTAGGGAACCCATTCTACTAAGGGTAGAATTGAGCCTTAATCAAGGAACGTTTCCTTTCCTTGGAGCAGTGGAGTAATTGGCAACATGCATCTGACTGCATTTCAAAATTGCTATGGAGCAGTAACTGCTATGTGCTTCCTGTTTTCCTTTTTGAATAGGAGTGTCTGTTATAATTAGCCTGTCCCTGCCTCACCATTACATGGTGGGTATATGTGTGGAAGATAACGTCTCTTTAGTTCATAGTCCTCTGGATAAGGATGAGCTTAACATGAAGAATCTCATCCATATCTGGACCACATACACATCTTCAGGTACTGACTTTGAGCCTGATCTCATGACTGTATGAAAATTTTGAGGGTCTTGGGAAGAGGTGGATTTATTTTGCACTTGGGAGAAATGTAAATAATTGTGGCAGAGAGTGTGCTGTGGAAGATTAAATATGGTCATAGATCCTTTACAGCTCACCCATCAAGAAACAGAATCTATTTCCTCACTCCTTCAATCTGGGCTAGCCTTGTGACTTTCTGTGACCAATAGAATGTGGTGAAAGTGACATTGTGTGAGTTCTGGAGTCTAAGCCTCTAGACGTCTTATAGCTTCTGCCTCTAGATACACTGGCCTGAGACTTCTGTGTAAAGAAGCTGGGTTAGCCTATTGTATGAGTGAGTACAAGCATGAGTATGAGATGCCCAACCAACAGCCAGCACGTGAGTGAGGCCATCTTGGACTGTTTTAGCTAAGTCAACCCTCCAGGTAAATACAGCCATATATGTGCTCAGGTAAAAATAGCAGAAGATCCACCCAGCCAATCTACAGAAGTATTGCTTTAAGCCTGAATTTGGGTTTGTTATGCAGCAATAGGTAACTGATTCAGCAATCAATAAAAGGAATAATAATCATGGTAATGGTAATGACCATAATAATTGCATTGTTTCTCATGGGCAAGGTATGTGCTGAGAACTTTACATGCAGTATCTCCTTTCATCTATTCAATCATCCTATGACATTATTTCTCCCCCTTCCCCCCACCCCAATTACTTCTGCAATATCTCAGGCTTAGAGGACTCCCACCTCAGCCTGCCTGGCACCACCACCTGTGCCCTTAAGCACCACCCCAAGCTGCTAACGGCTTTTCTTGGAGATTTAAAAGCACTGTGAGTGATTTGTCAGCTATTTTTAAAGTCAATATGTAAAAGGTTATCAACTGAGGAGTGGGCCATAATCCTACAGAACACAAATTGCTAAAACTGAATGAAGTAACCTGTCCAAATATCAATTAAAACTTGCAAGGCTATAATTTTTGCTGACAGAATTCATCATGAAAAGCAACATCTCCAGTAATTCTGTTCATTTAGCACAGCAAGGGCTAACATAGTGAATGTCTGTATCCTACAAAGTATTGGGACATGGGTCCTAGGGCTGAATAGGACTTTTTTTTTCCCACATAAATCTCTCTCTTATCCCACCTAACTTTATGCTAAAAAGTCTATATTGACACATGAATGACCATTTATGTGTTTTGAGTTAAAATTAATTGTTTAATTTATGCATGTATTTATTTTTATGATTTCTTCATTTAAGTCACTTCTAATTAACTAAGCAAATACAATTCTCCTATGTATTATATTTTGTTTCCTTAATATTGAGACTTAATATACATGAAAGCAATGTAATTGAATATATAAATTTGTGAGGAATAATTATCATCTTTCATTAATTATTAAATTACATTATATAAAATAAGCCAAAATATTAATCTGACAAACCAGGAAGCATGAATTAACTACAGTTTATAGCACACAAAGCAACTGTGTTTACTTAGGATTCAGGTATAAATTTTCCTGAGAAAATAAGGTTCATACAGTTCATGTCTAAAATATCAAGACGATAGATACTATGTATAACTGAGTCACTTTGCTGTATACCTGAAACTAACACAACATTGTAAATCAACTATATTTCAATACAAATCAAAAAATAAAACAAAATAAAATAGGTCAATTCAAAAAAATAAAATTTCAAGAGGCAGGTTGGATAGACTAAGTAACTTGCACATTTAATTACTAAACTTTCTCAACTCAATATATTTATGATGTTTATGTGTTTGAAAGCCATTTACATGACGTCATCTGACTCTGGTTTTAATACTGTGTTGTTATTACAGATGACTTCAGCACCTGACCTTGAAAGTGTCCCAAGATAAGGTTCTTCCTTTGAAGCTTTAGTTTAGTAAAGAAAACAGTGAGAAATTTAGAAACTCTGAGCCATGCCTATGAGCTCAGCAGCCTTAAAAAGTGTTGCTTATTGTGGTTGAGAATCTGCCTGCCAGTGCAGGGGACACAGGTTCGAGCCCTGGTCTGGGAAGATTCCCACATGCCGCGGAGCAACTGGGCCCGTGAGCCACAACTACTGAGCCTGCGCGTCTGGAGCCTGTGCTCCGCAACAAGAGAGGCCGCGATAGTGAGAGGCCCGCGCACCGCGATGAAGAGTGGCCCCCGCTCACCGCAACTAGAGAAAGCCCTTGCACAGACACGAAGACCCAACACAGCCAAAAATAAGTAAATAAAAAAAAAATAAGTGTTGCTTATTTATATGCTTAGAAAAACATGCAAGTTGAACTTTATTTCCAGAAAAGCATCCATTCATTTTCATGAATAGGTAAAGACGATGTACTGCCTACAAAATAAGGCAAATATTTGAACTGCTTTTCAGCTGGACCACTGCGTAAGTAACCAGATTTTTCTTTGTACATTTTACCACAACTACTTTTGATCAAAGCCCTAGCCTATGTGCAAGAAAAAAAACAAAGCTAAGCGGCTCACTGCACAGGTCTGGATTAGGGCTCACTGCACCTTGGTCAAAGCAAAGCAGTTAATGCGCTGCCCACCTCTCTCTGCAATGCGCCTTGACAGAAAGGAGAAACCAAGAAAGCCCCACGGGAGAGCTTCATTTGCTCTTATGTTTATGTTTTTCAACCTAGACTCGCAAAGCATTGGCAAGAATTTTCAATAAAGTTTCAACTGGCTGGCCTTCAGGTGTTTAGGGTCCACTGACCTTATCCAAAGCTGCCTGTACCTCAGCTTCGCTCTCAGTGTCCAGCGCTGAGGTGGCCTCATCCAGCAGCAGGATCTTGGGGTTGCGAACCAGAGCTCGAGCGATGGCGATTCTCTGCTTCTGTCCACCACTCAGCTGGGCCCCTCTCTCTCCAACCAGGGTGTCAAATTTCTACAAGAGAAAGCATGGTGGAGCTCTTGAAGTATTTCAACTAGAAAAAGCTATGGAGCCTAGAAATTCATGAAGACATCAGGGAGCTTCATTTTGACCATCGTAATGAGTCACAAATTATAATAAAATAAATAATATCGAATTCTGACAAACTACTAACATACTCTGTGTAAAATTTTGTATGTTTCATGTACCAAGCTATACGCTCCAACTGGATAATTCAAGGGACTTACCTAGCAAAGTTGGACAACCTTGTACCTCAAACATTATTAGCTTAACCTCTGAAGAAAGAACTCACATGAGTTGAAATTCTCATTTCGAGGGCAACTACATTAACAGAGGCTTTACCTGTGGTAGTTTCATGATAAACTCATAGGCGTTGGCTTCCTTGACAGCTTTCTTTATTTCATCCATTGTTACATTTCCACGGCCATAACGAATATTTTCAGCAATGGTGGCAGAAAATAGCACCGGCTCCTGACTCACCACTCCAATTATTTCCCTCAGATACCTTACGTTAAACATCCTAATATCCTGCCCATCGATGGTAATCTGAAAAAACAAAATCCTTCCATTGAATATTTTAAACCTTCTGATGTATAAAGCATCAAGACTCTAATTTGTTACCAAAAAAGCCTTAGCTAATATTTAACTTATTTCAGTGGTTAGAAATGAGAATTGGAAATAAAGCAATGTGGAAGACTAAAAATAAAAAGTGTATTCTCTCTTTTGATATTTATTATCTTACATATACAGTTTTTTTATGGATGGATTATTCTCCATAAGTGATTATATATTCGGTTATACATTTTTGGCATAACTATTATTTTTGCTTACCATTACTAAATCTGAATAAAAATGTCCCTTTACCTACCTAGTCTACATATCATTTTGATGGCATTATGATGTTTTACTGTATGTAACATACCATATTTTACTTCAGCATTTCCCACCTGCTGAATATCTGGCTTCCTTCAAGGAACACTGAAGGACAATCATTGTAAAGGCACAGAAATACCAGGCCGAAGCATATGATTTATTTTTCTTCTCCGATAACAATTGCTTAACTTATACAATGACTGGCATATGTTGGGCATTTATTATTTGCTGAATAAAGGTTGAATAAACAACCCTCTAAAAAGATTTTTAATAATTTACAATGTCAGCAGGAATATATAAATATATATCTGCTTCATTGTAATTTATTAGCTTTTATCATTTTAATGTCTTTTCTAATTAATAAGTGTGTGGTGGTAGCTTATATTTATTTTAATTCATATACAATTATAAGTGAGGTTGAATATTTCTTTAAACTTTTTACAAATCTACATTTATTCTCGAAAGATTTGCATGTTCATATCCTATGATAGATTCATATTAATTTCTAAAATAGTGATAATAGTTTTCCCACATATATCATAAATTATTTGTTCCAATTTATTGCTTTCTTTTATTATAATTTTACTGATTTTTATGGGGAGAGATTTAAGGAAAAACTGAATCAGTCAACTGTACCACTGGGCATTTTTTCTATTATTTCAGCAGTAATAAAATTGCCAAATCACAATGTGAACAGTGAATATCTCTGAGTTATAGAATTTCTGAAGACTTTTTCCCCTGCTGACGTGTATTTTCTTTAAAAAATGTATTACTCCAATAATAATTTAAAAAATAAGATGTTTTCAAATGCTTATCCTCAATGGTTAGTATTTACTACGTTCTTTTTAAAAAATGAATAAAACTGTTTACACTTGAACCAACCTAGAGTTTGCTTTAGGAAATGAGGATGGACCTATGTTCCTCCTTGGTGTATCAGATTTTTCAAAGAAGGTTTGTTAATTTTATTAAAGTAAATAAATAAATAATTTGTGTATCCTAGAAAACTTTGTATTCATTCCTGCAATCTCTGTTGTATCTCAATGCCTTTTTAGGTTTTTTTTGTTTTTCTTTGTAACTTGTAAACTTCTGTTTTCATTATTGTTGAATTATAATACATTTCATTGTCAGGTAAACTCAACGTCCAAAAGTTGGTGCAGTTGAGGAAATTTGAATATATACTATGGGCTCGTATTGTATTAACATTAAATTTACTGATTTTTTTTTTTTTTTTTTTTTTTTTTTTTTTTTTTTGCGGTATGTGGGCCTCTCACTGTTGTGGCCTTTCCCGTTGTGGAGGACAGGTTCCAGACGCACAGGCTCAGCGGCCATGGCTCACAGGGCTAGCCGCTCCGCGGCATGTGGGATCTTCCCAGACCGGGGCACGAACCCATGTTCCCTCGTGTCCCCTGCATCGACAGGCGGACTCTCAACCACTGCGCCACCAGGGAAGCCCAAATTTACTGATTTTGATGATTGTTTTGTGATTATGTAAGAGAATGTCTTCTTCTCAGAAAATATATTCTGCTTTGCAGTAACCTGAAACTAACACAAACTGTAAATCAACTATACTCCAATAAATATAAATAAGTTAGAATTTATAACAAAATTTTTAAAGGCCAAAAAAATATCCCCTAGGCCATTACTGTTCTCCATGTCCCCAGAAGCTTCTTAGAGACTAACCCACTTTCCCCTTCAGATATTCCAACAATTAAGAAAACTCAACTGCCTTTGATGAATTTAATTACTGTCCTAAGATTTCTTGTGATCCTGAACACAAGGTTATTAATAATTGCTATATGGAATATTTTTGACCAAACTCAGTAAGTCCTCCCAGTGGTTTGGATGACTATTTTCCAGTGACCTAGTGGGTTATGAAAAGCTTAGCTGGAACAGAGGAGAGTGTTGTCTAGCTTCTTTGGCTTTTATCATCTTGAATACTTTTGTTAAAACAGCCCAAGGTTTTGAATGCATTATCCAGATGCATTGCAATTCTATAGTCTTTTTACCAAAATTGGATTCACATGCAAATTTGTTAACAACCAAAACAAAACAAAACAATTTCAAAGGCCTAATTGGTATCCAGCTTCCCACTTTGGAGAACATGGCTCTTCCCACTTACCATGCCCTCTGTGGGGTCATAGAGCCTCTGTATCAGCTGGACCACCGTGCTTTTCCCACAGCCGCTGTTCCCAACCAGGGCCACCATCTGACCGCTCTCTACCTTCAAGTTGAGGGCCTTTAAGATCTATGAGGGAAAAGAGAGAAAAAGAACACACTTCACAACAAAAGCCTAAAAGGGGAGTAATCTGATTCAATTTTAAATTTGGAAAAAAAGTACCAAATAAGGGAATATAATCTCAAAAGGAAAAAAGCACATACATATCAAAATAATAGAGACTATGGATTCTTTAAGATGATTAAACAATCAGTCTGAATTAGGAATTCCTATAAATATTACTTACAATACCTTGACATCAGGTCGAGCTGGATAACAGAAATGAACATCTTTGAACTCCAAATTCCCTTTGATGTTCTCTGGTTTGTGTCCTCTCTCTGAAAAACTGTCAATTTTAGGATTCTAAATAAAACAAAATTCAATGACTATTCCATCATAGGACAAACAATTGCATTTTTAAGGAATATGCTTCAGCAAATTCCAAAAATAGGACCCAGAATGGCAACTCAAGTTGAAGACAGTGTGTGTTTAAGGAAATATTCCTTCTCAGAAAATAGGCTTTTCTTGAAAAGTACATAAAGGATATATTCATTTCATTTTATATGATATTTCCCTTTAAGTTTCTGGCATATCCTCATAAATTTTCTAAATGGTCAAACATGCACATTCCTACAGCTGCAATAACAAAAACATACTACCATGGATATATCCAGGTATTTCAGCATTTAGTGACAATTAGCTTATTCCTAAACAACAAATGTAATGGACTGGGTTGAGAAGACTGAACAATTGGTTAGAGCCAAGTTATTTAGGAACGATGTAAATTTTGTATATATGCAGAAGTTGAACAATTTTCTCATGACTTAGATTAATGAAGTAGGAATTGCTTGGATTAAACAATCACATTTCAGTTACCTAGTTTGCATTTTCTCTGTGTAAACGCAGTGACGTACTTATGTCAAAATGATCTTCTTTATTTCACTGCAGTCAGTACAACTTATGCAATATAGTTGATTCAAAATTATATCATATGCGCAGTGATCTTTTTTTTTTTTTTGACAGGGGGCAACCCACAGCAAAGCATACTATCAATTTTGGTCCCACCAGTAACTTTTCCATCCACTCATCCTGTATACAAATCATAATATTCTTAGTCTGGCTACAAAATGAAAGAGAAAAGGAGGAAAACTAGGAAGACAAACATCTTTGCTTTGAACTCTAATAATAACACACTAGTGCAGATGTACTTTCCCAAAATGAGATCAGTGCTATTTGATTATTTAAAGGTAAACTTTCAGAAATATTAGTAAGAGGCATTTGATTTCATTCATTACTAAAGAGAGGTTGTTCACTTGGCAAAACTTTCATACGACATTTAACCGAAAGCCAGATTTAATTAGCCAGACCTCAAATAATTTTTCGGCATTAAAATAATAAATGACTCACATTATCAATAATAGCAAAGATTGCATATGCTGCTCCTCTTGCATTGGCAAAAGCATCAATACAGGGAGCAGCCTGTCCAACGCTGAAGGCTCCGATCATGATTGAGAAAAAGACCTGAGCAAAAAGAACACAAGGAAAAGTTGTAAGTCCTATTCTGGAGTCCACCATCATCTCAAATATGAGTTGTTTGGAATATACACTACCCAAAGGATCGCAATTAGGTTTATCCCTTTAAAATTTTTTTGGCAAAAGAGCAAAATTTAGAAGGTTACTATAGCATTTTATTGCATGAACAGGTTTCTTCAATCTCCAAAATATTTTTTTTGAAAAAAAAATATATTTTTTGTCTAGCTAGCCAAACTATCTGTTGCTCTTCTCCTGGACTTAGACAAAGTCAGAAAGATTTTTCAAACCTACTTCCTTGATTCTGAAGCTATTGCCACCAGAGGAAAACATTTTCCATCAGTATTATTTTTCAGTCCTATATGATTTTCTCTAACTATTCATGGAATTACACAGAATGTTCAAGATAAAACAGATTTTGGCCGCATGAAATTTTCCTTAAAAAGTACTATGTTATGTATTAATACATATTTTGGTAAGACTTTTAATATAAAAAATAATAGTTCACACATTATAAAACACTAAATCACACCTGTGTGCAATGATTAATATACAATTATTCTGTACTACAGCACACAAACTTAACACATTTGCCTTTATATTTTTTTCACTAGGAAAATAAATTGATATAGAAAAGTCAACACTATAGCTTCAGGAATCCAGATTATCAACAAATGTTAACTGAAGAAAACATAAATGAAGAGAAATTACTCCTTTATCTCTGGGCATGCTGAAACATCTACTTATAGTTTGTCTTTTCTCAGAAGACGGTAACAGTAACACTTCACATACCCAGAACTCAAATATCTCTCAAATATCTATGGGCTACCTGCAATACAGAGAAAGACCAGTAAGAGAGCAAAGCCGTCTCTACCAAAAGCAATGCAATGAAGTCAATGCACTAGAGTTCTCAGTCTTTATGCAGAGGGCATCGCTGGGCTCCCTGCATCACGGGCGTCACTCTGTAGCCCTACTCGGGAGAAGTCACTGTCTACGTACTACAAATGGGGAGACCAGGCCAGAGAGGGCACACTCATCACAAAGGGTGAATGGCAGAGTCAGGATTCAATCTCCTTTCTTCATAAAATTTAGCAAATGAGGAAGTAAAGAGAGGTGGAGAACTTCCGAGCTGACAACCAGAGAGGAGACCAAAAGGAGAAAAAACAGACTCAGCAATGACGGAAGCTCATCTAGCCAATCAGCCCTCAAAAGGTCAATGCAGTCTGAAGGTACTACCCTAGAGAACATTTTGAAATGATAAAGTTTTATAATGTCCCTAAGCCATCATCAAGGGGTCCTCTGTTTAGAAAGATAGGGAAGTGCAGGTTTTAAAACATGGCTAGTTGAATGGTTACGTGTTGCCCTGACCGTCACTGACATGGAAAGAAGGTCACAATACGTTGCTAGTTTATAAAACGTTTACAAAAAGGTATGCATAATACAATCCCAGTTTTGAAAGGAAACAAAATCCACATACAGAAAATAATCCGGAAGATATACACCAAAAGTTATCATTAAGTATATATGGATTATTAGATCACAAGTAATTCTAAGTAATTTCTAATTTTTCAAATTCTTCTAATTCTTTGTATAACTAGTATATATTTTTATAATCAAAAAACGAAGATATTTTCATTTTGTAAATGAAAAAGAAACTAAAATAACTTTTCATCTTGTATTTGGATAGCTGATGTTTTATATCACGTAAATTTAACATTCTCTCATAGTATGACCTACGTATAATAATGTTTACTTTCTTATATAATGAAACTCAAAGGCAGAATGAGGGTGGCGCCACTACATATTTGTTCATTCATAAATTCATTCCATTTTTCAAAATTTATATGCTCCATGTGTTTCTCAATTGGTCTATCTACATGTTATGCCCTGTGTATTCTACAAGGTCAGCTCTACCCACAGGACAGAGCAAAGGTTTACAGAATGAAAAAAGCCTAGAACCATGGCTCATCCTTCAAAAAGGAGAATGAAAGAAAAGAAAAGGTAGGTGGATAAACAACATTTTCAGATTCTTCATAAATATTAGGAAAACAACTTACTGTCATTGCATTTCCAACAGTGTACTCTTTTGCTATAACTAGAGTGGACGCATACCAGAAGGCCAGCGCATATGATGCATATATTAACAGGAAGGCAATGCCCATGGAAATGTTCGCCGAAATAGCTTTTTTAATTCCAATCTTTTTGGCATTTTCTAGATGTTTCTGATACCTACCAGAAAATGAGGGGAAAACATGATAATAAGAAAACAATCCATAATCTGAGCCATGTTCACCTCCTTGATAGTTGGAGGTTTAAGGCACAAAGCCATAAAAGAAAGCCCCGGTGAGACCCGGCTTCCTGGGAACTCAACCAATTCAGGATTGGCCAGGACTAGAACCCATCTGAGCCTTTACTTTACTGGCCTGGACCCTCCCTTGGTCCCTACCAGTCCTACCAGTGTTCCCATAGCTGTTCCAGGATTGAACTCCCATCCCTGGGAGAACATCACCATCCCTTCATGGCCAGCATCACAAGTCAAGGTAAAGGTGGAAGAAGAGAAACCAAGCGAAGCCAACCAGGAATGACGCCAAAATGTAAATACTATTTGGGACTCTTAAAACGGATTCTTAACACAGGCAAATTTGTCTTCTCCAGAGAAGAACCTCCTTCCACGGCCCCACTGGGTGAGGGACAGGAATTTTACACGTTTGTGTACTTATACTTGGGCTTTTGCTTTGGTTTGGTTTTTGTTTTGTTTTGGTTTTGATCAGGCTGACCTTCAACTGTCAAGCCTGGGTACAAGGTTATAAACTGGTCACTGCTTATGGGATACAGGCTCTTACTCAACTTTTCTAGATTTTAGTTTCATCACTTGTAAAACAGAGTTACTCTTTTTTTAATAGAAGTATAGTTGATTTATAATGTTGTGTCAGTTTCAGGTGTACAGCAAAGTGATTCAGTTATACATACATATATATATTCTTTTTCAGATTCTTTTACCTTATGGATTATTACAAGATATTGAGTATAGTTCCCTGTGTTATACAGTAGGTCCTTGTTGGTTATCTATTTTATATATAGTAGTAGGTATATGTTATTCCTAAACTCCTAATTTATCCCTCCCTTCCCTTTCGCCTTTGTTAACCATAAGCTTGTTTTCTATATCTGTGAGTCTCTTTCTCTTTTGTAAATAAGTTCATGTGTATCATTTTTTTAAAATCCACATATAATCGCTATCATATGATGTTTGTCTTTCACTGTCTGGCTTACTTCACTTAGGATGATAAGCTCTAGGTCGTTCCATGTTGCTGCAAATGGTATTATAAAATGGAGTTACTAATGCCTACCTTGCAAGACAATTATGAGGTTGACAGATAATGATAGAACGTTGTTAGTACAGTGCTGGCGTATAGCTGGAAAAACCTGATAATTCCTATTCCTATTATTATTACTATTGTTTTAGAATTTAATGTCTTCCTAAATATCGCTCATTCTATTATTGTCATATTTTTGAATATTAATTAAAATTCATATTACTGCCTTCTAGGATTTGACATAAAGGTATAAATGTCTAGAACGGTTCTGTCAAATAACAATATTTTTTCCATCAATTTCAGTTAAGCCTTCCATGCTAGATGCAAAGAGTCTATAAATTTTGATTTTGGCTCCCTAAAATCAGAAAAAAAAAAAATCCACTGATATACAGTGAGACTTTAGAGAAAATACCACATACATTAGAGCGTTTCTATTTCTAACAAAAGACAAGCAACATCATATCTTTTTCAGTTTAACCAAATAAGATGTTGAGAATTTGTTCATTTTTTTAAAATGTACGTTGCCACCAAAAATTATGTCTTTCAATTACTTAAAGCACCCTACTCTGCAGTGCTGTTTCCTCAGTGTTGGATGATGCATACATTTAGCTGAGCTGCGTCCCTGGGGAGACAGCCAGCTCGCCATGCCCAGCACTGTGCTTAGTCCCAGGTGGCCCAGTTGCAAGGTGTGGGCACGTCAGCCCCAACGTGACACGGGCTCCAGGGACAGTGGTGGACATGCTGTAATTACCTTCGCTGAGGCGGCTCGCTTACTGCTGCTAATGGAGAGGCACTGATTACACTCATCCTGAGGTGTGTGGGCTACTGTGTACAGAAAGCAGCAGTGAGAGAGAAAAAGGAAGAGTTAGAGAACCAGGTATAGGCTGGCTTTGAAGAGGGCTTAAGGAACAGAAAAATAGAAAATGAAAAAGAGGGGAGTAGGGAACCTTTGCTTTTAAGGCTGGAGAATTGCCAGAGAATTTCTCTTTCAAAGAGTTGTGGGTGGGGCTTCCCTGGTGGCGCAGTGGTTGACAGTCTGCCTGCCGATGCAGGGGACACGGGTTCGTGCCCCGGTCCGGGACGATCCCACCCACATGCCACGGAGCGGCTGGGCCCGTGAGCCATGGACGCTGAGCCTGCGCGTCCGGAGCCTGTGCTCCGCAACGGGAGAGGCCGCAACAGTGAGAGGCCCGCGTACCGCTAAAAAAAAAGAGTTGTGGGTATCAGGAGTCCCATAGGATGGCAAAAGAAAATACTTCACATGGAGTCATACTTCAGCGATATTAGGGAATGTTATTATTTAAAGAAAACTGGTTGGGGCATTTAAGTAGAGCTGAGTAGCCTTTATTAGGGGGCTTTGTTCTGGCCTATAGGTTTTCGCCTATCAAGTTCCTTTAGAGCAGGGGTACTCCACCTGGGATCCCCGGTTAAGGAACTTGAATGGGAAAAAATTTACATATTTAATTTCACTAACCTATAACCGGAATTTAGCATTTCCTTCAATTCTCAAGGCAGGCAACAAACTGCTGTATGGTTAGCAGTAACTGTGCCTGTGTTGCCAAAAGAAATCCTAGATCATTTTCATACCACTCTTCTAATTATTACAGATATCTTAAAGTATCTTTTACCTGCAACCCGCTTTGAATTACAGTAAATATTTGACCCGTATTTAGTTCTTAGTATTTAATAGGTTAAGAATAGAGATATGTAATTACCACATGACACTTTTAAAATGTTTTGATAACTGTACTTCACTATAATTGGTTTCCTTTGTAATCCTACATATTTTGTGTTATGCATTTAAAATCATTATTTTAAGAAGGGAGTCCATAGGTTTCATCAGACTGCCAAAGAAGTCCATGGAACATAAAAAGGTCAGAACCCTGCTGTAAAGTCTGACGTTAAACTCTAGCCATCAGTAAAGGGTGCCTATATTTTGTGGGCGAGGGGTTAATATTAGGTAAAGGAAAGCAGTAGACACATATCACAAAAGAATAAGTGACAAAATGTAAAAGTGGGTTCTTTGAACTAGTGGACAAAAAACCTGACCTTTTCAGCTCTCTGTTCTGGCCCCCAAAAGCTATCACAGTCTTGATGGCCCCTAGAGCCTCTTCTGCCACAGCGCCTGCTTTTGCATATGCAGCTAGTTCTTTGTCACTAAATGCTGAGAGAATCTGGAAAAGAGAGAAACATTCATGCCTTTTGTATGGGGAAAAATGTTAAAAGACAGTCTGATCAACTCTTTCACTTACTTTTTCTTCCCAAACCCTGTCCTTTATCAAACATTGTAGATATGAAGCAAACCACACTCACTGTACCCGATCCAACGGCTGCTTCCACTCCCTACAAGGGGCGGATTTGATCCGCCCTGGTGACATGCTCCCCAAGAGGAGTCCTAAGCAGCTTTCGGCAGGAAAGCGCCCTTTGCAGGAAAGAGCTCTCTGCAGGAGGCCCCTTGGTCTTGTCGCTAACCTTAAACCAGGCGCCCCCGTGCTCTACTCACCTCTGGCCCTAGCACACCTTTCAGATCTTTTGATCACGCAATACTTTGTGTAACTTGTTGGTTCTTTCCAGAGATCAAAGATGTAGAAATGCAGAATAAGTAATTAACAGATGACCAGATCTTTTCCCTAGCTTCCCCTTCAATAATCTCGTGAACAAAACTGTGTGAACAAGATAGCATCTAAAGAAAGATCACAAGAGGTCAACAAGCCCGCACACGAGCCTGCACGCAATGGAGGAGGGTGATGACTCTGACCCCCTATCTCAACAATTAACTGAGGTTACTTCCCCTTTTCCATTGAAAAGCTTTCATGACTGAACAGAATCTTCAGAGACGGTTTTTTGGGGACACCAAGGCCACCATCTCCCCAGACTGCCAGCATTCCGATTAAAAGTAACTTTCCTTTCTACCAACTTTTGCAAGTATTGATTGTTTTTAAGCAGCGAGCAGCCGGACTTGATTCGGTAACAGAGTCAGCAAAAGGAAATCCACACATAGTTCTCTAGATAGTGTTTTTTGGGAGTAGTGTGGAGTTCTGTATCTACTACCGTTTGTTCTCTGTTAATTGCAAAATAAACTAAAATAAAACCTTACTACTTGGAAAGGATTCACCATCCTTTTTTTTTTATTGTGTCACGATTTTTAATCACTTTGAAAACCATACTTCCAGGCCTACTCACGGGTATTCTACTGAATAAGATGGCTAAACAAGATGTTGCAGGAGAACAGTAAAGGAAGAATCGAAACAAAAGAGATGCCAGAGTCTACTAAGTAAATCATCAACCCCAGAATGAGCAAAAATTGCCAGTAAAGTTTCTCAACTCTGGAGTGTTGGTTGAAATAGAACAGGTTTTGTGGATTTTACTGCAAGGCAAAATTGTCAGAGTGCCATTTAACTGTCACAGGTAACAATTCAAAGTAAATAGGACAAATCTAAACTTATTTAAATGTTTTATATTCATGCAATAGTTTGAAGGAACGTCATATTTTTAAATTATGTTTCCTGAAATAAGGACATGACCATTTATGTAATTTACATTAGTACGCCAGAAGATTTACCTAAAGTAGTAACAGTTCCAGAAACAAAATGTAACTGAGGTAATAACTGTGACATTTTGCATCACATTAAAAACAATCTTCCTTATTAGAGCACCAGATTAACAACGTGGTCCTGGATGTGGTTTCAAATGACATTTAACATGGATCTGCACGAGTACCAGAATCCTGCATATTGAAAATAACTCTGTCTGCGTGGGTTAACACACACGGAAATGCCCACGTTTCACATACCTTTGCCCAAACAGCTGTAGAGAGTCCCAGGATAGGGCTGATGGCCATTATCACAAGAGTGAGCTTCCATCCTCTGAGAAACCCCACTATGAATCCTGCAAAAAACGTGGCTATTGCTTGAAAGAACATTCCAACCTTGTCACCAATTCCTTCACTGATTTTGGAGATGTCACTAAAAAAGATCACACCTAAGTGGTTACAGGCAGGAGGTCTTCAGTCAGAAAGGTGAAGCAGACATCTAACAAACACAGAGACAGGCAACACTGGTTCAGACTCCTGCAAGCCTCTTTCACAGTCTTAGCCTCTTGAATGACATTTTTCCCCACCTAAATACTGTACAAAGGAAGAAATTCAGGATTAGTTCACGCTTCTAAGAAGTTAATAGCATTAAAAGTTGATGCTATTCAATTAGTTAATCCTGTTAGAGAAACATTAGCATTTTGAACCTATGAGTCAATTTGTTTAAAGGCAGGAGCTAGGGGGCTTCCCTGGTGGCGCAGTGGTTGGGGGTCCGCCTGCCGATGCGGGGGACGCGGGTTCGTGCCCCGGTCTGGGGGGATCTCGCATGCCGCGGAGCGGTTGGGCCCGTGGGCGATGCCCGCTGGGCCTGCGTGTCCGGAGCCTGTGCTCCGCGGCGGGAGGGGCCACGGCGGTGGGAGACCCGCGTGCCGCAAAAAAAAAAAAAAAAAAAAAAGTAAAAGCAGGAGCTAGGAAGGGCACTGCAACAGGAATAGGGAAGGGCTCCTTGCTTCTACCCTTGATGATATTTTCAACGCACTCTATTCTCAATACAGCAGCCAGTGTGATCCTTTGAAAATGGAAATCTGAACATGCTACTCCTCAGATCAAAAATGCCCAGTGGCAAAGCTGAGGCCAGCCAGGCCCTACATGCTCTGATCCTCCCTTCTCTTGGACCTCATATGCTCACTACCCTCTTGCCAGGACCTCCAGTCAGGAAAAGCTTATCATCTATGTCCCCCTGCTGGAACGTAAGCAACAAGAGGAAGGAGATCTTTGTCTCATTCACTGGTATATCACAAACATCTAGAACACTGTTTGGCACATAATAGACCCTCAAGAGCTTCCCTGGTGGCGCAGTGGTTGAGAGTCCGCCTGCTGATGCAGGGGACACGGGTTCGTGCCCCGGTCCGGGAAGATCCCACATGCCGCAGAGCGGCTGGGCCCGTGGGCCATGGCCGCTGAGCCTGCGCATCCGGAGCCTGTGCTCCGCAATGGGAGAGGCCACAACAGTAAGAGGCGCGCGTACCGCAAAAAAAAGAAAAAAAAAAAAAATAGGCCCTCAAATATTTGTTGAATAAGTGAAGAGTCAATAAGTACTAAGATAAGTCTCTTTGTGAATTCATTCAATCATTGATTCACTCATTCATCCATCTTGAGGGTCATCTTAATATCTGTCAGGCCTGTGATAAATATCTGTTTGTCTCCATGAGAGATAAACAAGTAAAGGATGTAAGCTCATTCCTCAAATACGCCTACTACATAACTAAGGCAAAAAAATCTAACAGATAAGGAAAATACATGGGCATAGGCTGTAATTTCTAAAGATGGCTATCCAATGATCTATTCCCAATACACACCAAATGCTTAATCTAGGAAAAAAAATTTTTTTCATTTAAAATCTTCCTTGGACATATTTTCACATACTTAGCAGTTAATTTCTTTATGAAAGTGTGGTGTTAACAGTATACTTACTCTGTTAGCCGAGTATTGAGTTCAGTGGTGTCATTGATGTCAAACCAGCCTATTTCCTGTCGTAGAATAGCATGAAAAAACTCTTGCCTAATTTTCTTAATCTGTCGGCCAGCTGCCAAAGTCCAAAATGAAACTTGTATATAGGCAGCAACAAGAACTCCAGCACCTAATCCTGAATAATAATATGCATATCTGGAAAATAATTCAAAAGTTTCTTTTAAATATAGTCTTTATCTCTTTGGGGAGAAATATTCAGAAATGGGAATTAGTCAATTTACAGACAGATCACAAAGACCGTGTAGGACATTGTAACAAACACACATTAATTTTTTTCTCTTTTCTTAAATTATAAGAGGATAATGGCAAATCTATCCACTTGAATGATCAGCCAAAGGTAAAATAAAGTTTTGTGGTTAACTGCAAAAATATAATGGTGCTCATGAACCATTTTTAAACTGATATTGACAGTTTGTAAACACAATTTGCCTCTTTCATAATTCATATTCTAGACTTGCATATCTTACTGTACTTAAAAAGTGCACCACATTGCAAATACAGGACTAAACAGACCGAGCATGCAAAATGGTTCTTAGTATAAGTTTTCCCGTATTGTTTACACAAAGAACAAAAAACCCTCTTCCTAATTGGCAGAAGTTGAAAGGTGTTTTAAAAATAGAACGCTAGGGGCTTCCCCGGTGGTGCAGTGGTTGAGAATCTGCCTGCTAATGCAGGGGACACGGGTTCGAGCCCTGGTCTGGGAGGACCCCACATGCCGCGGAGCGACTGGGCCCGTGAGCCACAACTACTGAGCCTGTGCGTGTCTGGAGCCTGTGCCCCGCAACAAGAGAGGCCGCAATAGTGAGAGGCCCGCGCACCGCGATGAAGAGTGGCCCCCACTTGCCACAACTAGAGAAAGCCCTCACACAGAAACGAAGACCCAACACAGCCAAAATTAATTAATTAATTAATAAACTCCTACCCCCAACATCTTAAAAAATAAAAAAATAAAAAAAATAAAAATAGAACGCTAAAATGTCATGAATTCAAACCAATTTGGAGTGAAGTCTTCACTAAATTAGAGGAAAGTTAGTATCTTTATTTTTTTTTAATTTAATTAATTTATTTTTAGTTTTTTGGGCATGCCCCGCAGCATGTGGCATCTTAGTTCCTCTACCAGGGAAGGAAATTGTGCCCCCTGCGTTGGAAGCGCGGAGTCTTAACCACAGGACCATGAGGGAAGTCCCAAAAGTTACTATCTTTAAAAGTAATAAATTCAATTTCAATACTCTCAAATATATTTTCTACATCATTTTACAAACTGTTTCCAGATAGAAGCCTTTCAGGCCTGCTATGGCAAACAGACAGTACTCATTTACGTCAGCAGCATTAGTTGATAAGTAAACATACAAACGATATGTGACAGGCTCTTGGGATTTCTACGAAGAAGGCTGAATGAGCGGGAAAATGCCATAAATGACATTACTGGATCAACGGACAAAACTGGAATACAGATGATAGATTGGATCAAAGTATTGTATCAATATTAAATGTACTGAGGTTGATAGCTGTACTGTCGTTGTAAAGAGAATGTCCTGTTCTTAGGAACCATGCTGAAGAATTTATGAGTAAAGGGTCATACTCTGTGCAGTTTATTTAAATGGCAGGGGAGGGGGAATAAATGAAAACAATAGGTTAAAGTGTCTAACAAAAGGTAAAGCGTATACAGGGACTCTTTGTACATTCTTAAAACTATCTGTAAGTTTGAAATTATTTTCAAATAAAATGTTTTTAAAAGTACACCATAAAGAAGTACATATGTATATACGCATATATTAGCCAATTACCTAGTCATTTCTTCTTCCAGAATTCTGGCTGGATTTAGCATTAACAAGGAAAAATTCACTAAATAAAAACAAAACAAAACAAAAATAAGACATTTTTGAAAGGCACTGCCAGGTTTTAAAAATCTTTTTTCTCTTTCCTTTTCACTCTCAAGTCACTCTTTTCATTTGACTCATGTAAAGGGCCCAAGGGTTTAGGTGCATTTAGGGTCCAGTTAGGGGAAGTTAAGCCCTCCCAGGTTCAGCCCCCTTCCTAGAGGTCTTGGGCCTTGAAGCAAAGCAGCTTCCTAAGGCAGCAGAGAGGAGCTGACGAAGGGCATACAGAAGGCAGAGGGGGAAAAAAGAAATGGTCCACATAGAAAACACAAGATTTAAGGGGCACTTTTTTTCTTAGTGGCGCAAAGCACTTTCCACATACTTGCTTCTTTTGATTTTACTCTACTATATGTGTGTGTTTTCCCTTACATGCTTCCTCACGACGTAAGTAATAGAAAGGCTGAATTACATGCGTTGCAAAGGAAGAAAAGTTAAAGAAAAGAAAAGATAGCTGAAGACAAGTTGCTCAAAGACAAGTCAGTAGATCACTGGTACTCGGTCACCATCCTGCATTCCCTGTCCTGGTATTTTTAAAGCAGTATTAACTGGAAGGAAATTGTCTTTTAATTTGAACTAATTTGATAAAAATGTCAATGTGCCTTTTCTGGTTTACATGTTTTAGTAATAGCTAGGATTTATTGAGCATTTATTACATGCCAGGCATTGTTCTCAACACTTTACATGCATTACTTCATTTAAGTTTCACAGCAACTCTATGAGGTAGGACTATTTCATAAATTCCCATTTTACAGATGAAGAAATTGAAGCACAGGGAGATAAAGTAACTTACCCAAAGTCACACAGCTAGCAAGTAGGCTGAGAGTCCTAACACTATACCATACAGCTCCTGACACTATACTACAGTGATTGATTCATGTGGTAATGACTTATTTTCACTTTTTCAAAAACACAGAGTGAAAAAATAAAAAGGAAGCAGCCCATATCTACTGCATTCACATAATCATAGGATAAAATGTCACCACAGCATTGATGAGAAAGCACACCAGGGTAGGCATTTCCCCTTTACCATGATGCTAGCAGAGAAACTAGTCTTTGTACTAGCCTTAGATTATGTTTTCTGGGTGCTGTGTTACCATTCTTACCTTCCTCCAAAGGAAAATAAGGTAGAAATTTATTTTAAACTACTGTCAGGATCAATTACCAGGCATGTGGCCCTGATGGAGGCATAATTTTCCCCTTAGGATTGTTCTTTCTACGGATGTTCATAGTGAAGTGTTTCTGCTTATTAATCTAGCTCTTTATCAGTTACTAGATCCTTGAGGAATCAGACCGTATTTTACTTCTGTTCTTATCTGTTCCATTTTGCAAGCTCATTTCCTTCCTGAGTTCATAAATCTGACACCTTTGATATGCAACATTGGAACCGTGTTTCGAATTACAGGCAGACAAGCTATCCTAAAGCTGTGGTATTTGTAGAAACCATTGTCCAAAACCACAGGCAACCTGCAGATATATGGGTACCTGGCTATTTTTTCCCCCTGAATGTAGAAATCAGGTGAAATCCTAGAATGAGTTTTACTCTCCTCCAACACCAATATTACAACTCAGATTGACCCTCCCTGCTAGGAAATAAGAATCTACAAACAGTCCAAGTTTGACCTGCTCCTTTCTCAGAGTCCCAGGCCAAGAATGGCAATCTAATTCTGGGTTAGTAACCGTAGGAGCCCCAAAGCCCTCAGGAAACCAAGAGTTTCTGCTGCCTGACCACAAATGTGAGGCAAATGTGTGTTGATGTCTCGTTCCTGGAAGAGCCATGGAACGAAATCTGGAATTCTAGACCTGGAAATCTCATGGAATTAGTTCTGGAAAAGGCCTCGACCTGGTCCTCTCAGATGCTACCTATTAAGCTTCAGTCTCCTAAACAGTCTTTAAGTAGTTATGTGGTTGAATGCTTCACAACGCTGTCTGCCTGTTAGAATCCCGTGGGGAGCGTGAAAAAATATAGCTGCCCAGGCTCCATCCAAGACCAGCTGAATCAGAACCTCTGGCTGAGTCTAGATCATAATTCTAAAAAGTGTCCCCAACTGATTCTAATGTTCCAGGATGGAGAACTCCTACTCTAGTCTGCCTGAATGCCTCCCATAATGAGGAAATGGGGAATTCTAGAAGCCGCCTATTCATTTTAGAGAGCTCCCATATAATTCATCCATTTCATAGATGGGGAAACAGAATCTTAGAGTGGTTGTTTCATATCCAAGTTCTTACAGCTAGTTTCCCCCCAATATTTATGTTCCAGACACTTGACATAAACTGTCTCATTTAATTCTATCAGTAGGTCTACCTTTCAAAGGTGAGAACAGTAGGGATTATAGAGGTTAAGTAATTTGCCCAAAGTCATAAGCTGGTAAGGGCCTAAATAATAAATGTATACCTTAAGGATTACATGGGGAGACATTACATAAGGTCACTCTGAGTCTCAAAGTAAATCAATGTCTGCCTTACTTGATTCTGCCCAGGACTTCTTTTATTATATAGAAACACTCAGCACAGGACAGAGTTGGTGCATGTCCAGGCAGCTTTGGCAGTGTCGGTAATTAATTAAGGTAACTGGGACTCAAAACTGCCTTTTCCTCTCATCTATGTGGCAATGCAAGGGCACGCAGGGTATATTGATTTCTCCACAGAATCTCCTACATTATTAGTCACACAGACTTGGCATAAAATATCAGGTTCCTAATACTCTGCAGAAAAACTGTTTCCTATGACTCCATTCTTAGGTTTGGATGAAGAATGTTTTATGCATAGTTTCTGCACAACTGAGTCATTGTGACGGAACAACCTTGTCACAGAGCCTTTATTCTGTTGACAAGGATGGGCTCTGTTCACAGTAAGTCACCATCAGGCCCTCCTGTAATTAAACCTTTTTTTCTTCTAACATTCCCTTCTCATTTGGCTCCCATCTAGTCTAGCTGTCCAAGAATCCAACGATTCTAAAGAATAGACTCTAAATAACGTCCTCTCTATGAGATGAGCTAGTGAGCTCAGCTAAGTACAGCTGAATACTCTATCTACTCTCAATCCCCAGGATTTTTGCTAAACTACAAATGTAAACATACCAATGAGCTCTCTGAGTATGAAATATAACAACTTCGTCTTCTCCAAAGAGGCACGGGAGTATTATTTGTACACACTACTAAAGAGCGGACATTGGAATTAATAACATTTGAACTTCCCATTCCAAACCCTCCAAGACAGCTAATACGCCTAATGACAAATGCGGCTGTAGAGGACCAAGTGTCATTTAATTTGGAGGCCACTGAAACTAAGCTGGCAACTCGGGTGAGTTTATCACTCCAGGTATTACAGGTCTGTAAGTAAGCTCATGCCATGTCCCAGAGAGACCTTGAATTTAGCCCTGGGCACAGTACATGGCACCTGTCTGCCATTCCAGCTTCAAAGCGATACGGTTGCATAATTAGAAACACAGAAAAGACAAGCAAACTGCTCCAAATAAGAAAGTTGTGGAATTACTGCGGTGTTAGCAAAAACAAAAATAGGACGGATAAAACCGAACCAAATGCCAACTCCCCTGTGATAAGAGCACTGCATCAGATTTCTCAAAAAATTTAATTGTGATAATATACACAAAACCATCCTAACCATTTTAAGTGCAGAGTTAAGCAGTGTTAAATATATTCACGCTGTTGTACAACCAACCTCCAGAACTTTTTCGCCTTCCCCCAACTGAAACTATGCCCATTAAACAACTCCCCGTTTTCTCCTCCCCCAAGCCTGCTACCACTATCTTACTTTCTGTTTCTATGAATTTGGCTACTATAGACACCTCATCTAAGTGGAATGATACAATAATTGTCTTTTTGTGACGGGCTTTTTTCACTTAGCATAATGTCCTCAAGGGTCAACCATGTTGTAGCAGGTGTCTGAACTTCCTTATTAAGGCTGAATAATATTCCCTTGTATGTATATAACACATTTTGTTTATCCACTCATTCGTTAATCTGATTTTTTTAAATCCTGAGTTGAGACCCATTTTTTAGTGATGCGTTTGAATATAGGCATCATCCTACTGTATGTGTGTGTGTGTGTGTGTGTGTCTTATAGATATAGATCTTATAAGAAGTACAAGGAAAACAAATAGAAAATTCCTCATTTCCTTAAAGGCTTTTTAAACTATCCTATCTTACTCCAATTTTACCTTTATGGTGTTGAAGTTCTGGCCACCGGTCAAGCACAAGTAATCCATTTAAAACTTTCCCAAACACATTTTTTTAAAGGAGAAAGTTATTTACATTGGCAGTATAATGTATATGGTCATGGCTGGGATGGCAGAAAGACCTGGGTTTGAATTCTGCCCTAATACTGTATAACTCTGGACAAGCCTCAGTGTCTTCATGTGTCACAGAAAATAATATTACCTACTGTGTGGGACGGTTCTTGGAGGCTTAAGTGAAATAAGACCTAGCACACGATATACACAATGAAAGGTTACTATTATTGGTGTGATTTTTATTATAAAGAGGTTCTTCTCAGAGACAAGAGTACTGGAGAGTAAATAAACGATTTTTGTAGGAGCTTGATTTAACTTTTGAAGGATGCTTTTACTAGACTTCTAAAAGGCATTAATATTCATCAATATTTATGTAAAGTACAGCTTTTTTTCCCTGTTGTATAAATTAAGCAATCATGTTCTCTTAGGTAATTACAATTAAGCCCTACAATGCTAAGCAAATATGTAGTTCTCAATCAGTGAACACTGAAAACTCTTACTGAGTGTCATCTAAACTAGAGAGTCCACTTTTTCTCAGATATCTTTACTGTGAAAGCTGCCTTTCCTTTGTCAGTTGTTTTCCTTCTATTCCACCATCTGTGTGCCAGTAAAGCTTCACTCGGTCTTCTCCAGCCTGGTGCTCACAGGTCTCTTGGGAGGAACTGAGCTATCATGCTTCACAGAAAGCATGAACATCTTCCTTTCTATGTTAAATCTGGCTAATATGAAAATAACTTTGTGCATTGAAACCGCACTCCAGTGCTGTTGACACAGCCTCTCACATAGATGACATTAACTTACAGGACTCCTTTGGCTCTTCAGTAATTATAGTCCTTTGAGTGAGTTTCAAAGCACATCATTTTCACATTGAGTCCACTGACTCTTTAGTATTCTGTCAAGTAACAAGTCAACCTTGTTGATCCAAAAATTAGAGACAGAAAGTGGGTCTAATTTTAGCAAAAAGGATGGGGGAAGATAAAAAAAGAAAACCAGAAACAGACCTACAAGCTGAGCATAGCTAAGAAGTACTACCACGCAAACTGATATATTCTGAAGCTCATCAGTAATCACTAATGGGATGGACACTGCACAGACATACTCTGTTATAGTTCCACCATCCTCACGTAGACTGACTTCCTTACTTTATTTAAATGCAAAACTTTCTGGAGATGGGTGTTTCCTTATTCTATATTTAAAGTCAAATAGCATACACCTATTTGTTGAAATTTAAATGAGTATTTGAGGAAGTTTTCTGAGACTGTTACAACCCCTTCTGTGATATCTGGAGTCACCCAGATGTCCGAACCATGAAGCAAGTAGAGGATGAATAGAAAACTCAATGTCTAATCTTCCACTCAGTTAAACATATATATAAAATACATATATATATTTTTAAATAGAGAAATGCTTACCTGGAAAGGAGAAGTTTCCTCCAATATTAACAAATCTGTCAGTCATTTCTCCAAATACTATCATCATGAGGGGGAGACCTGACCCATGAGCTATGGCCATGATAGTGCCAAAGGACATAAATAATTTATCCTGCCAATCAGAATATCGAAACTAAAAAAAAAAAAAAAAAAGGAAAGAAAAGATAAGAATACTTAGCTTGTGTAACAGGATTTCTCTTTTTTCACAATGATATGTTCTTCGGATTTTTATTTAATGTCAGTACTTTTGTAACAGTTGCAAATAAAGGTATTAGGGAAGAAAGAATTTCAATCCAATCACTGACAGATTAATTTCATGATTCTATTTATTTTGTATTCTGTGAGGAAATCAATCTAACTCCATTTAATCACTATCTTATTTGGATAAGTGCAATATAATCAGAAGGGACGAAGGTTTGGTCCCATTAAGAAATATTGTTTGATTTTCTAGAGCTCCTGAGGTAGTGAATTAAGAGCAGCTAGGGGTAGACATCATTTACATACACACACATAGTATGTCCTTTAAAAAGACATTCAGGGCTTCCCCGGTGGCACAGTGGTTAAGAATCCACCTGCCAATGTAGGGGACACGGGTTCAAGCCCCAGTCTGGGAAGATCCCACATGCCACGGAGCAACTAAGCCCGGGTGCCACAACTACTGAGCCCGTGTGCCACAACTACTGAAGCCCGTGCTCTGCAACAAGGGAAGCCACCACACTGAGAAGCCTGCGCACAGCAACAAAGAGCAGTCCCCGCTCGCTGCAACTAGAGAAAGCCCACGTGCAGCAACGAAGACCCAACGCAGCCAAAAATAAATAAATAAAATTTAAAAAGAAAGACATTCAGAATAGTTCAAAGGGAGAATTATAAAGGGGTTGGGGGGAACAGATCCTCTGGGTTTTGAGGATAAGATCCCTTTAAGAGGTTTAAGTTCGCTTTTAGAAGGCAGCTCCACAGTGAAGTGCAACAAACATTAAGGAGTGCCTGAGTGTGTGCTTTAGGGAAGACTTGCTCATGGAGATGACGCTCATTGTAGAATCTTGAAAGGTAAGGGGGAATTAGCTGAAGAAGAAATGGGAAGTGCAGAGGAAGTGGAGAATGTTGAGGCTTAGAACAGCAGGGGGACTAGAAACCACACGAGCGCTCAGGTGACTCCACGCAGTGGAATTCCTCAGTGCACAGTACAAAGCGTGGAAGACGATACTAGAGAAAGGTCTAAAAGGCCTGGTGGGCCACACCAACAATCGTGGACTTAGTACCACCTACAGAGGAGAAGGGTGATACCAGTTGTTACAGTGAAGTGCACAACACCTAAGAACTAACCAGCCAATCAGTGTCATAATTCTCCAAAACACTCTGTCCCTCGCCATCTTTGTTAGTCCTCTCCAAATTCTCACTTTTTCTCACCATTTCTTTTTTTCTTTTTTTTTTTACATCTCTACCGGAGTACAATTGCCCCACAATGGTTTTCTCACCATTTCTGATTGACTGAACTATGGCTCTCTCTCTTTGTTCGTCTTTCCTCCTCTGCCTTCTGGACTACATCTTCCGTCTATAAGTTTTCTGTTTCTATACCTTCCTCTCTGTCCCTTGCATCCTTCCTGTCTTTTTAACCTTTCCTTCTGCCCATTTCCCTCACCCCACCGCCTTTGGGGGGCAAGGATTGGTAACCCGAAGAATGGATGATGAGTCAGGCTTGGTGGAGTGGGACCCCTGAGGGTGCAGGCTGAGTCAGACGGGCTCACTATGCAGGGGCACCCTGAGGTCAAAAGCACAAGGCGGGGAGTGAGGGGGGTGTGTGCAAACTGTTCTCAAAGAGTTCCAGGGGTTCAGTCTGGGAGACCACATTCCATCATCAAGCACACAGGGCAAGCAAGAGTGCTGAAAGGGACAAGGGGTCAGAAGCCAGGTGGGGCCTGGAATGGAACAAGGGGAGCAGGTAAAGTCAAGGACAAGCGGGGAAGGGCCCCTAAAACTGCTACAAAAGGGACCAGTGTCCCCAAGGTTCGTTTTCTGGGTCCTGCGGAAGGGAGATAGAGCCCTCGGGTCTATGGGCCACAGTTCAAGCACAGGAGCAGGTTGTCATATAATGTTCCTTCAGTGAACATTTATGTGAAATGGAGGAGTGTTTTAAGTGCTTTTCATGGTACATCCGAAACTCATATAATGTAATATGTTAATTGTACCTCAATTTTAAAAGTTTTTCATATTAATTAAATAAAACATTGTCTCCAAGCTTCAATTTAAAACTCCATGAATTTCACAGCAATACCCTAAGTAAACCTAGATCTGTTTTCAGATCAAAAAGAATGCATTCTAACTCCTATTAAAAAACACACTTTTGGGCTTCCCTGGTGGCGCGGTGGTTGAGAGTCTGCCTGCCGATGCAGGGGACACGGGTTCATGCCCCGGTCCGGGAGGATCCCACATGCCGCGGAGCGGCTGGGCCCGTGAGCCATGGCCATCGAGCCTGTGCGTCCGGAGCCTGTGCTATGCAACGGGAGAGGCCACAACAGTGAGAGGCCCACATACCGTAAAACAAAACAAAACAAAACAAACCCACAGTTTTGTCCTGAACCTCTAGCAGAACAACAGCAAAAATATCTATTCAGAGGGTGAAAAGATTACACTTACATTTAACTTAAGGTTAAACTTTTAGATTCAAATGATTGTTTCCACTTTAACGTTAGTGACATTTTGTTTTCTCTACGAGGCAGATTTAAAACTTGTGCACTGGATTTCCCTGGTGGCGCAGTGGTTAAGAATCCACCTGCCAATGCAGGGGACACGGGTTTGATCCCTGGTCTGGGAAGATCCCACATGCCACAGAAAAACTAAGCCTGTGCACCACAACTACTGAGCCTGCGCTCTAGAGCCCGCGAGTCACAAGTATTGAAGCTCGCGCGCCTAGAGCCTGTGCTCCGCAACAAGAGAAACCACCGCAGTGAGAAGCCCATGCACCGCAACGAAGAGTAGCCCCCGCTCGCCGCAACTAGAGAAAGCCCACGCGCAGCAACGAAGATCCAACGCAGCCAAAAATAAATAAAAATAAATGAATAAATAAAACCTATGCGTTAAAACCGGATTTAGTTTCACAAACAATTTATTCTCTAAAGTACTAAATTGAAAAAATGTTACCCTTACTGAGACTTTTAAACAAAAACATCACAAGCATAAGGGAGAAGAGAATGAACAGGGGCTTTATGGTGACATGAGATGAATGCAGCAATGCTCCAGAGTGTGGACATTTTGGTGTCCTCTCATCCCTTACTTAATAAGTTGGAGGTTTCAGCTGACATGCCCCTTAATACCAACTTCTCTGCTATCAAAAAATGGCCGTCATAGTTTGAAACACATCATATTCACCAACAGTGAGCAAACACTTTCATGGGTCCCCTCTCTTAAACATATTACAAATGAAAAACAGATTTGCCTTCTTCCAAAAGTATGTTGGCTTGCCTTGGACCAGCAGAAAACCACTGAGAATTGTTGTAAACATATCTGAATCCATAACAGTAACTCCATATTTAATCAATTTTCCTGGAAGCCAACGTGAACATAATAAATTTCTTAATCATTTACAATTTTCTGTAGTTAACAATCTCTTTATATGCAAGCTTATTTTAAACTAAATTCGGGTTTTTTTGTGAAACAAGTGCTGAGATGCATTTTCCTGAAATTGGTTCGTTTGTATGCTGCTACGAACACAAGTCCTATTTTCAATTTCCCAGTACACCAGTTAGCTCTGGTTAGCCAATCCAGGACAGCACAGGTGCAGCAGGGAAACCCTATTGCTGCCTGTAGACAGTCTTAAAGTACTGCTATAACTATGGATCCGAGACATCAAATTTAAATGAAGGCAGGAATTATTCATATTTAATATTTCACAGCTTACCAATGTTAATGGTCCAATCAAATTTACTTTCTTCGTTTTCTCCTTATCTTGTTTGCTGTAAAAAAATATAATTGACTGAATTTAAAAACTGTTACAAAATATTTCAATTGAATATAAATTTGAGTAGTTATCATATTCAATATTATATATATATTTAACATCTTTATTGGAGTATAATTGCTTTACAATGTTGTGTTAGTTTCTGCTGTATAACAAAGTGAATCAGCTGTATGTATACATATATCCCCATATCTCCTCCGTCTTGCGTCTCCCTCCCACCCTCCCTATCCCATCCCTCTAGGTAGTCACAAAGCACCAAGCTGATCTCCCTGTGCCATGCAGCTGCTTCCCACTAGCTACCTATTTAACATTTTGTAGTGTATATATGTCAGTGCCACTCTCTCACTTTGTCCCAGCCTCCTCTCCCCGCCGCTCCCATGTCTTCAAGTCCATTCTCTACATCTGCGTCTTTATTCCTGTCCTGCCCCTAGGTTCATTAGAACCATTTTTTTTTTTTAGACTCCATATATATGCGTTAGCATATGGTATTTGTTTTTCTCTTTCTGACTTACTTCACTCTATAAGACAGACTCTAGGTCCATCCACCTCACTAGAAATAACTCAATTTTGTTTCTTTTTATGGCTCATATTCCATTGTATATATGCGCCACACCTTCTTTATCCATTCATCTGTCAATGGACACTTAGGTTGCTTCCATGTCCTGGCTATTGTAAATAGTGCGGCAGTGAACATTGTGGTACGTGTCTCTTTTTGAATTATGGTTTTCTCAGGGTATCAACATTATACTTTCAAATATAAAATAGTGATGTCCACAAATTGTCGAAATTATCCAGTTTCGACTGCAAGGCAATCACCAAGTGCAAAGGTAACCATCCAAGTTACTATAGGAATCTCTGGATAACCGGGAGACGGTCACCTGTCTTGCAGAGCTCACACACAGAGGGAAGATGACTATGTTAACAGTGTCCTCCAGATCAATTAATCCTTCACTTGCTAAAATCATACATATTGATCTAAAATTAGTAAAGGCTGGGACTTCCCTGGTGGCGCAGTGGTTAAGAATCCGCCTGCCAACGCAGGAGACACGGGTTTGAGCCCTGGTCATGAAAGATCCCACATGATGTGGAGCAACTAAGCCCGTGCACCACAACTACTGAGCCTGAGCTCTAGAGCCCGCGAGCCTCAACTACTGAGCCCGTGTGCCACAACTATTGAAGCCCATGCACCTAGAGTCCATGCTCCACAACAAGAGAAGCCACCGCGATGAGAAGCCCGCGCACAGCAGCAAAGAGTAGCCTCCGCTTGCTGCAACTAGAGAAAGCCTGCGTGCAGCAACGAAGACCCAACGCAGCCAGATATAAATAAAATTAAATTTTAAAATTTATATTAAATAAATAAATAATAAAATAAAATTAGTAAAGGCCACCCTTCTGAATGATTACAGGGAGTGGTGTCAGGAAATCCCGTCAACTCTGCATTCAAAATACATCTAGAATTCAACCACTGCTCACCAATTTTATGGCTATCCCAATAGCCAGGAGAACTCCTGCCTTGTTTCTCCACTTCCACTTATGCCCACTTTAGTCTTTCCTCAACACAGTAGTCAGAGTAGTCATTTAAAAACTCAAGTCATGTGGTTGCCAAGGGTTGTGGGGAGAGGGATGGATTGGGAGTTTGCGGTTAGCAGACGCAAACTATTACATATAGGATGGATAAACAACAAGGTCTTACTGTATAGCACAGGGAACTATATTCAATATCCTGTGATAAACCATAATGGAAAAGAATAAAAAAAGAATGCATATATATGCATAACTGAATCACTTTGCTGTACAGCAGAAATTAACACAACATTGTAAATCAACTATACGTCAATAACGCAGATTTTTAAAAAACTCTCAATTCGTATCATGCTACTCCTCTGCTCAAAGACTTACAATGGCTTCCACTTTTCTCAGAGTAAAAGCCAAATCCTCACATTAGCCTCTAGGGCCCCACATGATGTTTCCTTGTCACCTCTCTGACCACAGTGCCCGTTCCCACTGCTGCTTGCTCTGCTCCAGCCGCCCTGGTGTCTCTGCTGTCGCTGTTCTGTGAACCTTCCAGACATGCTCCCATCGCAGGGTCTTTACTGCCTGTGCCAGGAATGGTCTCCCTCCGATGCTACACACTTCTCTCATTTCTTTCAAGTTCTTGCTCCGATATTGCCTTCTCAATAAGACCTCCCTTAACCACCCTACTTAAAATTGCAAACGACTTCCTTTTTGCACTCCTGATTTCTTTAGCCTTGATTAATGCTTTTCCATAGCATTCATTACCTTCTAACATTTGCTGTAGTTTACATATTCAGCATACGTATTATTTATATCTATCTTCCATACAATAAATGAAAACTCTAGGAGAGCTGACTTTTTTTTAAACCTAAAAGGAATTTATTTAGCTTAAATGTCCAGGTAGGTGACAAAGTTTTACTCATAGGACTCGATCCCAAATTATCTAGAACATTTGCTAAAATCAAAGGACAGACATCTGCAATGAAATATGTTCAAAACAATGTGCCATAGGCAATAACGGCATGATTGCAACAAGCATGTAACTAACTCTCAATGTGCCCTAGATAACTGAAGTGAGCTGAACTTCCTTTAATGTACGAGCTTTAGTCTGCTTTTTATAAAAATTTGTCTCCTTACACTTCATTTCATAATCTTACAGTTTCAACTTATTCTTAGCTTTTTCTATTTCTCTTTTGAACTGTCTTCTTTCCAACACAAGGCTGTGAGCTCCACTTCTGAGGACTTCCTTGGGTTCTGTCACGGCATCTTTTGCAGGAAACCCCCTCTGTACACTCATCAAATGTTCAGCCAGTGCAATACATAAATAGCCTTCTTCCAGAAAATGGCATCTATTTATAGTTTCACAGTCAATCCCAGTCTAAATTGTCAGCTGAGGAAACCCACATTTTTCTAGTAGAAAGAATATCGATTATTTTCTAGCAGAAATAATACCAATTTTATGTGGCACGCCAAACTTTCGATGAATGAATACCATGGTACGTAGAAGGAATAAGGCAAGATCACTGGATGAAGACGTTAACAGACAAAAATAATGCCTCAGTTGAACCACCAGATAGGCATGTTTTCCGTTGACTAATCAGGTCCCTTGCAGCTTGAGGACACACTACAGAACCTGATAAAATTTGTCCCTCGGGGTGATCACTGGATGACACAGTTCCATTAGTTCTGGGCGGCCTGGCATGAACTCAGAGACCACAGCAGCCTCGTAAACTGAAGCTGAAGGCGGAAGTGATTCACTATTCCCACGGTGAAAGGCAGACAATGACAACATGTCACTGACTGGTTTGCTTCTGCCCCTACTGAGGTCCGTGAAGTGTGGGCAACAAGGGCCTTTGGGAACCCGAGAGCCGTCACAGGAAGGAAGACGTTCAAGAAAGAGGTTTCCCCCTTGCATCTGAACAAAAATTTCTTTGGCAGCACAGGTTAGGATGAATGAGGCTGCTCCAGGTGCGCCTACCCCCTTCACCCCTCACCACCCACAGGGGAGAAAGATGGAAGAGCCTGGCGCTGGGAGGAGCGGGGTGGGATGGGTAAAATGAGGAAGAGGAATAACGAGGGGGAGGAAGGAGGTTTCTGCTTCACTACGCTTGTTTAAAAAGCACAACCGTCAATGACACGTTTGATGCTCTGCCAGCATAAAAGATCAGATGATGTTTATGAAAGTTTTTCGGAAAAGTTTTGAGTTACATAACGCAAGGAGTGTTATGCCACACATATTCAGCGAATCACCCTGCCCAAAGAGAAGCGGGCACTTTTAAACACATCCTCTTCCTCCTGAGCCTGCTGCAAAAGAAGCCTCAGTGACATTCCTTGGGTAAGGTCAGAACCTCAGACAAGACTCTACGGAAGCTCCAAAACAAAGGCCAAAGGCATCATCAGATTTTCTCAGCTTCTTCCCTCAGCCAGATTTGGCCCTGCTGATTCACGTGTCGCGGAAAAGCGGCGGCTGCGGGTCATGTACCTGTTGCTGCTGCCACGTTCAAATTCGTCCTCCGTATTCTTGGGGATCCGGACTGTTGCGAGCCTTCCCGCCTCTAGATCCATCTCAGCCTAGGGAGAAACCACAGTCTCAGGTCCAAGAACACCCACCCACTGCGGGGAGGTCGACCAGCCTCCTCGCAGACCCTGCTCGAGGGATCGGGACCGGTTGACAGGTCGCGGGGCGCGGGGACGCCGCGTGGAGGTCGCGCTGCCGCCGCCCGGAGCCCACTGTCGCCGGAGTCCCCCGGTCGGAGCCGGCGCGCCCAAGCTCCCCTCACCTGGGACCTCGCGCGTCTCTGGCCGAGCTGCTGGGCGCACCAGGGCTGCGGCCGCGGGGCCTGGACTTTGTTCCCGGCGGCCTCGCCCCCGCCCACCCCGCGCGCTTCGGGGGCCGGTGAGGGCCCCCGGGCCACAGGAGCCCCTCCCGCCGCCCTCCCGCCGCCCGCCCGGCTCACACGGCGGGCCAAGCGCGGAGAAGGGCCCGGCATGCCGCCCTCGCCGCCGGAGGTGCCCCGCCGGCCGCCGCCCACCCGGGCGAGCAGCCAGCCCCAGGCCGCTGCACCAGCTGCTGCTGATAAGCCCGCGACCAGCCCGGTGCCGCCGGGTGTTCCGAAAGCCTCGCCCGGCTGGCCACCCGAGCCCCCCAAAGTGACTGTCACACTCCCTCGGCGCTCAGTGTTCTTTTTAAACCCATGCGGGGGACAGTTTCTAGACGCTCACTAATCATGGGACAGTCGAGGACCAAGAAAGACCCCTAGGCTCGCCTCCCGCTTCTGCATCCCCAGGTCTGGTCCCCGGGGCACCAAACCCAACCATCTCCAGGGAGGACGAGAGCTGGGCAGGGCCACCTGGAATCATCACATTAAGCTTCTCTCTGTTGGTGCCCTCTTAATTCTTAGAGGCACAGAACTTAAGGGCTGGAAGGGACTTCAGAGATCGTCTAATTCAAAACCCGCTTTTTTTTTTTTAAAAAAAACAATAAGAAACTGACGCCCAGAGAGGTTAAGTCCCGCCTGAGGCTGCATCCTCCAGACGAGGGTCCAGTCTCCAGTGTCTTCCTGTGGCATACTGCTCTGATCTCGGACAGGAAGAATCTAAAACAGGGAGCAATATGTTATCATGGCTTTGAAGCTTCACATCTTATTAGCTATGTGACCTTGGACACTTTCTCACTTGTCTAAACCTCAGTTTCCTCATATGTAACATAAAGATAAAACATCTCCTTTACCAGGTCACTGTGAGGAATAAATGAACTAAGAAGGTACAAGGAGCTAGTACTGAGCCTAAAACAGAACACACTCCATAAATATGGCTTTCCTTCCTCCCAACCAGGTAGCAGGATTACCTGCTGGTCCTTGCTGCTGCTCTGTCTTATCAACACAAAAGTCATCCCATGGCTTTCTTGGGTTCCCAGAGAACCTTAAAGCAGAGCATCCTATAAGAGGTGGTGTTGTCGGCAGACCCTGGAATGAATCCCATCTCTACCCCTTACTAGCTGTCTGGGCTTCGGCAGTTTCTTTAATTCTTGATCCAGTCTCCGAAACCATAAAACAGGGGTGTTGTTAGGATTAGACATAATGTGTGCAAAGTGCCTGGCATATATAGGAGGTACCTTATAAATGATAACTAGCATTAATAGTTAAAAGATCAGAAGAGGCTTATGAGGAGAGACTGGGATAGGAGCCAGCAGCTCTAGCACTCACTCTTAAATATGCTACTCATCTCCATCCTGCTCTGCCTGTTACCTTGAGCTAGGCAGAAGTTGACTTGAAGAGATGCTGGGAGTTGATTAAAACTATGGCATTGGACTTCCCTGGTGGCGCAGTGGTTAAGAATCCGCCTGCCAGTGCAGGGAACACGGGTTCGAGCCCTGGTCTGGGAAGATCCCACATGCTGCGGAGCAACTAAGCCCGTGCGCCACAACTACTGAGCCTGCGCTCTAGAGCCCGCGAGACACAACTACTGAGCCTGTGAGCCACAACTACTGAAGCCCGCATGCCTAGAGCCCGTGCTGTGCAACAAGAGAAGCCACCGCGATGAGAAGCCCGCGCACCGCAACGAAGAGTAGCCCCCGCTCTCTGCAACTAGAGAAAGCCCGCGCGCAGCAACGAAGACCCAATGCAACCAAAAATAAATAATAAATTAATAAATTAATAAAAAACCAAACAACAAAAAAACTATGGCATGCTCTGGAATTATTAGAAATGAATTTATTTACAGATTTTCCTCAAAATATTTTTTCTTCTTATCCTGTCTACCACAATCATGAGGATTCTCTTCTTTGATCAATCAGAATTCCTCTTCCTCACAAGTCTAACAGGTGGTCAGATCACTAGGTTAAAATACTCTGAGATTAAGGCAATTGGAATTGTTTCGCTTGAAAGAAAGCTTGGTGGTGACTGAAGGACATTATAAAACTCCATAGCCTATAAGGAGATGGTAGCCTGTTCAGTTTCTATAAAAGACAACTTGAGAGAAAAGGTGGATACGTGAGAAAGTAGGAAGTTTCTGAACTAAAGACGAAAACAAAAAAAACAAACAAAAGGACCCAGGAATAAGATGTGTGTGCCCGTCTGTCTGTCTCTCAGAGTCTATTCACAAAGTTGTCCCTATAAGAAGTGTTCATCATGTGTATTCTGCATCTGAGGCATGTTTGTGGGGAGAGAGGAGCCATGTCCACATGACTCTGTTTATGTTTTTGCCTGTGTTACAGCCCATTCCAAGGGCCACTTTTATATTTATTTGGTAACAATAAAACAACATTACCCAGTGCATCCATCTGGTTGTTCATTCAAAAACAATATTTAAGCCACTATGATACACTGGAGATTTCTCAGTGATACTCAGGCTGTAAGAAGTCTTAACTTTCTTTTGTTGGTAGGATATTGAGATACTTCTGCTTTGCTCTCGTTGATGTCCTTCCCCCGCTCTGTCTTACTTTTTCTATATGTTCCACTAGTCCTTTCTTTTCTAATCTTAATTTTTGCTCTCTCTTGGAGCAATTAAATATTTTTATCCTGTTTCTTTTCTCTTGACTTATTAAGTATATATTCTTCTATTTTTCTATTTAACAGTTAACTCCTTCCTAGAGATTATGACGTATCTTTGACTAATCAGTGGTACTTTTTCTTCTTCCAGGACAATGCAAGAACTTTAGAATTCTCAAACCTCATTTATCCATCTCTGACTTACACACTACTATTGTCATGTACTTTAATTTTTTCTTTTATGACCCTTATGAGAATATTACTTTATAGTCAATATTATTTAGATTTATCTATATATTTATTATCATTTTCTTTCTCTTTATTTCTTCCTACATCTCAGAGCCAGTATCTTGGATCATTTTCCTTTTACCTAAAGAACATTTTTGTGTTTCCTTTAAGTCGGTGATAAATTTTCAGGGGAAAAAAAAGCTGAGAAAATGTATCTCACCTTCAATTTGAAAAATTATTTAAAGATTTGCCTTACTGGATATCAAGACTTTTATTATGAAACTATAGTAATTAAGGCAATGTGTTTTAGACAGGGATAAACAAAATTAAAATGAAACAGAATAGAGATTTTATAATTGACAGAGCTAGAATTCTAATCCTGGCACTCTTCTTAGCCACCACATTAAACTAGGGCAGGGAAGTGGGGATAGAGGAGATGGATCAAATGTATCGGATGGTTAAACATCTTCTTCCTCCAATCCATTGATCTTACCACCTTTTAACTCTTCCTCACTCTTTTGGTGTACTGTGTTCCACCAATCTTGCAAACATCTGCCACTCCCTTGCCTTCTCTCTTTACCAGGCTTGCTTGGTAAAACTACAACCCTGCTTATTTAAATTATCCGACTACTATAAGCTTCCACCACGCAACAGAACATGGCTAAAGAAGAACACAAAACCATCTGAATGGTCCCACCACGAAACTAAATGGCCCTTTACTATATACTTAATGTAATTTTTATGCATATTATTTATTGTCCACTCTGTGGGATGCAAGATTCCTACGAACAAAGGTTTTTTTCTGTCTTGTACACTAGTATACCCCAACCTTTGCTGCCCAACAGCAAATGCTTCCTTAGTGCATTTACTCTTCCACTTTCCTGGATCATTATTTCATAGTTCCTCTTTCCTCCAATGTCTATCATCCATTCCATATCTTCATCTTCTGCTTCACATTCCATATCGTCACATGCTTTTTATTTCATTGACGGAAATCACGGTGCTCAGGAGGGAACTGCCATTGTCTCCCGCCAGGACATGTGTCCGCTTACCAGCGGCTGCACCCAACAGTCTGCCTTTCCCCCTGCTTCTCTAAATGAACTATCCATGTGTCTATATGCAGGCAGTCCTTGTGTTTGTACTTTTCAGCGATGGATCTCACCTCCTCAAAAATGACTTCATTAGGAGCCATTACTCCCCGTCTCTCCTGCATCAACTTTTCTGTCCCAGCCCTGCTGGTACACATGCTGTTATTTCTTCCACCTTAAAAACAAAAAATCTTCTTGACCTCACTTTTCTTACCAACTACTATCACATTTCCCTCCTTCTCTTTTTAATTTTTTTTTTTTTTTTTGCGGTACGCGGGCCTCTCACTGCTGTGGCCTCTCGCATTGCGGAGCACAGGCTCCGGCCATGCTGGCTCAGCGGTCATGGCTCACGGGCCCAGCCGCTCCGCAGCATGTGGGACCTTCCCGGACCGGGGCACGAACCCGTGTCCGCTGCCATCGGCAGGCGGACTCCCAACCACTGCGCCACCAGGGAAGCCCTACTTGGATGTTTCATGTTCCCAACCTTGACTCCTGACCTTTCCCCCAAGCTGGCCCCTCCAGCAGGTTTTTCCCCTTCTCAGCTGGCACCTCCAGCCGTCCAGTTGATCAGCAAAAATATTAGAGTCATGCTGCATTCTTCTCTTTCTTCTACAGCCCATAACTCTGTCAGGAAATATTATTGGTTCTACCTTCAAAATAGATCCAGAATCAGGGACTTCCCCAGCGGACCAGTGGTTAGGACTTTGTCTTCCAACGCAGGGGGTGCAGGTTCGATCCCTGGTCGGGGGCACTAAGATCCCACATGCCTTGCAGCCAAAATACCAAAACATAAAACAGAAGCGATATCATAACAAATTCAATAAAGACTTTAAAAAAGATGGTCCACATTAAAAAAAAAGTTAAAAAAAATATATATATATCCAGAATCTGACCACTTGTTCCTCTCCAGTTCTACCAGCATGGTGCAAGCCGTTCTCATCTGTCACCTGACTACAAGAGCTTCGTAACGGTCTCTCTGCTCCTGTCTTTACCTCCTCTCCTGCCTCTGTCCATTCTCAAAGCAGCAGCCAGAGTGATTCTTTTGAAAAGTGAGTCAGATCACGTGACGCCTCTGCTCAAAATTCCCCAGTGGCCCCCAGTTCATTTGGAGCCATGGCCTGCAGTGGCTCACCCTCTCCGTAACTTCTCTAACCTCGTTTTCTACTTCTCTCTCTGCCTCTCTCCCTGCCAGCCACACTAGTTTCTTGAGGCGGGGTTCCACCTCAGGGTGTTTGTGCTGGTTGTTTCCCAAATTCTCTTCCTCCAAATATTCACGCGGCTGAAACCTTCACATCCTACAAGTCTCTTCTTGATTACCATCTTGTCAATGAGACCAATCCTGACCTCTTTAAAAACACTTATCCCCAGGACTCCCAATTCCCCTTACTCTACTCCAATTTTTCTTCCCATACCATTTTACACCTCCTAGTATACTCTACAATTTATGAAATGATCATGCGTGCTGTTTACTGTCACCTCAGTAGTAATGTAAGATCCACAAGAATAAAGATATTTTCCTCTGTTTTGTTCAATGAGATATCCAGCATTTGTTGCCCACACTTACCATGTACCAGACCCTGTGCAAGGGTTTGAGGATATAAAGAAAAACGGGGCTTAGCTCCTGCCTCAAAATGAACTGAGAATAAGCCAGTACAAAAATCAGATCTGTATAGTGTTTTATAAAGTTATAGAGCCCGTCACACATATATATCACCTCATTCAAATCTCAAAAGAAGAAGTATGTTTAAGGAAAACAAGTGAGGCGGTATCATTCTCGGTTTAAAGGTGTGGAAACTGGAATTCCTAAAAAGTACGTGAATGGAATTAGGACACCCTGGGGAGGACTGCTGCCAGGCTGAGGCCATGCCTATCTCTGGATCTAGTACCCACAGCACTAGAGGCTCATCAAATGTGTATTGAATAGATCAATAGTTTTAAGCTAGAGCATAAAAGATTTATATGTAAAAAAGAGTGTACTGTAAGTAAGGGCCAACTCTACCTACCAAAGTATTTTAAAATATTGAATATTTTCTATAGTGTAATAATATTACAATTGAATATGCTATATTATATATTTTATATTATATTTAAATATAAATTACTTTGCAACAGTTTTCTCTGAAGAGAGAATGATGGACTCAGTTCTCTGTCCAGTTGGTCTTTAGCTTGATGGTAATATGCTCTCTGGTCTTTCTCCCACTATATTTTATTTGTGGCTAACAATTCCCTGACCTTTCATCTCTGAAGAGAGACAGTTAGATGCTATCTTTGACTATTACATTTGCATGTTGCCACACTTTACTACATTCTGTTTCCAAATTTTCTGCCACCAATACCTCTGCTTAAATCTTCCATCTTCCTTTCAGAGTTGATAGATCTTGATTTCTCCTGTCTTCACTGCCTTCAAACCATGTTACATCTTGTAATTTTCTCCCCAAATTCTTTTCAAAACCCTTCTTAACCTGCGTGAAAAACAAAACGAAAATCCCCCTCCACCTCTGGCCTCTTATCTCCTAAAAAATCATTTCCTTTTGGTCTCACTTTTCTTTTCCTCATTACAAAACTCATCTAATTTGGCCCCAGCACATTGGAAGGCATTCATAAGATGTTGAAGATGAGGGTCATGCTGATTTCCAATGAAACTGGTTTTCACTGATAGTTCCAACGAACTTTTCCATTGAACTCTTCCTTACACCCTCTTAAACCAGGGTAGGCTTGCAAAGGTACCACGACAAAATTTAAAGCAGCTGGGAAGAGTTTGTTATCAATCACAGTGTCATATCATTTCTACCAGGATAAAGTAATGGCACATTGAGAGTTCCAAGGTCACATTGCCTAATGGAATTCTTGTGCTCTGTGAAAGTTATGGTAACTGTTGGGTGGACAGGAAGGGCTGCAGGGTGCCAAGGTCAGAGATTAAATGAATGAGCACCAGCTAGGGTCACTGTGCTTTAGGTCATTAATGTTGACTCTTAGGGTTATTCTAAAACCGTACCTTTTCAAACTATTGTACGTACTTTGCTACAGATTAAAATATTTGTTCATATCATACTAAAATATCTACAGATAATATAACAAAAAAGAACAGGAACGTTATGTTGGCATTTGATGTTAGTTCTCAGTTACTCACAGAACTATATCCTAGCCCTAAAACTGTGGCATCTTAAGGGCTCTTCAATCACTTTAAAGAGCGTTGTGAAATGTTCAGAAATCTACTGAAGCAAAATTAACTTGGGTTTGCAATCACCTGTGCATTATTTATGGAACCCTACTAATATTAGGTAGAATCTATAATTCTCTTTATCCTGCTCCCTTGCTGTCTTCTTTTTAATTAAATTTTTAATTTTGAGATGTTTATAGATTCACATACAGTTGTAAGAATAATACAGGGAGATCAGATGTACACTCTTCTTCGTTTCCCCAATGGTAATATATTGTATTTTTGTGTCCGAATTGATAAGGGATATTGGTCTGTTGAGTAATATTACCTTGAAACCTGGACGTTTAAGGTATTCTGTTGTGAGGTTCTAGATCTTGGTTAAACCTTTTATTTTCCTTGATTTGGGAACACTGCTCCACCAGGGAAAGGGGTGTCATTACTGTAAGTGAGGGTAGAAGTCCAGATTCCTCACTTGGTCTCCACTGACCCCTGAGGTGGGAGGGGCTCCCTGATACTGCCGAGCAGAGGCGGGGGTTCTGACTCCCTGATAGACTCCATTGATACCTTCCTAGCTGGGCAGAGTGCGAGTGCTTGGTACAACTCTCCACATGGTCTCACTGACACCACAGGGGTGCGGAGGTGGCCTTGTTACTGCGGAATAGGGAAAGTCCTGAGCCTCTACTATGCCCCCTCTAATACCATCCCAGAGGAGAGGGGAGGTGGTACCTCATTCCTGGAGTGGGGATGAATAGTCAGCTCCCTGCTTGGCTTTCTCTGACACCACCGTGGTGGGGCTCAGATGGTGAGGTGAGGGTGCCTCGTGACAGCCTCGCAAGGGTAGAAGTCAAGGCCTGCCACTCAGCCTTTTCAGGCGTGGGCCTGGATGGTGCTATAGGTATTTTCCTATGATGTTTGGCTAGAGCAGAGAGGCTAGAAAATGTCTAAACATTTTCTATCTTGCTGGGCTGCTCCTTTCCTGGTCCTTTGGTTAGAGACAGCAGGCTTTTGTTGGGGCTCCTTTTTGTCTGTGCACATTGGCATTTCTGCGTTTTCACCTCCTTCAGCTCCAAGTATGGGATATACAAGGCAAGAATAAAGCAAACCAAGACAAAACATCAGACAAGAAAAAGAAATAAAAGGTATCGAAATTGGAAGAGGTAAAACTGTCATTATATGCAGACGATACGATACTCTATACAGAAAACCCTAAAGACTCCACACAAAAACTATTTGAACTGATAAATGAACTCAGCAAGGTAGCAGAACACAAGATTAATATATAGAAATCGGTTGCATTTCTTTACACTAATAATGAAATATCAGAAATCAAAAAACAAAAAACAGGGCTTCCCTGGTGGCGCAGTGGTTGAGAGTCCACCTGCCGATGAGGGGACACGGGTTCATGCCCCGGTCCAGGAAGATCCCACATGCCACGGAGCTGCTGGGCCCGTGAGCCATGGCCGCTGAGCCTGTGCGTCTGGAGCCTGTGCTCTGCAACAGGAGAGGCCACAACAGTGAGAGGCCTGCGTAACGCAAAACAAACAAACAAACAAACAAACAAAAAAACAATCCCGTTTAAAAATCACATTAAAAAATACCTAGGAATAAACCTAACCAAAGCGGTGAAAGACTTATACACTGAGAACTATAGAACACTGATAAAGGAAGTTGAGTATGATTCAAGGAAATGGAAAGATATCCCATGTTCTTGGATTGGAAGAATTAACATAGTTAAAATGGTCATACTACCCATAGCAGTCTATAGATTTAATGTGATCCCTATCAAATTACCCATAATATTTTTCACAGAACTAGAACAATTTAATAATTCTAAAATTTATATGCAATCACAGAAGACCCAGAATTGCCAAAGCAATCCTGAGGAAAAATAACAAAGCTGGAGGCATAACCCTCCCAGACTTCAGACAATACTACAAAGCTACAGTAATCAAAACAGCATGGTACTGGCACAAAAATAGACATATAGATCAATGGAACAGAATAGAGAGCCCAGAAGTAAACCCACACACCTTCAACAAAGGAGGCAAAAATATACAATGGAGAAAAGACAGTCTCTTCAGCAGGTGGTGATGGGAAAGCTGGACTGCCATAATTAATTCAATGAAGTTAGAACACACCCTCATACCATACACAAAAATAAACTCAAAATGGCTTAAAGACTTTATATTTAACACATGACACCATAAAACTCCTAGAAGAGAACATAGGCAAAACATTCTCTGACATAAATCGTAGCAATGCTTTCTTAGGTCAGTCTCCCAAGGCAATAGTAATAAAAGCAAAAATAAACAAATGAGACCTCATCAAGCTTATAAGCTTTTGTACAGCAAAGGAAACCATAAACAAAACAAAAAGACAAAAAAAAAACAACAACAAAAAGACAACCTACAGACTGGGAGAAAATCTTTGCAAACCATGCAACCAACAAGGGCTCAATTTCCAAAACATACAAACAGCTCATACAAATCAATAACAAAAAAACAAACAATCCAATCAGAAAATGGGCAGAAGACCTAAATAGACATTTCTCCAAAGAGGACATACAGATGGCCAATAGGCACTTGAAAAGATGCTCAATATCACTAATTATTAGAGAAATGCAATCAAAACTACAATGAGGTATCACCTCACACTGGTCAGAATGGCCATCATCAAAAAGTCCGCAAATAACACAACACTGTAAATCAACTATACTCCAATAAAATTTTTTTTTAGAAAGTCCACAAACAATAAATGCTGGAGAGCGTAATGAGAAAAGGGAACCCTCCTACACTGTTGGTGGGAATGTAAATTGGTGCAGCCACTATGGAAAACAGTGTGGAGGTTCCTTAATAAAACTAAAAATAGAGTTACCATATGATCCAGAAATCCCACTCTTGGACATATATATGAAGAAAACCATGGCTCAAAAGTATACATGCAGGGACTTCCCCGGTGGCACAGTGGTTAGGAATCTGCCTGCCAATGCAGGGGACATGGGTTCCAGCCCTGGTCCAGGAAGATCCCACATGCTGCAGAGCAACTAAGCCCGTGCACCACAACTACTGAGCCTACACTCTAGAGCCCTGCGAGCCACAACTACTGAGCCTGCATGCCACAACTACTGAAGCCTGTGCGCCTAGAGCCCATGCTCTGCAACAAGAGAAGCCACTGCAACGAGAAGCGGCCCCCGCTTGCCACAGCTGGAGAAAGCCCGCGTGCAGCAACGAAGACCCAATGCAGCCAAAAATAAATTAATTAATTTTAAGAAAAGTATACATGCACCCCAATGTTCATTGCAGCATTATTTACAATAGCTAAGACAGGGAAGCAACCCAAATGTTTGCTGACAGATAAATGTATAAAGAATAAGTGGTATACATATACAATGCAATATTACTTAACCATAAAAAAGAAGGAAATAACATCATTTGCAGCAACATGGATGGATCTAGAAATTATCATACTAAGTGAAGTAAGTTAGAGAAAGACAAATACTATGTGATATCACTTATAGGTGGAATCTAAAAAACAGTACAATTGAACTTATTTATAAAACAGAAACCAACTCACAGACATAGAAAACAAACCTATGGTTACCAAAGGGGAAAGGGTAGAGGGATAAATTTGGAATATGGGATTAACAGATGCACACTACTTTATATAAAATAGATAAAAAACAAGGATTTACTGTATAGCACAGGGAACTATACTCAATATCTTGTAATAAACTATAATAGAAAAAAGAATATAGATATATACATATATATGTATGACCAAATCACTTTGCTGTATACATCTGAAACTAACACAATATTATAAATCAACTATACTTCAATTAAAGGAAAAAACAAAACAAAACAAACAACCACAGGCCAAAAACAAAAATGAAGAACTCACCACCATGTCATTCTTTGGATTCCAAGGTCCTTAGCTACTTTGTCTTCTCTTCACTTTTCAGAGTACTCTTATGATTGTTTTATAAATAACATTCTGTATTTCTGGTTGTACTTAGCAGGAGGAATAGGGAAAAATATGTCTACTCCATCTTCTTGGAAGTTGCTACCAGATTTTAAAAATCCATTTTCTCTAATAGGGTGCCGAGGCAAAGGAAGAAGATTCTAAAATCAAATTAGCCAATCTTTGTATTTGTTCATCAATAGAAAAAGGGATGTGAAGTACTAGATAAAAAGATTTCTCTAACTTATCTACTCATTCCCCTCCTCCACACTCTCTCACCACCTTAGTAACGTCCAGTAGATCATGTCTACTTATAAAAATTTGTGTTGGGCTTCCCTGGTGGCGCAGTGGTTGAGAATCTGCCTGCCAAAGCAGGGGACACAGGTTTGAGCCCTGGTCTGGGAAGATCCCACATGCCGCGGAGCAACTAGGCCCGTGAGCCACAACTACTGAGCCTGCACGTCTGGAGCCTGTGCTCCTCAACAAGAGAGGCCACGATAGTGAGAGGCCCGTGCACCGCGATGAAGAGTGGCCCCCGCTTGCCACAACTAGAGAAAGCCCTCGCACAGAAACGAAGACCCAACACAGCCAAAAATAAATAAATAAATTAATTTTTTTAAAAAGTAACAAATGTTCAAGTACAATTGGCGTCTTTAAAAAAAAAATCTGTGTTTTTCTATGTAAGACATGCAAGTAGGCGGACACTGTCTCAGTCTGACCTTAAACTTACTCTGCAACAAAGCATAAAGTCAAACGCTGTAACTACAGACCTTGCCACAGAATAATGAGGTACCACTAAAGAAACCAGGGTGTAAGTTCTTTATTCATTATAGCCTTATGTTATGTTATATTATATATTACACTGCATTAATTATTCTTACATCTTTTTCTTCCTACTAGACTGTGAGCTCCTTTAAGAAAGGGGATGAACTAAATTTAGTACCTGGCACATTGCAAGCACCTGATAAACACTCTGCTCTACCCTCTTTCCCACCTCTTTTCCACCCCCAGCTAGTTCAGGAATCAAGGCAGAAAGCCCAAAGGAGAAATTGCATCCACAATTAATCTAGGCTTGGAGAAGACCTCTAATTGAATATCCAAGTACCATCAATCGGTACCTCAAACTAGATCCTGCAGGAAGTGCTAGCTACCTCCCACCCCACCACGCACATCTTTGAAGATTCTGACACAACAGTCACTGAAGGATTAAAAAGAAAGGGTTGTGGAACCTGTCTTCCACGCCCCGTCTCTTAGAGTTCTGACCAGTTTTGTCAATATTTGTTCAAGAAATATTTATGGAGGAATAGAAGGACGGATTTTAAAGAGCAAGCTTTTCCAAAGTGTGACCTGAGGAATACCAGCAGGTTCTTAGATAACAAGGGTTCCTATAACAAGGGTTCCATGGTCAAATAAGTTTGGGGAATGCTGGTTACCATGCTGCTCTCTCAAAGGTCATGAGGCACATCAAACTCTTTGAGAGCTCTATAGTAACAAGGCCATTTAACTTTTTTTTTTTAACATCTTTATTGGAGTATAACTGCTTTACAATGATGTGTTAGTTTCTGCTTTATAACAAAATGAATCAGTTATACTTATACATATGTTCCCATATCTCTTCCCTCTTGCGTCTCCCTCCCTCCCACCCTCCCTATTCCACCCCTCTAGGTGGTCACAAAGCACCGAGCTGATCTCCCTGTGCTATGAGGCTGCTTCCCACTAGCTATCTACCTTACTTTTGGTAGTGTATATATGTCCATGCCACTCTCTCGCTTCGTCCCAGCTTACCCTTCCCCCCATTTAACTTTTTTTAGGTGTGTTTCTTCCCTCCACTCCCAGCCCACAGTACCCATTGAAAATAGAAAATTCATATTCTCTAATCTCACATATGAAGTTACAGCTAAGAGAAATAATTCTAAAAGTCCAAAAGCAGGGAAATAATACAAAAAATAGATAAAAGTGATGAGTGATCTTCATTTGAGGCAAAAGGCAGATAAGGATGTGGTGGGATATGTGAGCGGTTTCATACATTAAGTAGGAATCTAGACTCACAGACATAATTGAGAAGGTTTTTAGAAAGCAATCATTACCTTGTCAAGAATGGTGGCTTCTTTGTGAAATAACTGGAACTGTCTTTTATCAGTTGAAGTCCCAGGAGGAGAGGAAAGGCGCATCAAAATTAGGATATTCAAGGAGGATTTAACGAAGTGACTATTCACAAAGGTATGGGCAGAACATAGGGTATAGTGGATACACCAGAATGGATAGTGTAGTATGTTGGAGCCACAAAAATGGGGGGCGGGCATTGCCTTTCCTAGGCCAGCATGGGTGCAGGGAGGGAGAAGTTACCAGAACTTCTCCCTCCCTGCACCCTTATGAGTGTCATGTAGAGAAAACTGCTTTGAAAAGGACAGTGATCCCCTCCAACTGTCCCCCAGGTTTCCCTTTAGCTGAACCCACAGAAGTCAATCTCCCAGGGCAGAGAGCAGTGTGGAGAGAAGGGAGGAGAGTAAATATGGAAGGGCAAAGGGAAGATATTTGACACGTCTCAAGGTGGAAGAATCTGGAAACTGGCAACTCTACCATTTCCTGCCTAGCTGTGTCTATTCATGATTCTTGCAACACTTTCGAAGAGGCCACATCCTATGTCAAGATACTGCCCTGGGCACAGAGAAGATGTATAGACTACAAGATAAAGACTTCGCCCTCACGTATATAAAATACCTATAAACAGAGAGAAAAAATAAGCAAATATTTGAAATATAGTGTGAAACATAAACCTGAAGAGGTATAGAAAGTATATGGGAGTTTGGTGCAGAGAATCACATAGCTAACCTATGACCTTGGCCTTGATATGCAAGGCTAAAATTGTTGGCCAAAGTAGACTCTCCAGTGTAAATGCAAATTCTGAAAATTGAAAATGTACTTGAGGGCTTCCCTGGTGGAGCAGTGGTTAAGAATCCGCCTGCCAATGCAGGGGACAAGGGTTCGAGCCCTGGTCCGGGAAGATCCTACATGCTGCAGAGCAACTAAGCCCATGCACCACAACTACTGAGCCTGCGCTCTAGAGCCCGCGAGCCACAACTACTGAAGCCCACGTGCCTAGAGCCCGTGCTCAGCAACAAGAGAGGCCACAGCAATGAGAAGCCCGCGCACCGCAATGAAGAGTAGCCCCTGCTCGCCGCAACTAGAGAAAGCCCGTGTGCAGCAATGAAGACCCAACACAGCCAAAAATAAATAAATTAAATAAATAAATAAAAAAATTTAAAAAGAAAATGTACTTGAAATTTAGTTTCATCTATTAATAGCCAATAAAAAATTTAGCTTCTCCAAAAAGTTGCTTTCAGAATTGAAATATATGCAAAAGACTTATTCATGAATGCAAACTTTTATGAAACATCCAGTATTTTGTATTTAGCCTCTGACACTCCTTTAAGTATTTGTTCTCACAGAGGGAATCCATAAAATTGTTTTTTTCACTTTAACCCAACCACTTCCCTTTAGCATATTGCTCTCCAGGTTTTATCTATATGTACATGTTCCAGACCTGGGCTCCCCGATCCCAAAGAATTTTATACCATCTTTTTTTTTTAGTCTAAGAAGGCAGATTACTATGGTCATAGTGTTTTCCAAATAATTCAGGTAGTCTTAGCCATAGCTTGGCTGGAACTGCCACTTTTCCAAGCAACATAGACAATCCATGGAAAAATGACTCATTGCCTGAGTCATCTAGTTAAACTCTAAAAAGTGGGAGTAATGGGGTCATTGCCCACACTGACAGACATGTTTTGCATAAGAGGGAGTTGAACAGGGACAATGAACTCTTTGGGAAATGCAAAAACTGTCATACTCAAATTCTGATAGAACAGGAAAGCCTCAAATGCCCACTGCTTAATGACAGAAATAAATATTAGAAGTATGACCTGATAACATCGTTTAGCTTTCTCTTTCTATCTCTTCATTAAAAAAACAAAAAAAAAAAACCAAAAAAAACCCTCTTTCCCTCACCTTGCCTTTTCCCCTCCTTCCCATAAAGAACAGTGTGATTTCTGGCCTGAGATGCTAGGATGTTGGGGCCCCTGATGCTTGTGGTTGAAATACTCCAGTCGCAGAAACTCTCTTGCAGGTTTCCCACATGTGAAAGGGTTACACGGTAGGTTTCTAAAGTGGGTTCTTTTCTTCCTTTACTTAAGGAGTTTGTAAAAGGGTGGTATGTCCATCTGCATAACAGAAATCAAAGAAGTTAAATGTGATTTATTTTATAATATCTTACTGCACAGGTACCTTTGTAGGAATGTGGACACTCAGAAGTAGGGCAGGGCTTCCCAGGTGGCGCAGTGGTTGAGAGTCCGCCTGCCGATGCAGGGCACACAGGTTCGTGCCCCGGTCCGGGAAGATCCCACATGCCGCGGAGCGGCTGGGCCCGTGAGCCATGGCCGCTGAGCCTGCGCGTCCGCAGCCTGTGCTCCGCAACGGGAGAGGTCACCACAGTGAGAGGCCCGCGTACCGCAAAAAAAAACAACAAAAAAAGTAGGGCATATCTCAACTCTCACTATTTCAAATAAACCACAGCAAGAATAAAAAAAAACTTATTCTGGCACACCAGACCCTTCAGGCTTGGTTCCTACCTGACTTCCCAGACTCATCTCTGTGGTGGGCACCACCCACTCCTCCCAACATGCAACACCTGAAACTGAGCACCGTGAGTCACTTCTGATCCAGCCTTCCAGGCTGTTTACACTGCTCTCCACATGCATAGATTTTCTCTACTGTCCATCTGACAAGTAGATTCTCAGTTCTCTAGGAAATTTTTTTTAAACCCTCAAAGCACTCCCAGGAGAAGTGATGGCTCTCTTCTTAGTTTCCCAAGAAATCTTGTGTTATGACACCTACACACGTTACTAAACTTATTTCCTCTCTCCTTAAACCGTGGCTCCTTGTCTTATCAGTGTGCTCCTAATACCTAGCCCATAGGCACTTAAGATAATTCTTAGGTGAATAAATATAAAACAGAACTTCCTTTTCACGAGGAACTTCCTCTCCTTGAGAATTGGTGGCCTTGAAGAGCAAGAAACACATGGAGTGAAGGCAAATTTTCCTTTTGCTATATTCTATCTGTTGAGTATTGTCCTAAATACTTTATAATATTTAGTGCTCAAGGAATCCAATGAGGTAGCTATTGAAATTCCTTAAGTCCCAAAGAGGAAATAAAGGTTTAGAGAAAATAAGTAACTGGCCCAAAGAATCACATGCGTAACAAACAGGCAGCCAGAAGAGAAACCCAGGTTTTCTCGCTGGAGCGCCTTGGTGCCTCTCCACATAACAAGCAACAATCAATAAGAAGGGAAAACATTTCAATTTTGCTGCCTAGTGCCGGAGGCAAAAACGTTCAGTTTCCCATTCAAAGGTCACTTTTCCTTATGACCCAAACTGGCTCTTTTGAAAGAGTCCTGGTAAAAATATTTCATCATGTATCTTTGCCTCTTGCACGTATCTGTAAGCACTGCTGCTCTTCTCTTTGCTATTCTGATTTCTCCTGATGCCAAGGGCAGAGGTCTTTCATCTTAGCGTTAGAAGTTCCAAGTGGGACAAAGGACTACAGTTACAGACGGTGCTCCAGAAAATCTTTTGTCTAATCTTTTTTTAAGACTGACAAATCTTTTTTCGTTTTCATTTAACAAAGATTTTTATGGAGGACTTTCTACATCGATGGAGGCGTTGGATTACAATGATGAACCAGATGCCCACCAAGATATTACAGCCTACAGCATACTTTTGAGGACCAAGAGAGTTAAGGCAAGCAAAAATCCTTTATAGGCTCTGCAACTAGAAGGGTTATTACTCATTCTAGTTATCAATTGGTTTAAAATAATGTTTTTTTTTTATCTCTTATGGTTCTTCTGATTGACTGGGATCAGCTGGGTGGTTCTCATCTCATGAGCGTACAGTCAGATACTGGCTGGGGCTGCAGTCATCTGAAGGCTTGACTGGGCTGGATGTCTGAGATACCCACTCACGTGCCTGGGACTTGATACTGGCTGTGGGCTGGGGGCTCTGCTGAGTCAAGTCATGTGGCCTTCCCATGTAACTCAGGCTGCTTCTTATGGCACAGTGGCTGGGTTCTGAGAGGGAGGGGTAAAACACTCCCAAACTCCACTTTGTCAGGCAGGGCTCCCAGAGGTAGCAGGCCAGAGTGTCTCATGCCACCCTCGCCTTGATCAGCCAGCTCCAACCACAACATCTTTCCTTCTGTAGTTCAAATCCTTTTGGAACAGGCTGTTTCCTCCAGCTGAAATGCTGTCCCTTCATCCCTATGTCCTGTCTTCCACACTCACACCATTTCCTGGGTAACTCCTTCTCATTTTTCAGATTTTAGCCCAAATTATTATCACTTCAAGAGCAGCAAATTTTTTTTTTCTTGGCCACGCCATGTGGCTTGCAGGATCTTAGTTCCCTGATCAGGGATCGAACCCGTACCCTCTGCAGTGGAAGTGCAGAGTCCTAACCACTGGACTGCCAGATAATTCCAAGAGCAGCAAGTCTCTAAGTAAAGTTTCACCATATAATTCTATTTCTCTTTTAACTTTTTCTTGTTAAAATAATCATAGACTCATAGGAAGTTGCAAAAATTGTAGAGTCCTGTGTACCCTTCATTGAGCTTCCCTGAATGACAGTAGGTAGTAACTATAATACAAAATCAAACGCAGGACGTTGGCATTGGTATAATACTGTTATCAGACTACTCTAATTTCTTAAAAACATTTTTTTCTTTTAAAAAATTATGGACACAATTCCCATACAGTTTTCCCTTTCATGTGGTAGAGTAGGTAAAGGTGGGTCACAGGTCTTATGGTAAAGATGAACTCCCCTCCCTATTTTTTATGCAAAACTGTATGGCCTTAGATAAGAATACTGTTAATATATCTTATATTAACAAATGACTTTTCAGATGTTAATTTTTGATAAAGCAAAACTGACCCAGAGGAAAGTACATACTAGATTAAAAAAAACAAAATTAGCAAAAGAGCAGACACTGAACCTCGAGACAAAAGAGCAAAGTGATGCAAAGACATAATCCTTTCCTCAAAAGGTTCACAAATTAGAAGCAGGCATCTGAAATGAAGATATGAATAAGAAAAATGAATCAAAAAGACTTCTTATTATTGAGACCTGGTAACAAGTGGCTGCTTTTTATGTCATGAAACAGAAACACACTTTGGCCTGAATTCAGAAGTTCGTTCTGGTGAAAAAATCACCATCATTGTTTAGAGTTGGACAGAGCTGGAGAATCGTAGGATGGAACTAAGAAAATAAAAGTTGAATTCAAGCAAACAGCACACAGGGGACCCATCTCTGTTTAGTTAGTACCCAAGGGCCACACTTTTCAAAATCTTCTACTATGACGTCACCTTCAAGCCATATGAACACATCATCTTCCTCCTAAGAGTTCCTCACCTCCATCAATGTCATAGCATTTTCCTAGCCAATTATTTTCCTCCCTCTACCTTTCACATCTAGACTATGGATATTTCTCACAGCCACCCGTCCTTCTCTCTTTTCGTTAGCCCAACTCAGAGCCTCATTAGACTCCTTTTTTAAAAAATAAAATAAAATAAAAGCATTATATTTAGCTTCCCTGATTTGAAGCCTGTATCAGTTTCCCAAGGCTACTGTAACCAATTACCACAAATTTGATGGCTTAACACGGAAAACAGTACGGAAGTTACCCAAAAAATTAAAAACAGAACTACCACATGATCCAGCAATTCCACTTCTGGGTATATATCTGAAGGAAATGAAATCAGCACTGCACGCTCATTGCCACATTATTCACAGTAGCCAAAATTTGGAAACAATCTAAGTACCCATCAAAGTATGACTGGATAAAGAAAATGTGGTATATACATACAATAGAATACTGTTCAGCCATAAAAAGAAGGAAATCCTGCATTTGTGGCAACACGAGTGAACCTGGAGGGCATTATGCTACGTGAAATAAGCCAGGCAGAGAAAGACACATTTTTTGGTAGAAACTTTAGGACTTTATGTATGTGTATATGATCTTATCATCTGCAAAGACAATTTTACTTCTTCCTTTCTGATTTGAATGCCATTTTTTTTTTCTTGCCTGATTACTCTGGTTAGAATGCCCAATACTATGTTGACTAGGAGTCAGGAGTGGGGACTCTTATTTCATTCCTGATCTTAGAGGAAAAGCTTTCAACCTTTCACCAATGAGTATGCTGTTAGCTGTAGGTTTACAATATATGGCCTTTATTGTGTTAAGGTATATTCCCTATATAATCAATTTGTTGAAAGTTTTTATCATGAAAGGATGTTGTATTTTGTCAAATTCTTTTCTGCATCTATTGAGATGATCTCATTTTTATTTTTCATTTTATTAATTTTATTTAATAAAATTTATTAATAAATTATTGATTTGCATATGTTGAACCATCCTTGCATCCCAGGGATAAAGCCCCCTTGATCATGCTGTATGATCCTTCTAATGTGCAGTTAAATTCAGTTTGCTAGCATTTTATCAAGAATTTTTGCATCAATATTCATCACAGATATTTGTCTGTTGTTTCCATGTAATGTTCTTACTTGGCTTTTTAATCAGGACAATGCTGGCCTTGTAAAATGACTTTGGAAGTGGTCCCTCCTATTCAATTTTTTGGAAGAGTTTGAGAAAGATTGGTGTTATTCTTCTTTAAATGTTTGGTAGAATTCACCAGTGAAACCATCTGGCCCTGGGTTTTTCTTTGTTGCGAGGTTTGGTTTACTGACTTAATCTCCTTACTCACTATTGGTCTATTCAGATTTTTGACTTCTTCATGATTCAGTCTTGGTATGGTATATGTTTCTAGGAATTTATCAGTTTGTTTTTATCCAATTTCTTGGTGTATAAGTGTTTATAGTAGTCTCTTATGAACCTTTCTATTTCTGTGCCATCAGTTGTAATTTCTCCTCTTTCATTTCCAATTTTATTTGATTTCTCTGTTTTTCTTTCTAGCTAGTTTTGTCAATATTGCTTATCTTTTCAAAAAAAGTTATTATTTTCATTGTTCTTTTCTTTTGTTTTTCTAGTCTTTATTATTTCTGTTCTGATCTTATTTCCTTTCTGCTGATAACTTTGGTCTTAGTTTATTTTTCTTTTCCTAGTTTCTTGAAGTGTAAAGGTAGCTTTTCTGAGATCTTTCTCGTTTCTTAATGTAGGCATTTATCTCCATAAACTCCCCTCTTAAAACATCTTTTGCTGCATCTCATAGGTTTTGGTATGTTGTGTTTCCATCTTCAATTGCTTCAAGATATTTTTTAAAATTTCCCCTTTGTTTTCTTCCTTAACCCATTGGTTGTTCAGGAGTGTTTAATTTCCATATTATTGTTAGTTTTCCAACTTTCCTCCTGTCATGGATTTTAGGTTTCTATCACTGTGGTTGAAAAAGATACTTGGTATCATTTTAATCTTCTTAAATTTACTAACACTTGCTTTGTGACTTATCATATGACCTCTCCTGGAGAATTTTACATGTGTACTTAAGAAGCATGCGTATTCTGCTGCTGTTGGATGGAATGTTCCCTACATGTCTGCTAATCCATTTGGTCTAAAGTGTAGTCCAGATCCAACATTTCTTTGTTGATGATCCCTTTATTGTTGAAAGTAGGATACTGAAGTCCCCTACTATTATAGTATTGTTGTCTACTTCTCACTTCAGATCTCTTAGTATTTGCTGAATATATTTAGGTGCTCCAATGTTGGGCACATATATATTCACAACTGTGATATCTTCTTGATGAATTGACTCCTTTATCATTATATAATGACCTTCTTGGTCTCTTGTTATTGTTTTTGGCTTTAAGTCTATTTTCTCTGATACAAGTAGAGCTAGCTCTGTTCTCTTTTGGTTTCTACTTGCATGGAGTATCTTTTTCATGCCTTCACTTTGAGCCTATGTGTGTCCTTAAAGTCGAAGCAAGTCTCTTGTAGTCAGCATATAATTGGGTCTTATCCAGCCACTCTATGCCTTTTAATCAACATACGTTTACAGTAATTATTGATAGGTAATGACTTCTTAGTGCTATCTTGTTAATTGCTTTCTGGCTATTTTGTAGTTCCCTTGTTCCTTTCTTCCTCTCTTGCTGCCTTCCTTTGTGAATTGATGACTTTCCATAGTGGTATGCTCTGATTCTCTTCTCTTCTGTGAATCTGCTACAGGGTTTTGCTTTGTGGTTACCATGAAGCTTACATAAAACATCTTACAGATATAACAGTTTATTTTACACTGATAACAACTTTACATACAAAAACTCTAACCTTTTACTCCCCCTTTTTATGTTTTTGATGTCACAATTTACCTCTTTTTTAAAAAAATTATTTTTGGCTGCGTTGGGTCTTTGTTGCTGCACGTGGGCTTTCTCTAGTTGCAGCAAGCAGGGGCTACTCTTCTTTGTGGTGCGCGGGCTTCTCACTGTGGTGTCTTCTCTTGTTGTGGAGCATGGGCTCTAGGCACGCAGGCTTCAGTAGCTGTGGTGCACGGGCTCACTAGCTGTGGCACACGAGCTTAGTTGCTCCACGGCATGTGGGATCTTCCCAGACCCGGGCTTGAACCCATGTCCCTCCATTGGCAGGCAGGCAGATTCTTAACCACTGTGCCACCAGGGAAGTCCACAATGTACCTCTTTATATTGGGTATTTATTAATAAATTGTAGCTATAGCTATTATTAATACCCTTGTCCTTTAACCTTTATACTGTCCTATAACTTTTAATACAGCACCATATAACAGTATCAGAGTATTCTGAAGTTGGCTATGTGTTACTAATTAGCATCCTTTCATTACAGCTTGAAGAACTCCAGTCAGCATTTCTTGTAAGGCAGGTTTTGTGGTGGTGAATTCTGTCAGCTTCTGTTTGTCTGAGAAAGTCTCTCTCCTTCGTTTATGAAGGACAACTTTGCTGGACAGAGAATTCTTGACTGGCAGGGCTTTTTTTTTTTTTTCCTTTCAGCACTTTGAATGTATCATCCCACTCTCTCCTGGCCTGTCAAGTTTCTGCTGAGAAATCCACTGATAGCCTTATGCAGGTTCTTTTGAAAGTTATAAGCTTTTTTCCTCTCTTGATGCTTTTAAGACTCCTTGTTTTAGATTTTTAACAGTTTTATTATAATGTGTATTGGAGAGGATCTCTCTAGGTTGATTTTGTTGGGTGGCCTACCAGCTTCGTGAATTTGGAGATCTAAATCTCTGCCCAGGTCTGGAAAAAATTCTTAGCCACTATTTCTTTAAATAAGCTTTCCGTCCTCTCTTCTCCTTCCAGAACACCAATAATTCACAAATTAGTTCTTTGGATAGTACTGTATATATCATGTAGGCTTTCTCATTCTCTTCCATTCTTTTTTCTTTGTTCTCTCCTCTGACTAGGTAACTTCAAAGTTCTTCTCTTCTGTCTTCTGACTGACCTATTCTGCTACTTTTTACATGTGTACTTGAGAAGCACGTGTATTCTGCTGCTGTTGGATGGAGTGTTCCCTACATGTCTGCTAATCCATTTGGTCTAAAGTGTAGTCCAGATCCAACATTTCTTTGTTGATGATCCCTTTATTGTTGAAAGTAGGATACTGAAGTCCCCTACTATTATAGTATTGTTGTCTATTTCTCACTTCAGATCTCTTAGTATTTGCTGAATATATTTAGGTGCTATTGATGCTCTTTATTATATTTTTCATTTCATTCACTGTATTCTTCACCTTCAGAATTTGTTTGGTTCCTTTTAATATTTTCTATCCTTTGTCAAATTTCTCATCTTGTTTGTGTACTGTTTTTCTAATTTTGTTGACTTGTCTTTGTGTTTTCTTGGAACTCACAGAGTTTCCTTAGAACAGCATATTTGAATTCACTACGAGAAAAATCAGATCTCCATGTCTTGGGTTGGTTACTGGAAGATTATTGTGACGTCATGTTTCCTTGATTTTTCATATTCCTTGAAGTTCTGCATTGCTGTCTTCCCATTTGAAGTTAAAGTCACCTCCTCCTGTCTTTATTAACTGGCTTCAGGAGAGAAGTATCTTCCATCAGCCCTGCTAGTGACTGAGGCTTTCTCAGGCCTTCTCTGGTTACACCTGATCCACACTTCTTGCTCCCTCTTGTGGCAGAATCCTCAAGCTTATACGCCTCCCCTCGATCTGCAATGCACCAAACCATGTATTGGCTGCCTCCCTTTTGTTTGTCAAAGGTGGCCCTAAAGCTCATTTGTGGCTTCTCCCTGGCCTGCAGATTCAAGCCTGCATTCTTTGTGTGCTTGAATATCACCCACCATCTGCCAGACCCTGCTCTCACCACTGCTGCTGGGAGCACACACAGGGAGCCAGCCACAGGGTCAGGGGGTTTGTGTGTGGGTGAGGCATACTGAGCACTGGGGACACCCGTGCGCCCGTTGGAGGATCTGCAGGTGAGGCATTCCCAGCGGCTCCAGGGCAGGCTTCTTGAATGTGGTTAGCAGGCTCTGTGCCCCTTTAACGCCCTCTGAGGGAGCTACGTGCCATTCTCCGTCCCCTCCTGCCTCTCAGTCATGCAGTTCATGTTTCAGTACTCTGGATGTGGGGAGAGAGAAAGGAGCTCCCTTGGCAGCCTCCCGTGAGCCACGTGTCACTCACAAGCTCTCACTTTCCCTGAGAGAAATCACAGGCTGAGATCTCTCTTGGCCCTAAGCTGTGTCCCCTTGGGGGAAGGGATGGTGCAAGTCAGGTCAAGCTGTTCCTCTCATCCTCTCAATGCTTCCAAACTCCGAGTTTTTCTGCTCCAAAGGTGTGCTGGAACTTCTCATCTGGAAACCAGGACTTGTACAAAGGCTCTATGGTCTGTGGGTGATTGCCTTAGACAGTGTTTTCCAGGGGCTCCTGGACCAAGGCCAAGGGGGGCTGGAGCCAGTTCACAGGCTACTGCAGGGTCCACAGCCAGGACCCAGGTCTTTATCCCTATTAGCTGACTCACGGGGAAGCAAGACTCCTCTTAGGTTCCTTGGCATATGATGCTGGATCCCACAACTCCCAAAAAGGTACTTTTGTCTGTGCTTGGATGCCAAATTATGTCCTTGAGGGAGAAACAAAGGATGTCTTACTCCGCCATGGGGCTCATGTTACCCCTCAAGGGTTTGTTGATCTAATCTACATTTCTTTGAGAGTGTGCACTTTCTTTCTCCTCAATTTCTTCTTTGGGATTTACTGGACCATGTCCTCTGCCAATTCTTCCTTGGAGGTGATGGCATTTTCTTCCTTTTAAAATTCTTTAGATAGTAACAATACCAATTATTTCAAATAAATATGGCAAATACTGCTCCCAGCTTGTGACTCTCAATCATGTTTATAGTGTTTTTTGGCTTCTCTTTTTATAGTCAGAGTATCATTTTCTGGTGATATTTTCCTTTTTCACCATGTTTTCATGATGATGTATTTAAACTTACAGCACATTTTAATCACCTGCCGCCAGAAGGATCAACTTTGGAAGAGACCAATTACTGGGAAAAGTGATGCATTATCAAAACAGAAAAAGAACTGTATTTTTAAAAATGCAAAAGTATTAAAATCCTGTAAGAGCCCTTTATAAGAGCAATGCAAGATATTCAACGTACATCAGAGTATACACTTCACAATTGTCCATCCTCTGCCCCATCTCAGCCCCTAAAATCCTGTATTGATCTATGTGGTTGGTTTGACAGCCAGCATAAAGTGGAAATGCAAGAATCAGCAGGATCAAGTCCAAGAAGAATGAAGCCAGATGGCTTTGTAGAACCCAACGTGAAAAGACATGTACAGTAGGAATTATTACACTGTTTAACCATTCTTACAAAAATTAATGAGAGTTTTTAAAGAAGTCCTTTTTTTAAACTGCAGAAATGATCTTCAGTAGTCCAACTGGGAGACGATAGATTTACAGGCACTTTAGACAAGATGACTCCAGTCATATAAAAGTTTAGTTTTATTATAGGCACTTTACACAAACATTCAGTACTTTTTGCTACTTCTATAATCTTTTAGCAAGGTAGTCAGTTACAGTCTGAATAAGAAAATATAAACAAAAATTATACACTTTATTAACAAAATCTACTTTGAATGATTCTATAAATTTTATAATGCAATTAAAACCATTACTTTTCTCCAACTGATGCTGTTTCTTTCTGTTCCTTCAATTATAGTCTCTGAAAACTCTGAACTGGGTGGAATGATCTTCCACTGCAGCAGGAAATGTTAAATAAGTAACTCTACATCGTTTTCCCAGGAAGTGCTCACTTTTTCAATTTTGATTAAATGCCATATTTTAACACAAATATTAGGCAATATTTAATAGCTCATATGGTCACAGTTCGCTAGCGCTTTGCTCCAGCCTGGACACTGACCATGGAGAAATAGATGCCTTTCTGCGCCAGCAGCTGCTGGTGTGTGCCGTGCTCCTTGACTTTGCCGTTCTGAAACACCACTATCAAGTCTGCATTCTGAATGGTGGACAGGCGGTGAGCGATGACGATGCAGGTGCGCCCTTCTTGGGCTTTGTCCAGGGCTTCTTGGACAACCTGTTCAATAATCACACAAATTAACTCTGATCATAATAATCCACTCCCTTGAATTTCTCTTCCATAACAAGCCTCACAATTAATTTCTCCAACGATACGTGCCTCTTTAACAGTGGTGTCAATGGAATATAACATAGATTTTACAAAGCAAGGGATCTGTCGTATCAGAAGAATACTGAATCCTAATTTGGTTTATCTCAGAGTTATGACTGTAAATACAGCCTATGCAATCATTTAGAAGCACTTAGTAGTGTGCCCAGCCTTGTGACATCTTTCTGGTCTAGCACTACAGTAAATACAGGAAGCCTGAGCACAGGCCAAACAGAGCCTCCTTGAATTTTGGTATTTTTAAGATAAAAAAAACTCAGAATGAGTTTATCTTTCAGACACCTGAACACTCCACTTCTTCTCAAACTGAAAACAATTACTACTATTTACCTTCAAGTACAGTCAGCTTTTAACATTGTTCTGTGCTTCCACTTTTTTATATAGTTGTTGAGGAGATGCTGCCAGGAGAAATGGGACTATGGCCTGAATGCAGCTTCTTAGATCAATACAAAGTGATCCGGGGCTGACTTTTGGAGCACAAGCATTATAAGACTAATCTGCCTTGTTTCATCTTAGTTCTCTTGAATGACAGCTACCGAAAGTGTTTAGATTCCACTGAAAGTAACAAAACTCAGTATCTGGCTGAATTGTGTTCTCTACTGTAGAAGACAGAAGCATAAACTTAAAACCTTTTAAGGGACAACTGCTTCAAGTGTGAATGAGTCCACGTTAAATTCTTACCTTTTCACTTTCTGTATCCAGAGCTGATGTAGCTTCATCCAGAAGCAATATACGAGGCTGTCTAACAAGGGCACGAGCTATCGCAATGCGCTGCTTCTGGCCACCAGAGAGCTGAGTTCCTTTGTCTCCTACTCTGGTGTTATATTTCTGTAAATAGGGTTTTGTTATGATGAAGAGTAGAACTGATAAAGTTCTGAAATAGAGTGTGCTTGCAGAAAATAGGATAACCACTTCCATGTACACAAAAAAGTTTAGGTTCAGAAGCTAAGAATGGGTTGAAGGAGAGTTAAACAACAAAAACATAGCTCTGAATGGCAGGATTAACCTCTCTTCTTGAAGACAGACGTTTGGGTCTTAAAAGTTATGCTTTAGTGTAGACAAGTCAACATATTTACGAGGAAGATGACTGTTGCAATGTGAGGCTCTTCCAGCCTTCTGGTTTCATTGCATTTGGGACAAAGATTGGTAGGAGGAAGGAAATTTGATTTTAACAGGCTATGCATAATAAAATAATTGAAACTCATTTTATTTATAACCAGCAGGTGATGCTCTCTGCATTATTTTAAAGTGAGGAAGGACGCAAGAGGGAGGGGATATGGGATGTATGTATACGTATAGCTGATTCACTTTGTTATACAGCAGAAACTAACACACCTTTGTAAAGCAATTATATGCCAATAAAGATGTTAAAAAAAATAAAATGTCGATTACGATAATATTCTTTTAAAAAAAAGTGAGGAAGGGAAGAAATTCTTGGGATGTTAGCCTTTTGTTGTCTGTTTTTATAAGACTATTTCCAAAGCTTCAACAATTTTAATGGATACTAAGAAACTCTATTCGATATCTAACTTGAAAAGCTGAAATCTCCTGATTGACTTTTGTTTTCAGAGTTCTCCTGAAAATTTTCACATATTGTTTCCCAGAGCAGATAATGCTCACTAAGTATCCAATGTGATAATAGGACAGGAATTAATAGGGTATGTAGGGGAGAGCAGAAATGTAATGGGTAACCTAAAAAAACCATATTATCTTTTTATTTTCAGGTCCTTGCCAGGCTGAAATGTTAGTCAAACTGTGGGCTCTGATTCTGACATCCAGAGTTTGACTTTAAAATTCATGTTCCACTTCCTACACTGTTGGTGGGAATGTTAAGCTGGCGCAGCCACTATGCAAAACAGTATGGCGGTTCTTCAGAAAACTAAAAATAGAATTACCGTATGATCCAGCAATCCCACTCCTGGGCATATATCCAGACAAAACTATAACTCAAAAAGATACATGCACCCCTATGTTCACAGCAGCACTATTCACAATAGCAAGACATGGAAGCAACCTAAATGTCCACCGACAGATGAACAGATAAAGAAGATGTGGTACATGTATACAATGGAATATTACTCAGCCATAAAAAAGAACAAAATAATGCCATTTGCAGCAACATGGATGCAACTAGAGATTATCATACTAAGTGAAGTTAAGTCAGAAAGAGAAAGACAAATACCATTATGATACCACTTATACATTTCTGGAATCTAAAATATGACACAAATGAACCTGTCTACGAAACAGAAAGAGACTCATAGACATAGAGAATAGACTTGTGGTTGCCAAGGGGGAAGGGGGGAGGGGAGGGATGGAGTGGGAGGCTGGGGTTAGCAGATGTAAGCTATTACACATGGAATGGATACACAACAAGGTCCTACTGTATGGCACAGAGAACTATATTCAGTATCCTATGATAAAACATAATGAAAAAGAATATTAAAAAAAGAATGTGTGTGTGTGTATATATATATATATAGCTGAATCACTTTGCTGTACAGCACAAATTAACACAACATTATAAATCAACTATCCTTCGATTTAAAAAAAATTCATTCTATGTAGGGTTGCCCATTTTTACTTGCTATTTCTGGCAACCTTAGTTCTATGGCATTCAACATAGAGCTCTCCACCTGCAGGTGCAGTAAGCGAGCCCAGGGGAGGTTCCGGCAGATGCTAGCGACTGGCCCAGCCCAGAGCTGCAGCCACCAGGGAGGCCAGAGCACTGGAGCAAGTCCCATGAGGGTGCAGAGGTTGCCAGGCTGCACTGCCACAGTATCGACCCTGTTGAGGCAGATAAAGGCAGGGCTGTACCCCTGAGAGGAGGAAACTAGACCAGCCCCCTGCAGGGTGAGGTAAATCCTAGTGCGAACCATTCAGGTGAAGAAGTAGATCCTTGGACAGAAAATAGGACTTAAGTGGTTTTGCCTTCTCTTTCCAGGTCTAGACATTGAGGAAAAGACTTATGATGTCTACAAGTGTGCTCTGTAGACAGAGCCCAGAGCCCAGAAAGGTAGGTCCCGGTGGTAGACAAAAGTGAGAGGGGCAAGGTATATTTCATAAGCTAGATAATAATTACTCTCTGTATTTGCCTTTGTTAACCCCTAGCCCAGTGGTTCTCACACTTTACCTGCAACAGCATCACCTGGGATATTAAAACACAGATTGCTAGACCCTACCTCCAAGTTTCTGATTCACTAGGTCTGAGGTCAGGCCTGAAAATCTGCATTTCTTACAAGATCCCAGGTGACGCTGATGTTCTGGCCCACGCCCAGACTTTGAGAACACTGACCTCGCCATGAGTAAAGGGAATTAAAGTTACATGCTTTGAATGTTCTAGCCTTGGGAAGGGCCAATTATCCACAGATGGGCTAGAAGGTTAAAGGAGGGGAGTGGACAACGCCTCTTCCCTGGGGCCTATGATGTGTGGTGACAGCAGTTATCCAAAGAAGAGTCTCCAGAAAAGGAAATCTTGGGAGAGGGTTGGGGCCGTAAGGCATTGCCATCTTTCCCCATGAGGAGAGGACCTTCTCCGCCAGTTTCAGGCTACTGAGCTTTACATTTTAGTTCTTCCTTAAAATAAAGAACATAACTTATGATAATGGGGGCGGGTGGGTTAGAGAAGATAGGTCTAGATTGCAATGCAAAATACAGGAGCTAAGAGGCTTAAGAGAGGGCAAGAGGTTCCATTTACCTAACTTCCTAGGAGGAATTCAGAAGGCATCTGTGGGACAACAGCCCAGGAAAGGTTTCAATAATCAGCCCTACAAGCAGAGGTTGGGGCGCATGGAATGTGCAATGGTGAGAGATGACACTCCAATGGCTCAGCCTTCCTCAGAGCCTTCTTTCTGGCACGGGGCCAGTTCCCTGGCCTGGCCCGACTCCACAGAGGGAGGTTTGAGGCTTGGGGGAGAGCAGCAAGGAGGCGGAAGGAAGGAAGGTTGGGAGAGAAATGGTGGGGGAGGGTCACTCTTGCTTCTGTGGGCCCTGCACCCAGACTTGGAGGGAAAGGCCTCCCAGGCATATGTATTTTTCGGTCAGGCTGCTCACAGGGAATGAGTCGGGTGACCAGGTAAACATCGCATCCACTGGGGATGGGAAGTGCAGGCAGATGCTTGTATACAGGTGGACGTGTGTTTTAGTTGCTCATTTCACCTTTGGGATCCAGCCCTTTTGAAGTCACAAGCATAGGCCAGGGGGGCTGCCACAGGCTCCCAGGTACCTTATTTGGAGAGAGACTTACATCAGGCAGCGTCTCGACGAAGGGGTGTATGTTGGCCTCCTTGGCTGCCTGCACGATCTCCTCCTGTGACACGACCCGGCTGTTGTCCCCGTAGGCGATGTTCTCGCCGATGCTGCAGTCAAACAGGACGGGCTCCTGGGACACGATGCCCATGTGTGCTCGGAGCCACTGGACATTCAGGTGCTTTATTTCCTTGCCGTCAATTAGCTGAAAACAAGAGATCACAGATCATCTTCAGAACCAGCACATTTTTTGAATTTAGCAAAATTAATATCGTTATTTCATACACTAAGACTGCCAAGTTATTATGAGACTTTTGTTGTTGTTTTCCATTTGGATTGTCAAGGTTAACTGAATAAGGTCATAATTGTATGCTTTGAGGAACCATCATATTTCTTCTGTTTCAACCCTATGCATGTGGTAGGCAGAATAATAATAACCTCTCCTCCATCCAAGACATCCATGTTCTCGTTCACGAAACCTGCGAATGTTATTCACAAGTGTAGATGGAATTACGATATAAGGTTGCTCGTCAGCTGATCTCAAAATGTTGAGGTTACCTTAGATTATCCAGGTGGACCCAACATAATCATAAGGGTCCTCAACTGTGCAAGAGGGGGGCAGGAGAGTGTGTATCACAGTGGAGCAATATGAGGAAGACTCAACCGGTCACTGCCGGCTTTGAAGATGCAGGAAGGGGCCACAGGCTAGAAAAGGTAAGAAAGCAGATTCTCCCCTAGAGCCTTCAGAAGGCACAGAGCCCTGCTGACACCGTGACTTCAGCCCAGTGAGATCCACTTCGGACACATGACCTCCAGAATTTTTAAGATAAATCTGTGTCGTTTCATCCCACTAAATTTGCTGTCATTTGTTATAGCTGCCACAGGAAACTAATAAAATGCATTCTAATTCTGGGATGTATTCTGACATCCTTATTCTTATGCACTGATTTTTCACAGGAAAAGTAGCCACCATTAGATTGGAAATAACTAACTGCTATACCGTAGAATAGGTTTGTAGGTCACGTTTCTGATCTGACCTGTTAGTTAGGATCAAGTTTTTGAGGACTTAAATGAAACAGAATTGAGCGTCGGAAGGTGGCTGTTATATCTCTAAATCGTTGTTGATCTTAGGAATGTGAATTAATGTCTCTTAGTTTCTTTGTAAACTGGGAATGATAATTCCTAAAGTCAAAGAATTGAGGATTAAATGAAGTCATGTATGAACCCTACTGAGCACACTGCTGGGCACACGGTATGTGAAGGACTGTCTGCGATTTGGATCTGACCCAAAGGAGCTGGAGGGAGAGGCTGCCCTTTCTCTAGTGACCTGTCTCCCCTTGGATTATCCTGCAGAAGCCTGGGGCGTACCCATACAGCCTGGCCGATAATAATCCTTGCTCTCTGATGCAGATGTGTCTGCCCCGAAGACCTACTTTGCAAGAGAACGCTGGCATTCAAGTGAGAGCTGTTCATCCTCCCTGAAGAAGACACCAGTGACTCAGCTTTGAGCGTTTATAATAGTGGTGATGAGTATGTCCTGAGCTATATATACACTTTGAATCCCGTGTACCTGGCTGGGTGCCTCTGGGAGACAGCTGGCCAGGGGTAGGGTACAGTCTTTGCTGCAGGAAGACAGCTTCTGTTTGTGAAGCTGGCAGGTGCAAGGATGGATGGAAAACACACCCATGACCTCATTAGTACCAAGCCCAGTTGCCATGGAGACTATTCCAAGCATCTATGCTCCAGGCTTCCTCACAGTGTTAAGTGAAGGTGGAAAGTAGAGAGTGAAGAGAGGCAGGAAAAACCATACAAGTATGTGGCGAAACAGCAGATCTTGTTAGATGGAACAGTGTGAAAAACGGAAATCTGAGGAAAGAAAGAGTAGTTTTTTAAAAAACTTTTTTCCAGGCTTATACCCCTGGGAGAAAAAATAGACACCATCAAACAAATACAGTCAGACAAATATGACTGATCCCAGCAAGTTTTCATGAGCTTCTCCATCACACTGCATACAAGAAGACGTTTGGGCCTCCTCAGCCCCATGCTACACACAGCAACTACAAACTATTTAAAACCTGTGTTTGCTAAAGAATCCTTTCCTTAGGGGAAACACGTTTAGAAGACCAAATATAAAAAGATCAACGCAGAGCTTCTTTGGCTGCGGCAGATGGCCCTCTGAGGGAAGACCAAGGAAGTCCAGGGCGTCAGTGAACACTGCTCAGAAGATACTGGTCCTGGGACTTCCCTGGCGGCCCAGTGGTTAAGACTCTGCACTTCCAATGCAGGGGCTGTAGGTTTGATCCCTGGTTGGGGAACTAAGATCCCACATGCTGTGTGGCACGGCGGGATAAAAAAAAAAAAAAAAAAGATGCTGGCCTAAATAAAAACTTAAAGTAACACACTGACAATAACACACTGACAATAACAATGGAAGGCCAAAAAACAAATAAATAAACAAAAACAATGAAAGGCTAAATTCAAATGACGAGCTATCTCTATTCTAAACTTAAATCTACTACCTGATTTCAGTAGCACAATCAAATGTGAAATATGTATTATCCTGCTGTATGTATTGACTCTGAAATGGTAATCATAGATAAAATATTGAGCATCGACTATATTATAGGTCCTGTTATAAGCACACCTCATGCCCTCTCTCGTTTAATATTCACGACAACGCTCGCGAGGTAGATGCGAGTTTAATCCCCATTTTACCGATGAGGACATGAGCAGAGTTAAGTCACTTGTGCAAGGTCACACTCTTAGTGACTGAGGGAGCTCGGATCGGACCTACACACTACAGGTTGCATTTTAGCAACACAGTGTCTCAGAATTGAAAAATACTTTCTGTCTTCCCTCAAAAGAGCAATGTCTCCATCTTAGCCCCGGCACCCACTGGGTAATACCCAGACAACAGGCTGCTGTGTCCTAAGGGGGAGAGAGGACTCTGGTGGCAGCGCATAGCATGGGCCGGCAAGGGAAGAAAGGATAGGTCAGGGGAAGACTCAAACCAGAGTGAGTCTCAGTGAAGCTAATGAACTTAAGATTCAAGGACGCCCATTTGCAGGCAAATGCTGGGAGTTGAACGGTGTTCTGGATGGAAGGGAGCCCAGGTCTTCTGGGTGAGCATTTAGGATAACCTGCCTAAAAAGGAGAGGGACCAGAATCTTTAAGGTTTCAATATTTTGTTGTGAATTTTTCTCATTTGAAGGAAATATTCACTTTCATATCTAATTGTGTGTTCATAACTTTGTATTCTTTCAAGTAGAGTCCCTGAAATTGTATAACTTTCAGGCCCCACCAAACCTGGAAACTCCACTCTCTGAACAATTCCATAGCTTGGTTTTGCAAGACTTGCCACAATTTGATCTCAACCTTTTAAAGTTATCAGTTCAGAGGTTCTCCACCTCTGGTTGGCATCAGAGTCACCTGGGAAAAATCATAAAAATGAAAAGGCTAGGTCCTGACCTTCATAAATGAGCCGGGGTGGCTGTGTTCTCTAGTAGCTCTCTAGGCCATTATGATCCACGCCAACTTGAGAACCTCTGCTCAGGTCAATGTTTCTCAGAGTGTGATTCGAGGCTCGTTGATGGTCATGAGGATTTCCCGACCTCCTCAGGGTCAAGTCCTTGCTTCAAATGATCATTATGATCAAATGATGCTCAAATGCATAGACTCATTTTTTATGGCAACAAGAACTAATCATAGGACTTCCCTGGCGGTCCAGCAGTTAAGACTCCATGCGCTTTGGGACTTCCCTGGTGGCACAGTGGATAAGACCTCCAAGCTCCCAATGCAGGGGGCCTGGGTTCGATCCCTGGTCAGGGAACTAAATCCCACATGCATGCCACAACTAAGGAGCTGGCCTGCCACAACTCAGGAGCCCACATGCCACAACTAAGAAGACTGCATGCTGCAACTAAGGAGCTGGCAAGCTGCAGTTAAGGAGCCCACCTGCCACAACGAAGACCCGGTGCAACCAACCAAATAAATAAATAAATAAATATTTTTAAAAAAAGACTCCAAGCTTCCACTGCAAGGGGTGTGGGTTCAATCCCTGGTGGGGGAACTAAGATCCTGCATGCCACGAGGTGTGGCAAAAAAAAAAAAAAAAAAAAGAAAAAAGAAAGAACTAATAACCTATTAACTGAGTTATTCAGGGTCACTAACTGACATTCATAAACAAAACCTGGCACATTTACTAATGTGTATCGAGGGCACTTCCACTAAGAGGTCTGCCTGCTGTGGAGCACTTGGCAGTATTTCGAAGCTCTAGTGTAAATGCACAGGAGCAGATCACCGTACTCCCTGCAATGGAAGAGGACACTTTGTTTTCAGGGCATGATCGGTGTTGTCTTGAGATGGTTACTGTCCTATACACTCAGCATTCACTTCCATATTCTTCTGTGTCTGTCCTTCCACATATCAAGGGAGTGGAGGACTAATAACTGTTTCCCAGGCTCGCTCCTGGTTCTAGAAGTAACTGAGGTTCTACCGGTGAGATGCAGTGTGCAAAATCTGGGAGACAGAGGCCGTGGTAAACTAACACCTGTGTTTTGGCAGACGGGAGTTTTTACAACACCCAGACACTGGTCTTGTGTCTTCAGGTTTGGAGCAGCTGTGACACTGGCATCATTTCGTACAACCTCCTGGCCACAGGACTCCAGCTGAGATGCTGTGATTTGAATGTTGGGAGTGCTGACTTTGACTTTTACTTCCACTCTTCCAGCCCTTCCGGTGATTCTATAAGCACCGAATGCCCCTTACTGAATATGTATCTGCGTGAAATACCTAGAGCAGCTTCTGTTTCCTACACTGAACCATAACTGATACGGTCCATGTTTTAAATTTCGCTCCCCTTGTGCCTATGAACACGGAGAATAATCATTCATTTCTTTACTTTCTTCTTGTCTAATTACTGCACGTATGTTTACCATTGTTGTTTTCAACTCCAACACTATTAACGCCAAGTGTTTTTTCCCACTACAGTGACTGTAGTAAGGGTGGTGGGGGGGGAATTCTTTTGGTCTTTCCTAGGTGGGTTATCATCAAAAAAGTTTGAGAACCATGACTCTAATTAAATCTGCTATTTCAGCCAAACTGGCCTATATGCCGCATTGGGAACAAATCAGTCATCAGCCACAGCTCACGTCATCCCTTTCATCGAACGATGCCTTGATTGCTCACCCTTACAGCTTTACGCAACCAGCTTTAATTATCCCTTAAGAACTAGCTCTAGGCCTATCTTCTTTAATGAACTCATGGAAGGATATGTCCCATCTCTTCAGTTGAAATCTTTGAGGACAGACACCATCCCCTGTAACTCATTAGAGCTCAACATTTAACACACTGCTTAAGAAATGTCTCTTAAGGACCACGATCAGTGTCTGAGAGCTAAAATTTCCTCCTCTGATTGCTTCCTGTGTCAGCAAGGTTTTCATTGAGAGTTCTCTGCCCAAACTTTAACCACAAAATTGAAGCATGAAGTCAGAATTCACAGAAGATATAAAACAAGGTAGTACAAATAAGGAACAAAGCTTGAGGAACAAAGTTTCCACAACTGTCAAAGAATGGACTGAGTAAAGGCATAACTGTCTGTGAATACAATAAGAAATATTTATGATAACGGTGACTACCGTGGGGAAGTGAAAAGGGCCCTGGCCTACAGGATGAAAATTCTATTTTCACATCAATCATTAACGCAAGTAGGGCCCATATAGAGCTGGCAAGCATCGGTCTGACTATACAAAGTAGTATATCCACTGGCCTGGATGGACAGTGCCCAAGCCCATTCCAGTTGTTGAATATTTTGAATATCACCTCTGAGTTTGACCAGTAACTCAGTGCCTACATAATGAAAATGTTTTCCTCTGAATTCCATTCCTACCTAGTTTGATTCTTTTCCTAGTCCCCATTATAGTCATTTAAAAATCCACTACTCGGGATTCCCTGGTGGCGCAGTGGTTGAGAGTCCGCCTGCCGATGCAGGGGACACAGGGTCCTGCTGCGGTCCGGGAAGATCCCACGTGCCGCGGAGCGGCTGGGCCCGTGAGCCATGGCCGCTGAGCACGTCCGGAGCCTGTGCTCCGCAAGGGGAGAGGCCGCAACAGTGAGAGGCCCGCGTACCGCAAAAAAAAAAAAAAAAAATCCACTACTCCCGGGAGTTCCCTGGCGGTCCAGTGGTTAGGACTTCGCGCTTTCACTGCCATGGCCCGTATTCTCCAGCCTTTCCCTCAACCCTGCTACTCTACCTTCCTCTGCAAGCAGCAGAGTCCCCTCGTTGGGGAACTAAGATCCCACAAGCTGTGCAGCACGGCCAAAAAATCATAACAGTAATAAAATGTCACTACTCCCTTCAAGACTCCTATGTCATTCCCAGTACCTAAGACAGTCCCTGACACGAACTCACTGACAGTTTATTGAACGTTGCATGAATAAATCTGACCCTTCACTTACTCTTTTAGTTCAGGAAACAAAGGAGAATCCCTCTATGTTCTTTATCTGTTTCCCAAATTTGTTGATCTCGCTTTTTTTCTTTTTCCTTAGAAGATGTTTGAATTCCCTCTCTCCATCAATGGTTTTATCTCATCCTCAGCCATAAAAATGTTCAAGATTCCCCATGCTAAACATCTTCCCTGGGCTCTGCCTCTCCACTCTTATTTTCCTTTCCTTCTCCTTTGATCTTCTAGCTAGTCTACACTTCGCTCAGTCTCCATTTCCCCTCCTGACCACACCTCAGCCATGCTCAACTGTTTCCTACCACCATCACTTCACTAAGAAGACTGTGAAATGTCAGAAGCAGCCCATTCATTGCCAAATCCTCCCATGTGTTTTCAGTCTCCGTCTTACCCCATCTCTCCACGGCATTTGTCAGTGCCGACTACCTTCTCCTTGTTGAAACCCTTCCCATCCCTGGCTTCCATCTTACTAGTCTCTCTCAGCACCTCTCCTCTGTCTTTCTGGCTTTTTTTCCTGCATCTGCTCATGTAAACTGAGACCTAACCAAGGGAAGGGGGATGGCTGGTAAAAAGGCTGCTTGCAGAGGAAGGTAGAGTAGCAGGGTTGAGGGAAAGGCTGGAGAAGTTGGCTGGGGCAGTGGACACAGCTTGGAGACTATATCTAGGATGTCAGACTTTAAGTGGGACCACTGTTTAAAAGTTTCTAAAGCCACGGCTTATAGTTGAGAATTAAATACATCTAGGCAGGGGTTTCCCTGGCAGTCCAGTGGTTGACACCTTGCCTTCCAGTGCGGGTTCGATCCCTGGTCGGGGAGCTGGGATCCCACATGCCACACGGCCAAAAGGCCAAAGCATGGAACAGAGATAATATTGCAACAAATTCAATAAAGACTTTGAAAAGAGTCCACATCAAAAAAAAAAAAAAAAAAAAAAACTGAAAAAAAATACATCTAGGCATTTAGAAGATGAAAAAATTGTAATGAGCTAAATAAGAAAGTGTGCTCAGACCTAGAGATTATGACACTAAGTGAAGTCAGACAGAGAAAGACAAATATCATATAATATCACTTATATGTGCAATCTCAAAAAATAATACAAATGAACTTATTTACAAAACAGAAATAGACTCACAGACATAGAAAGCAAACTTAGGGTTACCAAAGGGGAAACATGGCAGGGAGGAATAAATTATGAGCCCGGGATTAACATACACACACTACTACATATAAAATAGATAACCAACAAGGACCTACTGTATATGCTCCCTATAGTATAGGGAACTCTACTCAGTATTCTGTAATAACCTATACAGGTAAAGAATCTGAAAATGAATGAATATATGTATATATATATAACTCAATCACTTTGCTGAGTGATTTACAATACTGTAAATCAACTCTACTCCAATAAATTTTTTTTAAAAAGAAGAAAAAAAAGTGTGCTCACCACTGTTCCAGCCAAGGGGTCGTAGAACCGCTCCAGGAGCTGGACCACCGTGCTTTTCCCACAGCCGCTGCTGCCCACCAGGGCCAGCGTCTGGCCCTTCTTCACCTCGAGGCTCAGCCCCTGAAGCACTGGGATGTCTGGTCGAGTGGGATAGTTGAACACGACTTCATTAAATGTCACATTTCCTTCCACTGTATTCTAAAATCAGAACAATAACAGTAAATTTGATTGCTGCAATCCTGAAAATTCACAATAGCCAACCCTCTCTACCGCTAGGTATCAGAAGGTAGTGAACTTGTACTACAGTCAGGCTTCATTTGTAACTGCTAAAATGTAATACATAAGATCTAAAAGGGTCAGTGTTTTCATAGCATGTCTCATTCACACAATACAAATGTGAAAACTCAAATCTGTTCCCCAAGAATAGGGTCACCTACATATAATAAAACCTGATTAGCAGGAGTTGTGTATAAAATGGGCAGTATTTCTACATCCGTGTGGCTTTGTTCTACAAAAGTACTAGACGTTAACTTGTATTATCAGCATTTACTAAAAGGAACTAAAAGGACAGAGAAACTTTCATTTTATTACCACCAAATAAAAAAAGCACAGATTTTATTAAACTTCCACTTAGAATACTAAAATTCATCAGTTAGGAGCAGATCACATAATCAAAACATCAAACTGACCGGCTTTAGGCCTTCCGTGCTGTAGCTGTCGATCACAGGGGCTTTTTCAATGATCATGATGACGTGGGCTGCTGACACTTTGGCCTTGGCATAGTCAGGAGCAAATGAACTGACCTGACCCACAGCCATCGCGCCAAAGACAATGGCTGAGAACACTCTGCCAACGACAAAGGCAAAATGTGCAAAGAGTTAGGACTGCAATGCTAGAAAGGTGACGCTCCTACACCCAGAGAGCACTGTCTCAAACAGTCACAACACGTTAGTCAAAAAGTTTCAAAAAAAAAACCAAACACTTTTCCTTATAAGTTCATATCGGTATAACTGACTGATTGTAAATTGACCCCATGTTTCATCTCTCTCTGTGTCCTCACATTCTTGTAAGTGACTTTGCAGCTCCTCCACTGAAGAAGGAGAATTTGTTTTCCTACCCTTTGAATCTGGGTTGGCCTTGGAATTTGCTTTAGCCAACAGGATGTGGAGGAAGTGACTGTTGCCAGGTCCAAGCCTATGACTCAGGGGGCCGTGCATGTTTCTCTCTCTCCCTGCCACTACCACAAGCCCACCTAGCTGCTGGAGGACAAGGCACAGACAGAAGAGTGCCGTGGGCCCCAGCCAACCAGCCTGTTACCCATTGCACACAAGAGCGAGCCCAGCTGAGATCCACTATGCCCAGATCAGCAGAACTGCCCAGCTAACCCCCAAACTTAAGGGCAAAAATAAATGTTTATTATCGTGTGTCACTGGGGGATAGTGGGTGGTTGTCATGTAGCGTTATTTGTGGCAATCAATAACGGATATAGGCGTTCTGCTGGATTACATCAGATTCTTAGAAAACCTGTGAACTGTACCGCAGAGAGTTCCTTAAAGAGCCAGCCATCACGCTGCTTGCAAGACGCATCGACATTCTTTTTTTTTTTTTGGCCATGCCCCACGCCTTGCAGGTTCTTAGTTCCCCCACCAGGGATCGAACCCAGGCCACCACACTGAAAGCGCCAGCTCCTAACCACTGGGCCGCCAGGGAATTCCCTGCATCGGCGTTCTTAATCTATGACATGGGAGTCATAGCAGCTTAAAGTTGGGAAGGACTTCACAGAATGTCAAGTCCAGCTCTCAATGCTTGTGCCAGGGCACATCCCCTAAGCTAGCTTCCATCCTTGGTTTTAGGACGGAGGAAGTTTGATTGAGGAAGTCTATTGTTAAAAAGTTCCTTTTCAAACCAAGAAAAACGTACATCCTTTTGCATAATACATCCCTTCAAAGTATTGGAATATTATTTTCAAAACCCTTTGCATCTTTGGTAAGTCCCTTCATTTTCAACATTTCAGCCGCCCTTCTCTGGACACATTTATCAAAATGCCTTTTTAGGGCTTCCCTGGTGGTGCAGTGGCTGAGAGTCCGCCTGCCAATGCAGGGGACATGGGTTCGTGCCCTGCTCCGGGAAGATCCCACATGCCTCAGATCGGCTGGGCCCGTGAGCCATGGCTGCTGAGCCTGCGCGTCCGGAGCCTGTGCTCCGCAACGGGAGAGGCCACAGCAGGGAGAGGCCCGGAGCCCCAAAAAAAAAAAAAAAAAAAAAAGCCTTTTTAAACAGTGAGTATAATATTAGGAATCTCCCAGAATAATGCCATGAGTCCATCAGGTCCATTCCTTTGGCCTCTATTCCTGAGTTAATGTAGCACACAGTGTTTTTTTCTTTTTAATAGCTCTACATAAATCACACAGATGGTTCATCTTGGTCTTGTTATCATTTAGACCTGTGGAATCTGTTTAAAATGGACTGCTCTTCAGCCAGCTCTCCCCTATTCCTTACTTGGAAGATGGATTTTCCGAATCTGAACGTCCAAGAGTCAGCAATTTCCATCAATTGAATACCTTAACCTCAGAGTAAAGCGATATATCAGATAATTATCTCATCAAAGCACCGATGCCAATGGTGCCTGGTTTTGATCTTTTGGTTATAGTTATAAATAGCACCTGCATATCAATTATCAGAAAGATGTTGAGTGGAAATTTTAAATCTTCTGGTGGAGTCATCCTGAGAAAACTGTCATGCACGCACAAGTCAATGTCTAAATAGGATGGAAATATTACACTAACACATATTCCCAGGCTTCAATGATGCTGCTTTAAATGTAAAACTGTATCACCACTAATTACGGTATCAAAGGGCAGCTGAGCCATCACCAAACCTAGACACTCGGAAAAATTACACGTGTTTTTCACTACCAAACTGCATATTTTAGTATTTTAGAAATATTAGTTAAGTCCAGGTCTCTCTTCTCCTGACTGAGGTACAACTGTCTGCATTCACAGTGATGGGGCAGATACTCCAATCGAGCTTCCTTTGTCATTTCTGCATTTCTCCAGCTCTTACCTTCTAACTGCTTTTCTCTTATGAAAGAAAGCAAATTTATCCTGGAATCTTCCGGGGCTCTCAGAACTCAGTGCTCCACACTCATTCTTTGGCCGCCCTGTTTAGAATCCTTTAAAAGGAACCAGGTACTTGGCCCTGGGTTAGGCTTCTTCCCAAAACACCCAGGCCTTCTGGAAACTCCTCATTGAATCACCACCCCAGCTAGCCATGGATTCAAGAAGGTCAAATGTGTGAGTCAGCATCGGGGAGAAGGGCAGACACAGATTCCCCAAATGAAATGAGATGCTTCCAGGATAATACACGGAGATTCAGAGGCAAAATGCCATCTTCTGAATCACCAAAATCTCTTCATGAAGCTTCACAGTAAGCTTTTCTATCCAGGCATGAAATGTGCGCCTTGGTTTGATTCCTAGAGTTAACTGTAAAGACGACCCCCATACTTACAAGAGAACATCCTGAAAGTCTATGATGCCATGTGCCACCAGGTAGGCGCCAAAACGGAAACAGCCAGCGTAAGAAAAATACATCATTGCCTGGGTGATGGAAAACGTGATTCCAAAGATGTGTGCTTTCCTCAAAGAGTTTCTGAAAAGAAGACATTCTGAAACTTACTTGACTTTCAATTCTCAGTCCTTACAACGTAACCTTTCATGGGTTAGCAGTGGGGTATGAAGGTGTAGCAGACAAAAATGGGTTTCGTCTCCAAAACACTAAGTTTGGTCCTCACATCACCACTTGTGAGAATTTAGGAAAATACCTTGTCTCTGAACCTCAGTGTCTTCATCTTTAATGGAGAAGTAACCACACCTCAAAGCATTAAGGTCAAGTTAAAATAAGCCAAAGGCAACAAGAAGAGTTTGTTAGCGATTAATAAATTCCTTCCCTTTCCCCCACCCATGGACATATAATACGTACGTACTCTACAGTAAACATTCGTTCAACACACGTTGACCCAAAACCACAAGCTCGAGGGACCATGAAGGGCCAACACAAAGGAACCAGGCATGTTCTTGCCCTTGGGGATCCAGGAGTCAAGTTGGATTGTTATTTATGCAATGGAAGTACCTTATGAATCATGTGTTAAAGGAAGAAAGGAGAAGCACTAAGCCTCTAGGGGAGTTAGAGAAGGCTCTGCAAAGGAGTTAACACGTGGATTCTCTGATCCACATGGAACTGGGCGATGTGGAGGTGCGAGAGGCTGGTGAGTGGGTTGCCTACTCCTGCTTTAATCAGATCAACTTCTGCTTTTATCTGTTTCATATATTGGGATTTCAAGTGAATTTTTTTCATAAAAAAAGACTCTACTCTCATTTTGAAAACTTTGAAAACCCACTGATAAAAGAAGAAAGGAGACTCAGAGACTCAGTGCTTATGTTCACATCACTTTTTAGAGCCCTCACTGTGAGTTCATTAAAGGAAGAACAGAAGGTCTGCACGAGAGAAGGGTAAAGAGAAGAAGGAAGGGTGTACCCAGGAAGACCACCCCCTCAGGCTCCACAGATACCTCAAATTTCATGTTCCACAAAAAACTCATTCCCAGTGGGAACATATAATAGCATCGTCATGCAAATGTAGCTAGCATCAGAGTCATTCTCAACATCCTCTCTCCCTCCCCTCCCCTCAGTTATCTGCTCTTACAGGCTCTGCCTCAGAGATGTCCCTGCCTTAGGTCAGGTCTTGTGATTCCTCTCTTGGATTAATTATAATTGCTTCCCAATGGGTTCCCTTCTAGAAGTCTCTCCACTTGTTCCCTACCTTCTGGCCAAAGCAATCTTCCTGAAAACAAATCTGGTGATTGAAAAACTTCCCATACTCCCCTCCCACTCTTCAGTGGTTATTACCTGTATGGTACCTGCAAACTCAGGGCATACATATATTCAAACTTCTCCTCCCGAGTCAAAGAAACAACAGTTCGGAAGTTTTCTATTGCTTCCGTGGCAATCTGTAACAGAGAATGTCCCGTTACTAAAGGCACCAAGGCCAACAGTGGCAATTAGTTTGAATTCCATATAAGAGATTCATAAAATTAACTTTATTAATAAGTATTATTTACATATTAAATAATATTTATTATGACTCCTGAGCATCTCTGCTATAGAAAAGGATACCAAGTGACTTATCAAATCGAGATTTAGGTCTGGAAGGAAGATGGGCTAATTCAAACTCCCCTCTACAGAAAGAGAAACTGAAGCTTCAACAGATGAAGGCCCTTACCTAAAGCCACATGGCTTTACAGTAGCAAAATTAACCTAAGAACTCTGTATTTTATCTCCATTGCAGTGCCCTTTCTTCTATGATGGTCACATTTTAAGTTTATAATTATTATATATATAAAAGTTATTATAATGTCATTAAATTATAATATTATTAAAATACCTATAAAACATAATGTTTATATCTTTCTCTGTATAATTGTCATTTGAGACAACTAAAGAATATTTGGAAAATATTGAAAAGACAGGGAAGGTAATGAAAAGCTACATACTGGTGTATTTTACATAATAGCTTACATGTTGTTATTTTCTAAACTATACCTGTTTAACAAAATTGGGCTCAAGTTCTATGTTTGGCTCCATAGCCTTCTTTTTTACCTTAACAAATAAAGAGACGTTTCAAAGGTCATTAAACATACATTAACAACGGGATGTTTAAAGGGCCACTTACTATCCCAGCCAGCTAAGCAGTCCTTTACTGCTGAACAGAGCTTTCAATTCTTATGAAACATAATGCTGTGATAAACATCTTCATACATAAACGTTTGTCCATATTGAATTCTTTTCTTTTTTTTTTTTGTATAATTATTTTCTTAGGAGAAGTTCTTAAAAGTTAAATTACTAGGTCAAAGGGAATAAACTACTTTTAAGGAACACAGCACATATTATCAATTGGTTTTCCAGAAAGTTTCCATCTATATTTTAATTGAATTTAACTTCCAACAAGGCTATTTGACTAGGACAAATACATCCTTTACCACCTTTTGGAGTCTGGGTAAAAGAGCTATGGAAAATACAAGAAACATCAGCGTACAAAAGGAGATTTCAGCCTGCATCAGCATGAGACCCTGAAATGCCCTTCTATCTTGTTCTCCTCATCTGTAAAATGAGTAGGATGGACAAGAGGGTCTCTGAAGTCCCTCTTAACTCTAATTCCAAGAGAAATAATTTTTAGAATTATAAGTCTAAATTATAAATCAGTAAGAGAAATTATCCCTATTGTTTAACACGTTCTTCCTTTCTCTCGCCTCTACACTGGTCGGAACTGATTCTCATACACACACATTCAATTACATGAGAGTGATTTACAGCACACACACAAAAAATCACAAACCCAAAATCTTACTTATTCTTTACTGAATCCTACACAAATACCTAACTTCAAAGATAATAGTGGATATTTGATATGACATTGTTGGTTTTAAAGACTAATGCAAAAAATATTAGAAGAAAAAAATTAATACCATAATCTTCAAAACAAAAAGATATTTAAAAAATAAAGTTAAAAATATTATACTCTGACCCAGCAGGCCAAGAAGATTGTACTATGTTTACCATAAGCTACTAACAATACAGGAAAATGTCCAGATTCAATTTATGTCAAAATATTTTATAAAATTCTTTACATATTATAAAAATAGTATATACTCTTTTTAGAAAATGCTAAAAGTATAGAAAGCAAAAAGTTAGAGGAAAAAATTGACCTCCAGTCAAACCCCCAAAGACAATCCTTGTTCAGACCCATGGTAGAAATATTTTCAATTATGAGGCTTCAAACAAAGAGGTTTTTTGCATCAGTAAGAAAATTCAACAAACTATAACAATGTCTGCTGAAAAACAGACTGTACTGTAAATTTCAGTGTAATGATTTTAAGAAATATTTTCTGCGCACATTCTTCTAAGGCAGGTCTGTTTTGTTTGTGATTGGTTTGTAAATGTCATTGCTTTTTAGAGTGAACAGCCCAATAGAAGAGAGTTTATGAGTTACAGACCTTGAAAAGTCAGTAAAACAATATAATCACTAAACAACTGTCTTTATCTTGCCACACGATGAAGCAATTAGGAAAAGGATTAATTAGTACTCTGCATTCTTGCAGCTTCATTTGCTCCAAGACTTTTATTTTTTATTTATTTTTATATATATATTTTTTTGGGGGGGTGGCTCCAAGACTTTTAAATAGAGATTCAGTAACCACTATCGAGAGAGAGAACTTGTAATTCAAGAACAGGAAATAGCACTGAGTTTTCCTCAGAAACCATCATGTACTAAACAATTTTTTAAGAAAGGAAAAAATACATATATATTTCTAGAAAAAACTCACACTTCTCTTCCTACCCTCAAATAAACTGATTACAGCTTTTATTTCTAAAAAGAAAAAGCATCTATTCTATAAAAATGTTCATTCGTCAATAATAATGTGACAAATCGATGGAACACAGATCACAGGCAAGGTAGAGGTTATCAGCTGGCTCTGACATCACACAATCCTGCTCTGGAATCCTGGGCCTGTTCTGTCCCTCTAAGGGCAAACCAACAGATATTATGGTCCTGGTCCCCATTTTAGTAGGGAAGACAGACCATTAATCAATAAAGAAATAGGAAAGAAATAAAGTGCTGAGAAGTATCAGGGATTAATTCAAGTGCCAGGAAAGACGTCTCTGAAGAGTAATAATTCTGAGATATGAAGATCAGAGGGAACCAGCTTAGAGTGTTCTAGGAACTGAAAGAAGGCCCATGAGGCCAGAGCTGGGTGGGTGAGGGAAACATTAGTGCAAGACAGGATCAGAGAAGTCATGGGGCTGAGTCATGCCCAGGATTAAAGGGCTGATTTTATTGCAAGTGTGATCAGAAGCCCCTGGAGGATAAGACTGATGACTAATAAGAACCTGCAGTATAAAAAAACAAACAAAACAAAAAAAACAACGCATACTAAACTTTCTTTGGGTTATTTGTATGGAAATATGTTAATATAAATGTTCCAGACATTACATGAAATTTCTAAAAATCTTATATGTTCTGGTATAATGTTATAAGGCATAATTCTAGTTATTACTTGAAAATGTGTATCTCAGGAATAACTAAATTTCCTTGTCAATTGCATTATTATGAACTTACATCAAATCTTTAACCGTGGTCATTTTTAAGTCTTTTGTCATATACAGACAGTTCTGGGTGTACTCTGATGCTTTCGCAAAAATGTTCCTATAAAAGGGTTTCATCTTCAAGGAATTCAAGGAAAAGACTCTGACAAGTACAGGTTTCTGGTAACTGACTATACTGCTGACATGAATGAATAAGCATTTTCAGAACTCTACTGGAAAACTGATGAATTCATAAAAGTGCTAACAAAAGATCAAGATGAAAAAAATTAATTACATGGGACTGAGTGAACTGATGAGGATGATTATAATTTTTGTGACTTTCTGTTTGAATAAAAAAAAAATCCCACAAGGACTCAGAGGCAAAAAATATACAAATCAATTTTCACTGCAAAGTAAAGGAGCTGTTACCGTGGAGGATGACTGCACTGAATGTCAATATTATGACATAGTATGAGAGTGTTTCGTGTTTGGTAATTGCAATCATTGTTGCTTTTGTTGTGGTCATCCATTTACAATGCTTGGTGTCAGTTTATTTATCTCTTGTAAAAATAAAATACAGTGTGTGTGTGTGAAAAAAAAAGCCACTGCAGGAGTTAAAGGTTAGCGTGATTTTGTTTGTGTTTGTAAGAGAGGAGTGTGCCTTCTGTAAGAGGAATATAGAAAGCCGACAGATCAGTTAGGCTGCTGTGTGTGACTTCTCTGAACCTTGGGTTTTATTACCTAACAGGGATAATTCAAAAGGGTTATGGAGAGTGTCAAATGAGGTAATGCATGTAGAGCTCTTAGCAGGATGTCTGGTATACAATAAACAGGCAATAAACGGTAACCTGAGAATGGTGATCGGGTGGGAGTTGATTTTTACTATTTCATGGACCGGCTGGTACAGCAGCCACCACGTTCCCTACCTGCAGTTTCCTCTCTCATGAACCACCAATGGAGCAGGACATTCACCTCACCCCCAACCTTTACCCAGAAAACCTGCCATACTCACATGTATCTATTTCCGTCTGCACCCCTTCCCCTGTCCCCTCTGACAGAACTCCCAGATTCTTAAACCTGACGCACCACTTCGAAGGTGCCAACCTGTGGTTTGCAGTGAATTAACTTCCGATCGGTCATCTTCTTCCTACGAACCACCTAAGACTCTTCTGGGACATTCTGAACATCTCAGTAAACAATGACACTATAAAAGAGTAATGCACTTTCTTTATATACACATTTTTTCCATCTTCTCATCAGAGGAAGAGTCAACACCATAGGGGAGAAACCAACAAAGTACAGGATTAAATGAAGTGACTAGTCACAGGATGGACTCCAGACACCTGGGGGCCGGCACCATCCTGCTGAACCTAAGAACCGGGACTCTGATGGCCTGAAGGGAAACCTCACGTGAGGTCTTTCCCTCACTGGCAATCACTGAGAAGCACTAAAGCTGGTCCAGAGGAGTTTCCTGAAGGAATCCCAAAGACACAGGGTAAAAAGTCTGAGGAGATGGCAGGGAGGTGGAGGACAAAGTGTGAGTGGTAATAACCGACCTCCAGGACCCCCTCCATCCTCGTATCCGTGAGCTGCCTGGTTCAGAGGCAAAGTACCTCAGACACCTGGGTCACTGGATCTGCCTGGGTCCCTGCCCTGACTCTTGGGAACCTTGAAGGGTCCACTGATAGATGTATCCCTATCCTAGATGGTAGCCCCAGTTTTGGGGGTGTTCTGACCACTCATTTCTACAATGATACAGATCACATGATATCAGATTATGTCCCGCCATCTGCAGACCTCTTCGTTTCTTAACAGAGGCACAACTTGGGAGCACGACTGTCTGGGTTTGAATCCTGGCTCTGAAACTTAAACTCACGAGCTCTAAGGCATTGGTGGCATTACCTGCCTGTGACAGCCTCACCTGAAAAAGGAGCTATAATAGAACCTACCTCACAGGGTCACCCTGAGAAGTAAAGCCATTGCCATATAAGCATTTGTTCAAAACAACAACTCTGCTCAATACTCTGTAATAACCTAAATGGGAAAAGAACCTGAGAAAGAAAACATACACGTATATGTATAAATGAATCGCTTTGCGGTACACCTGAAACTGACACAACGTTGTTAATCAACGATACGCCACTGTAAAGTAAAAATTCTTTAAAAAATAAAGGGAGATGCAAAATGCAAATCAACAACAACAACAGACAAGTATACAACACCGCCCCTCAAAAAAAAAGTATTAGGGTAAGGGTAAACAGAAATAACATGAAGGGAGGAGGTGTATGAAAGGGAAAGAATGATAATACTTTAAGCCAGATAGAATAAATACCTTTAAGACTTTCCCATTTTTTTTAATCTCCCCCACTCATATGTAATTAAATGGGCCTCCTTTCCTCAATAAAGCAATGGATTTCTGCTTGCTCCAGAGAAAGAGGGAGGGAGGAGTGTGAAGATAATCGCCTGAAACTAGAAAAGCCTGACAAAATTAGTTGTCAGTCTGTGGGTCTAAGAATTTGTTTTGCTACTTTTCTTCAGTTTTCAACCGCTGAACAAGCGTCAAATAAGACCGCTCTGAGGAATGGTTATAAAAACATTCCTGGAGCTCAGGAAGTACTTGTAACAGAATGACACTGATTAGAATATTTTACTCTACTTAGGTCAGCAATTATACTCCGTCTGACTCACCTTCCCGGCATCTTCTAGTTCTTTCTTATCTTTCAGTGCTTGTCCAGACAGCATTTTCATTTCAATAACTCCTGCTACTGCAATGATGGGTACAATTGCTAACAGTAAAAGTGTTAACTGCCAGCCATAGATTAAGGATATAACAATGCCTGTCCCAAGATTTGCTATATTCTGGGTAATTACAGCAAGCCTGGAACCTATAGCCTGCAAAACAAACAAACAAAACACTGTCAGAGAGACACTTTCATATTATCTTTAAAATCCATGCTTATATATTTTTTGAAGGATTATGATAATTCCGCTTCGTGAAAATCTCATCTCCTCGGTTATGAAATAAAAAGTAAAGGTTTACTTGTAAGTCTATTTGGTTTCTAAAATGCGGATCTCTACAACTCCAGAATAAATACTAAAAGTAGATCAATCATTCAGAGTTCAATTACATATTTCTCTCTCATCTGATTTTTTAATACCAAGAAAATTTTCATTAAGCAATGACACCGTGATCCCTAATGCAAACTCTGCAAATTAGCAGGGTAACACAGTCTGACAGTTATATTCAACTGGGACTGTTGGAAATTTCCAGTGTTAGATAGATACATAACTACCCATAACTTAAGCCCAGTATTTGTCATTGAGGGTATACAAACACTGCGTTGGCTAAAAAGTTCGTTCAGCTTTAAGTAAAAATAAAAAACATTTTTCATTTTCACGAAGAACTTTATTGAACAATGTATTCATTAACTGAATGAACTTTTTGGCCAACCCAACATCTCTTGGCCTATTTCAGATGCTTATACTGTTTAGAAAAAATACACAGAGCTGGGCTTCCCTGGTGGCGCAGTGGTTGAGAGTCCGCCTGCCCATGCAGGGGACGCGGGTTCGTGCCCCGGTCCGGGAAGATCCCACATGCCGCGGAGAGGCTGGGCCTGCGCGTCTGGAGGGAAGATCCCACATGCCGCGGAGAGGCTGGGCCTGCGCGTCTGGAGCCTGTGCTCAGCAACGGGAGAGGCCACAGCGGTGACAGGCCCGCATACCACACACAAAAAAACAAAAAGTACCCACAGAGCTGAAAGTTATGGAATTTAAATTTAGAATATTAAGCAGGCATCAGAACCTTCAGCTTATATGCCAGAGGGGGCCTGAAGCATGATTTTCAGGAGGATGCAGTTATTTCCAACTCAAAAGCCAGAAGTCGAAACAGAAAGTCAATTCACTCCACTACTCTATACTTCTCTCCTTTACCCTGGAAACACCCCATGCCCTCAAGCCTTTCCGAATTCCCGCCCTGGCCCCTGGATCTGCTTTTTTGGAAATGGCCCATGTTTTTTCCACTCCCCAAATGTCCTCTGCCTGAGGGGGGCCAGTCTCAGGGAAAGATTATGATGCAGGACAGTCTAGAATGGTCACTGCCACCTCTGTGACTTTGGACAAATTCTTTCCAACCCCAAAATGAGCAGGTACATTGATTAATAACTAAAGCTCCTGTCAGCTCTGAATGTTTAGGACAGAATTCTCTACAAGCCCCGTGTCTCAATATCGAGCCTCTGAAATCATTCAACACCTATGTTGATGTAAACACCAAACCAGTAATTACGGGAAAATGCTGTTAAAGTAAACTACCAGTAACTCTACACATTAAATTCTATACCAGGGAACTGCACCAGGGCTGAAAGAAACAGCATAAATAACAGAGCGTTTATTTTTATTTGATGCAGTCACTGAGCTTATGATAAAGGGATGTTTAGACAAACTTGGTGTCAAAGAGTAGAGCGGCCTTCAAAGCCAGCTCTCTGTATCTGCACATCTTCAATCTCAGAGTCCAAGATTCCAACCTGGAGTCAGTCTGTGGCACAGGGATCATCGAGACTGTTCCTGTGCTCAGTATGTACAAGTCCTACTCAGAATTCATTTCCCACAGCACCTGACTGAGAGAAGCATTCAGAACATCCCCCAAGTTCACGGCAGACGAATTACCCCAATACCTAAGGTTTCACAGATATAAATGTTCACCTGTGGATGGTAGCCAAGGCCACAGAAATAAGTAAAATGTATCATAGATGACAAATTCTTCTTTAGTGTACATGAAAGATGATCTAAAAGACCTAGAACCTTAAGCTGGAGGGAAAGTAAGCCCCTTGGCTCAATGTGATTTAATGCTTCCAGGGACATTGCACTGGTTACCAATCTTTAAAGACTGACACTCACTGTCCCATCATCTATTCCTCACACAGAGAAGGTGTCTCTAGGACGCTCCACGGGAGAGCATGGATTATTAGTAGTAGCCAAGTCATTTTCATTTTGAAAGTAAGAATGAGAGTAGGTAATACTCCAAAACCAGAGTCCAAGAGTGAAGCAAGGTAAGACAAAACGCTTTAATACCCGAAACCCACTAAGACTCTCCTCACAGTGGCTTTATCCCACTGTGCTATCACATACTTGTAACACTTGCTCTCCCACTCATTTTTCTCCCCATCTTTCCCTGTTTTCCCCTCTCTGGCTGTTTATTTCCTCCTCAAAGCACCATCGTATGGCTTGAAGTCCCATTTTAATATATGTGTGCTTACTGGAGGAAAAAAAAAGCCTATTTCCTGAAACTCCTTTTGAAATTAAGAACATTTAACTTCATCTTTCCCTCAAATACCTTCTCCCAGGGGGGAAAAAAATTTTTTTTAATACATAGCTGCTTTTGACTTCTATATGGCTCTCATTTGCTTTTTTCTCAGAATTCTAATCCTTACAGGAAAATTAAATTTAAAAGCCCACAATTTCATAAGCAAAATATTTAAATATATTTTCTTCTGATTTACGGTTAGCAGAATTAAGCTACTTGCTCAAAAATACATCAGAGAAAATGTTTCATTGATGGTGAAATATGAAAAAAATTTAACCTAGATAAGCATCATCACTAACTATATACACAAAGACTTGAGTTCACCCTGTTTTATGTGGCAATGATCTTTGACAGGACTGCTTGGCTTAGATATTTATATACATAAAAATTACACTACTTCCTACTACGATATAGATACACACACACGTGTGTATGTATATATATGTGTGGATATATATGTATAAATGTATATACATAAACACATGTATCCACTATCATAAACAGGTCAGCTGGTCCCATAAAGGGGATTCACCTGTCCTCTCTCAGCCAATTTGTGGTAACAGCTATATTGGGCTTCCCTGGTTCCAATGATGCTCCCCAATCTGATTGCCTCCTCTTCCCTGGTCTCTTTTTTAGCCACTTTTACATTCTGGAGAACAGTTCTGACTCAGAGTGGCTGGCTCATACAAGGTGTGCAGGTGTCATCCGTGCTACTGGGGCCATGAAAGTGGGAGTTGGAGGAAACAAGCGAGAAGCAGACACCTGACCCAGATAGGCAATTAAGCAGAATGGAGTTCCTGGATGTGGCCGAGGGCCTCACGAACAACACCGCAGAGGAGAAGGACTGAGCACTAATTCTACAAACAAAGGAAAGACATGACTTAGAGGAATTATGAAGGCCTGACTGCCAGTGCACAGTGTCCAGGCAGCATCTGCTCAGGGTTTGGCTGCAAGGGGCTGAATTAGTGTGTTTCCTCCAGGACGTGTCCCCCTGTGCTAAATGGGATGTGGGACGTGTGTGTCGGTGAAAGCACGTGAGTGCACACGACAAGGTCTATGTGAAAGGGATACTAAAGTTATGGCAGCAAAGTTTAGCTAGGGAATTCATGACTGAGGAAATTTCAGGACACAATTTGTCCCCGGTGATCACCATCCCCAGGAAAGGCTCTCCCAGGGAGCCAGCCGAATGGATTAACCCCAAGCTTGTTGATTCTTATGCTAATTTAAATAAAAAATAAAACAGAGTAATACTTTACGTCCTCCTCCACCTACCAACCCATTTCTCTGCCCCATTTACCAGAAAATCCTGTAATGATTTGTCCAACTGTGTCCTAATCCTCTTTCCATCTTTCTCGTAAACCCAATCCCATCAGGCTTTTGCTCCCATCGCACCCCTGAAACAGTCCTTGTTCGAACCATAAGCACCTCTGGGTGGCTACAGCATTGTACAATGTTTGCTCGTCTTACAAGCTTATCAGCAGTATTTGAGATCCTAGACTGCTCCCTCCTTAAAATGCTCTCTTCATGTTGTCCTTGGACACTGCCCTTCTCCCTCACTGGCCACTTATGCTTGCTCTTCTTTGCTGGGTCATCTCATAGCCCTGAGCTCAGGGCCCAGACCTTGCCATCTTCTCTGGCCTCCCACGCTTCCTTGGCTATCTCCTCCTGCCTCATGGCTTTAAAAGCCACCCACGTGCTGAAAAATCTCCAAATGTGTTTTTCCAGACCAGACTTCCCTGCTAACCTCCAGACTTGCAAATCCATCTGCTGTCTGGACATCTCCGCTTGGATGTCTACTGTGGGCATCTCAAACTCAACACGTCCCAGACGCAACTCTTTCAACAGGCTTCCCGGTTTCATTAAAAAGCAACTCCATTTCTTCAGTTGTGCAGGTCCAAAATTTTGGAGTCATCTTTAAATCCCTTTTCTCTAATATCTCATACCACATTCAGCCGGCCAACAAATTCCGTTGGCTGTGCCTTCAAACTATACCCAGAATCTGATTTCTTGTTATCACTTTCACTATGACTCTCCTAGTCAAAAACACTATCTTCCCTTCCCCTGGATGATTGCAATAGACTCCCTGCCTCTCCCTGACCCCTTCAGCCTATTCACACAGCAGCCTTTAAAAATTTCAGATCATGGGGCTTCCCTGGTGGCGCAGTGGTTGAGAGTCCACCTGCCGATGCAGGGGACACGGCTTCGTGCCCCGGTCTGGGAAGATCCCACATGCCGCGGAGCGGCTGGGCCCGTGAGCCACGGCCACTGTGCCTGTGCGTCCGGAGCCTGTGCTCCACAACGGGAGAGGCCACAACAGTGAGAGGCCCGCGTACCGCAAAAAAAAAACACAAAACTTTCAGATCATGTCCCTCCTATATTCAAAACCCTACAATGGTTTCTCATATAATTTCAGATATGATGCTGATCTCAACTCTTATATGACTTTCCCTTTCACTCATTTTATTCCAGCCACACTATCCTCCTTGCTCTTTGGGGAACAGTTGCAGAAATAAATGCTCCAACCTCAGGGCCTTTGCACTTGTTGATCCTTCTGTTCAGAATGTGCCACCCTAGACATCTATAGGGCCGGCATCTTTCCCTCCTTCATGCTTCTTGAATATGTTGCCGCATCATCGAGATTGCGGCCTTCCTTCCCTGACAACCAGCAAGCCCCTACCACCATATCCTGCTGCCATTTTCTTCCACAGCTCTTATGACAATCTGACATCCCATAAGGGCTCAGGAAGGCCATGGCTGTTGTCTCTTTTAGGAAGTTCCAAGTTATTTCAGGCAGTGTACGTTCTGTTCTGTTAGATTCTGCACAGCTTGAGCTAAACCTCAATTTCTGTTGATTTGTTTAAGTATTATATAAGTACTTATATAAGTATTAAGTATTTATATTGAGATTTTATAACTGTATCTGCTTCCACATTCATAACCTAATTTATTTTTACAGAAGCCCCATATATTAGTTATAAGAAATGTAATCATAGTACTCTTACAGAAAGATTAAAAGCTAAAGATTGCTAAGGTTCAAGGGAGGGAAAGACATGGCAGAGATCACATGCTTTTTTCCCCCCAAATTCCACATCATCCTGTAGATTTTTGTCATAAACAGTTGTAGTTAAAGGAGAAGTTGTCACTTTATCCACAAATCAAAATCTGCTGGTTCAATAGTTTCTAGTTATATCCCTTAAAGAGATTCACATAGTAGCAGACTTTAAGTTTTATAGTCTGAGCAAGTTGTTCCTTCTACCCTTGTTTCAATTTTTTCATGCTCTCTGCATTTCTTTCAATCTTTTTTTTTTCACATCTTTATTGGAGTATAAATGCTTTACAATGTTGTGTTAGTTCCTGCTGTACAACAAAGTAAATCAGCTATACGTATACATATATCCCCATATCCCCTCCCTCTTGCATCTTCCTCCCACCCTCCCTATCCCACCCCTCTAGGTGGTCACAAAGCACCGAGCTGATCTCCCTGTGCTATGCGGCTGCTTCCCACTAGCTATCTATTTTACATTTGGTAGTGTATATATGTCCATGCCACTCTCTCACTTCGTCCCGGCTTACCGTTCCCCCTCCCCAACCCCCAGGCCCTCAAGTCCGTTCTCTACGTCTGCGTCGTTATGCCTGCCCCGCCACTAGGTTCATCAGTACCGCTTTTTAAAATTTCATATATATGCGTTAGCATATGGTATTTGATTTTCTCTTTGTGACTTATTTCAAATCTGTATGGCAGACTCTAGGTCCATCCACCTCACTACAAATAACTCAATTTTGTTCCCTTTAATGGCTGAGTAATATTCCATTGTATATATATGCCACATCTGCTTTATCCATTCATCTGTTCTTTCAGCGTTTTTAAGATTTTCTTTGCTCCCCTCTGAACTTTAGTGCCCCTTAACTTTCTTACAGCAACTACACACATTCTTTTTTTCAGTAGCTATTATAATTTTCTGGGGGTTAGCAAAGCATTAACACAGACTGAACCTTCATGATATGATGATAAATACTTCCCTTTCTAAATAACTATCCTTCCACATGTATTTTGTTAATAGCACGAATAAGATGGCAAATAACAAAACAAAGCTTATAAGCTATCTATATACTATATAGTACATGATATTTAAATAGTTAACATTTTTTGCCATAAGGCACTTGATATATTGCATAGGTTAAAGTTTGAACATTTTCTTAATGATGAGAATTAACTGTAGGGAGAAAATTAGTTTCACGCTGAAATTCAAAATGGCCCATTAGGATAATCACAGCAGAAAGGAGGCAGTCAGTACCCCTTGAACTTGAGCAGCATCATTGGCCAGCCTGGTCGTCAAGGCTCCCGTGGTGTTTTTAGGGTCGTCAAACCAGCTCACATCCTGTGATACAGAAAATGATTTCATTATCTTAAAGCCCGATGTTTGAGACCCTCAGCTCAGAAGGCAGTGACAGGGTCAGGTTCATTTATCACTTATCCTCCTACATTAAGCAGTCAGGATTTGATACTGAATAGACAAGAAAGGGACTTAAGAGACAAAGTCATAAATAGACCATTTCATTTGTCAAAGCAACTTTTTGAGTGCCTACTTTGTTCCAAACATAATTTTTAAGTGTTGGATCTATTCAACAGTGAACAAAAAAGACAAAGTCGCTGATTTCATGAAGCCCAGATTCTAGTGATGGAAACCACAGATAAAAATATACCATGCCAGGTGATAATAAATGATAGGAAGAAAAATAGACTGGGGTAGGAAGGAAAAAAAAGTGAGGAAAGGCACTATTTTATAGATTGGGAAGGGGAGAGAGAAGTCCTCTTTCAGGTGACATTTGAGCAGAGACTTGAATGAAGAGAAGGATGAGAATATCTGAGACAAGGAAGAAAGAGCATGTGCAAAGGCCCCGAGGAAAAGGCATATTTGATCTGTTCACATACAAGCAAGAAAGCTGTAAGGGCTGCCACCAGTCTTTTTTTTTTTTTTGCGCTACGCGGGCCTCTCACTGTTGTGGCCTCTCCCGTTGCGGAGCACAGGCTCCGGATGCGCAGGCTCAGCAGCCATGGCTCACGGGCCCAGCCGCTCCACGGCATGTGGGATCTTCCCGGACCGGGGCATGAACCTGTGTCCCCTGCATCGGCAGTCGGACTCCCAACCACTGCGCCACCAGGGACAGATATAACTGCCACCAGTCTTAAAAGCACCTCTGTGGGAATGTGTAAAGCCAGCTCTTCCTCTGGAGAGACTTCTGTCCTCACTGGGCTCTCCCACTCCTCTCATACCCGCATGCAATGAACCAATGGGTCTAGAGTAGACTGTGTATGGGAGAGGGGGCGAAACTACAGGAGATGAGGTCTGAGAGGTAGTGGGGACCACATCGTGTGTGACCTTATAGGTAACTGTAAAGATTCCAGATTTGGGGACTTCCCTAGCAGTCCAGTGGTTAGGACTCCACACTTTCACTGCTAAGGGCCCGGATTCAATCCCTGGTCAGGGAACTAAGATCCCATAAGCTGCACGGCACGGACAGTAAAAAAGAAAATAAAGAGTCCAGGGACTTCCCTGTTGGTCCAGTGGTTAAGAATCGGTCTTGCAATGCAGGGGATGCCAGTTCAATCCCTGGTCAGGGAACTGAGATCCCACATGCTGCAGGACAACTAAGCCCGTGCCTCAACTAATGGGCCTGGGTACTCTAGAGCCCGTGCACCGCAACTAATACCTGATACAGCAAATAAATAAATAAACATTAAAAAGAAAAAGAGTCCAGATTTTACCCTGACCAATATGGGTAGCTTTCAGCAGGTATGGGGCAGAGGGATGTGATTTGACTTTTTATCTTAGAAGAATGATTCTGGCTCTCGGGCGATGAACCCACTGGATTGGGATAAGGATGGAGGCAGCGGGACCAGTTAGGAGGCTGTTGTAATATTAAACAAACTAGAGTCGAGGACGACTCCAAGGTCATTAGCCTGCACAATGGGTAGAATGGAGGTGCCGTTTACTGATATGTGGGAGGACCAGGAAAGGAGCAAGCCTTGTGGGGAGGGGAGAGTCAGAAGTTCAATTCTGGAAATATTAGGTATGGAATGCTTAATAGACATTCACACAGAGAAGTCGAATCAACAGATAACTGTGGTTCAGGGCAGAATAAACCAATTGGGTTTAAAAAAAAAATCGACGAAAGAAATCTATATTAAAATTTAGCATTCAGGGCTTCCCTGGTGGCGCAGTGGTTCAGAGTCCGCCTGCCGATGCAGGGCACGTGGGTTCGTGCCCCGGTCCGGGAAGATCCCACATGCCGCGGAGCGGCTGGGCCCGTGAGCCATGGCCGCTGAGCCTGCGCGTCCGGAGCCTGTGCTCCGCAACGGGAGAGGCCACAACAGTGAGAGGCCCGCGTACCGCAAAAAATAAATTAATTAATTAAAAAAATTTAGCATTCAACATAAAATAGGATTTTCTTTGGAAAACCACTTACACTTTTCAATACAAAAATACTAGAAAGACTGAGTTTGAAGTACCAGTTTATGTCTGTTACAAGAATAACTATGGTCCTAAGAAGTTACCTCGACGGGTGATCTGCAATTAAAGCAGTACCTATCATTTTCCCCAAAAATACTGAAGGAAATAACCACAGATATAGTATGTATCCGTTTGCTTTTAAAAATTGTTCAGTGCTTAAGTGCCTCCCCCACTGAAATGTAACTTCCGTGTACTAGGGGCCATTCTGATGTGAAGGCCTTACAATACCTAGTATTATGCCTTGTCAGCAGAAGGCCCTTAATGCATGATGGCTGGACTTAATAATGTATGGAGAGGGCATTACACAAATCATCAGCTCAGCTTCCAAAGAATAATGGACGTAGGAGTTGGCCTGGGGGCTGTAGGGGCAATGGGGCATTTAGCCCTGGACCAAAGCCTTGAGTCTAAATCCAGTGTCACTTATAAATACGGTTTGACCGAAAATCCTAACACAGGGTCCTCGACCAAACAGTGCTCTTTCACTCACTGGATTCAGTCCTGGCTCTGTCAGTCACAAGCTAGCAATCCCCATAAATAAGTCTTCTTTTTACGTGGCAGGGGTAGGAGTAGGAAAGGACTGAAGAACGAAAGACAGCTGGGAAAATGTGAATGTCATCTAGACATCAACACAGCCAAGTGGTGTTCCTCAGCCACGGTTCAAGTACGCCCAGCATATCCGGGGCATCCAGATGGAGCATCATAGTATTAGTGAGTTTAAAATGGAAAGTTACAAAGTCACAGACAAAATCTGCATGATTGTTAAAGAAACTTTCCCCTTTGAACTGGGCTGCTCTGGGTTACATGTCCAGAATCCCCTTCCCCCTTTCCCCAGAAAAACATTCACATCTGTCTGTCCTTAGGGTTCTGAAGGTGTTAAGTGTGAGAGACATTCCATTAAATCATTATCAGCTAGCAACACTGCAGCTGGAATTAATCTACCAGTCTAGCCCCAGCGAAGAAACTGAGCAGCAGGGAATGGGCCATGGGGATGACTTCTGATCTGTGGAAAGAAAGGGTACAGGAGGCATTTCCTGGTGGGAAGAAACACAAGTATCCTGGGTTTCCCCGGGGAAAGACGGAAAGAAAGAGAGGAAAGGGATGAGAAGCATGGAAGATCGCTTCCACCTACTCTGCCTACAGCTGCTGAGACAGAGGCTGGAGGTGAATCTGCCCTGGAGACTCCCATTTGTCTCGCGGGCACCCCCGTCCTTGCGCCCACCCAGAGGAGACCTCCCAGGGCAGGGCTCTGAGCCTGACCCGGTGGGCGGTTCAGCAGCATCTCTGATATGCGATTGAGGGACGATCAATACAGGAGCTCTGAGTAACCGGACGGCGCCCCACTGCTTCCCCGCAACATGTCACAGCGGGGCGTTCTGCATATCCCAGGCACAGCCCTCAACAGACATACCTGTCTCAGCATGGATCTGAAAACCATGTATCGGAGCCGCTTGGTGAGGATCTCTCCGGCCTTGCCAAACGTGTAGCCCTGTGAAGAGTAACATGCCCCGAGGGAAAAGACTTGTCAGAGACCCAGCCGCTGATGACACAACAGGAGGGGGACTTGGTGTCACCGCTAAAGCAGGACACCAGACAAAGTCAGAAAGCCCAATTTCAAGGCGTGGCTCTCTTTCGGTGACAGTGTACTACGGCGGGTAGCCGCACTGCTGGCAGAGCCGGGATCGACACTGCCGCTCCCCAGGTGGGCCCGTCGGGGATTTATTAGGACGTGGTTTCTCTGTCCCCCGTTCCCCCTCCCGCTTATTTCTCCCCGTGAAACAGGGTCTGTCACTCAGGAAGCTGGGGAGTTGTTCCCAAGGCAGAAGGCACTCTAAACCGGGGGTTTATATTACGTATCATCCAAACCAGAACATTTTTGAGCGTGAGAAGGGGGGATGTATCATAAGTACACCAGGACCCGAGGTGCAACCTGGGAAAACAAGAATATGCAGCCACCCCGGCCATAAAAGATACAGACAACAAAGATATCAAATTCTTAGTTTCCAAGTTAAAAAAAAAAAAAAAGCCAAAGTCTAGGAGCAAAATAGTTGGAAAGACTTACGGAGAGAGAATTTTCTGCACTGCCCTTCCCCTTTCCCCAAGGATATAATCTGTGTCTGGGAGGAAAGAAGAGAGTTTGGGGAAAGAAGAAAGTAAGATGTGATTGTATGGCCATGCTGGGCCCTGGCTGGGGAGGAACGAGGACAGACCCTCATCCCAGTGAGTTTGGGGATACAGGACCAGAAGGAAGCATTGCTCCCCTTTCTACCTGGAGCGCTGGGGAGTGGCAGTTTACGGATGAGGCTTGCCACACAATGGCCTGCAGAAAGCTGAGCGGAAATGGCTGGATGATGTATCAGAAGAGGAGAAGCCCTAATAACAGCCTAGTGTGTTGGACGTTACGGAGAGCAAGGGAAGAAACACGTGCAAAGAACACTCTTCCACGTGCTCCTGACCAAGGAAGACAGGTTGGACCATGTAACGGAGGGCCACCAGCCCCTCGGGTCACCAGCATGAGGCAGGGGGGCAGGGGAGGTGCACAGACCACCACCCTCTGCCCAATGCTGTAATGCTGCCTAACCCTTCTGCGAAAATAGACACCAATCCAGGGAGAAGGGGGAGAGGGAGAAACCCTGGATTAACTGAGTTGAGGCCTGAAGTTATCAAAATGATTAACTTTACTTGGAAATGACCAGATGAAGGTTTCTGCTATCAGACTGAATGAAATCTGAACTATCTTGCCCACTACAGGAATGTTACTGTTGCTATCTTGTTGAGAACTTTCATTAAGTACTTCACAAACATTGTAAGTCCTCAGGACAAACCTATAATCACCACTTTACAGAAGAAATGGAGGTTTAGAGAGGCTGGTAAATTGCCGGAGGCTACAGTTCTAAGGTGGCAGAGTTGGAATCTGAATCTTCAGTCTAAAAGAATCTTAACCAGAATGAGAACCCAGAGCCTGGGATTTAACCCCACAGTCAGCTCCTTCCTTGTATTTCTAAATGAGGAGTTGGCATTCTAACATCACCATTAGGCACTGTGCCACCTCTACACTTCTGAGGTCCTGGGATTCAGAGCCTTTGTTTTCACCTTGGTTTGCCAAGCAAACCAGGCTCCAGTTTCTCTGAGCATCATTATGTTACAAAGGTACCACTTTAACTGCCTTTGCTTCACCAATTCATATCTCCAGCTCAAAGCCTACCTCCCTCCAAATTTCTTAACCAACTGCACCCGCAGCAAGCTCTACCTTCTCCCAACGCCTATGGCATTAATAGTTGGTAAGGCAATCTCACATACAATTAGAGTATCACATTTATTCTAGTATGATCAAATTCCCCAAAGAGACTTCCAGTACTCAGTAACAAGAGTCCAGAGCTTTGGACCTCCTATCATGTCCAGAAAAGTGTTCTGTCTGTTCAAAATATGAATACATGCTTACACCATGTAAAATAAAGAGACCTATTGAGAGTTCTATCTTAAAAAATTACATGTGACTAATCATTCATTCATTTAATAAGGGATTGTGTTTACAACTGCCTCACACAGACCTAGGAACTTAGTCTTATCATCTCTTTTAATCATCAAGCATCAGCTACCATTATCCCCATTTTACAGATGAGGAAACTGAGGCTTACACAGTTTAAGTTACTTACTTGCCCAAGGACACAAAATTAGCAACTGGAGTAACTCATACTTGACCCTAGCCTAACACCAAAGCCCACACTGTCTTACCATGCTGAGCTTTTTAGAGCACTTAATTCCTTGCAATTTCATCTCAGCCAAATGATTAGCAACTTGTAAAATCTGAGTCTTTACAAAGGTTTCCTACAGTTTTTGTTTGAAGACTGACATTTTTCCATCATTAAAAGTGTTCCTTCTCCTTTAGCAACAGATAAATGATAAACTCTTCAAACATTTTTAAAATCAGTGTAACTGGCTTATGGGGTTCTGGGCTTTGTTGTTGCTTTTAGAACACTGGAAGACATTTCTCTAAGCATTTAAACTGACTGGCAGTACTTATATCCAAACATATGTCCAAGGCTCCCCTAAATCCCATTTTTTAGAGCCTAGTGTCAGCAACAAATTGGTACTTGCCATGTTCCTCTACAAGGATTAAATCATGTGCTGCTGCAGCTGCTGACTTTCAACACCCCCTGAAAGGAGTTCAGGGTGGAGAGCAGAAAGGAGGCACTCTGTGTTCTGGTAAAAACTGGCAGAACAGGTCTTCAGATAGATATTTTCAGGAGCCAATTTTATGAGCCCAATTCCTGTATCTCCTCATATCTAGAAAAGCACTAAAATCCTTCATGGTGACAACTGCTCCTCGTGACTAACAGAAACCTGCAAAAAATATGTGCTTGATTGCAATGTACTCCCCCTTCACCAAAATCATATATATACTGACCTTCCCCTCTCCCTCCTAGGAGCAGTTTCTCCAAGCTATCTGAGATGCTGTCTCCCTGGCTGCAGTCCTCATCTTGCCCCAAATAAAACTTAACACATGGGACTTCCGTGGTGGTGCAGTGGTTAAGAATCTGCCTACCAATGCAGGGGACACGGGTTCGAGCCCTGGTCCGGGAAGATACCACGGAGCAACTAAGCCTGTGTGCCACAACTACTGAGCCTGCACTCTAGAGCCCACGAGCCACAACTACTGAAGCCCACACACCTAGAGCCCGTGCTCCACAACAAGAGAAGCCACCACAATGAGAAGCCCTTGCACCGCAACGAAGACTAGCCCCCGCTCGACGCAACTAGAGAAAGCCCGCGCGCAGTAACAATGACCCAATGCAGCCAAAAAAACTTAACTCATGACTCTCACACTGTGCATTTTTTTAAGTCAACATTAGCTTTCATTTCCAATCACCAGCTTAGATCAAATACTCTCTGCTCCCTCTGACTTCATTAACATTTCCAGTTGGGGGAGGAGAAGGTGGGAAGGAAGTAAGCAAGGGAGCCAGAGGAAGCAAAACATCTTTGTTTTAAAAATGTCAAAACAAGTGGCTGCTAACAGCCCAGCAACTAGAGGAGCAATTCTACTAAAAAGCAAGTTATTACACAGATGTTTAATAAATTCCCCCAGTTGAACAATGGTACATTTCTCAAAGTGAAAATGTAGACACTTACCTGAAGGAAAAACGTAATAAAAGAAATAATTCCAAGGATTAGAAACAAGAGTGAAAACAAGTTACTATTCTGTCGTTTGGTTTCAGGATCGTCATCTCTGGTAAAAACCTGTCAAGAAAATATTTAAAGGGTTTTCAGTACCACTGAAGAAATCATTCAAAGTCTGACCCATTTTGCATCTAGCAGAGTATTCGGGGCCAAGGGAGCCTTAGTATGTGGAGGTCAGGGTGGCTTCCCTAAAGGGGGACATATTTTGCCTTCCCTGGGGACCAAGAGTGGTCCTGTCATTCATCAGTCTATCCAGCTCTTTTTCTGCTCATACTACTTCTTGGAGTAAGAGTGCCACAAGGGGGCGCCACACCCACCACAGCAGAATTGGGAACAAATACTCTGCTTCCTTTGACAGGAAACTACACTGTGTGTCGATCTATTGTTTTACAAGTTGGACATTTCGAACTGTCCCAAGGTGTCTAGAGACACATCTGCTGATGTGGTTTCGGTGAACCCAGGAAAGGTGCTCATTCATTCAGCCCAGGCCTCTCCAAAGAAAGGCGGTTCCTTGAGCCAGCCTCTGTAGGATGGCCAGTTAGATAGCCAGTGGGCAACTGCAGCCAGCTGACCTAGAACCACATGTGGAGACCTCGGTTAGAAGAGCTTACAGGATGCCCTGGGCTTCAAGAACAGAGAATAACCATGCCACAGGGAAAGAAAATCACCTCCCTTCACAGTGGGCCAAAATCAGTCTTGTGAGAGCCATATTCCTAAGCCAACCCAGACAACTTTACCCTTATAAAGGGGGAAAAAAAAAAAAAGCTTTTTGGAAGAAGTTAAATTAATTTTTCTTGATTCATTCCAACAAAAATAAAACCTGGGCTCCCCTGGTGGCGCAGTAGTTGAGAGTCCGCCTGCCGATGCAGGGGACGCGAGTTCGTGCCCCGGTCCGGGAAGATCCCACATGCCGCGGAGCGGCTGGGCCCGTGAGCCATGGCCGCTGAGCCTGTGCTCCGCAACGGGAGAGGCCACAACAGTGAGAGGGCCGCAGAGCGCAAAAGAAAAAAAAAAAAAAAAAAAAGACCTAACAATCAGTGAGCTCTTACTCTGTGCCAGGCGTTATTCTAAACAAACTCATGTATACTATCCTTACCCTCACAACCACCTCCTGAGGTTTGTTATCATCACCATTTTACATAGACGGAAACTGAAGCACAGAGAAGTTAATTAACTTGTTCAAGGTAACACAGCCACCAAGTGATGACCCAAGGCTATACCCCCAAGCAATCTAACTCAGAGCCCACAATCCTAAATTCTGTGTTACAAACCTTCAATGAGGCAGAGAGCTTGTTCCCTACCCAATATCTAGGATTTAATATGTCTGCCTTGGACCACCTGTTTCCAGGTCTGTTGTTACACGAGGAATGAGGAAAACCTAAAATTTGTAAGTTTTTGTTATACACAGCCAAATCTATTCCTAACTAATCCAATTCCTTTTCTTTCCCTGATGATGCCACTGTCTACCTCTGTGCCTGCAAGACAAATGTTAGAACAGGGACCGGCCCCAGCCAATCTATGGTGGCTATGGAACACAACCATGTTTCTTTGCTTCTGAATGGTTACTTGTGCACTACAATGACAAGGTTGAGCATTTGCAACGCAGACCATCTGGCCTGCACAGCCTAAAATATCTACTCTCTTAGCGTTTACAGACAAAGTTTGCTAACCCCTGGCCTAGAACATATGCTCCATGGAATCAGACACTTCCTCCCTTTCCTGGTACTTTTTCAGCACGCAGAACAGTACGTGCACAAAGCAGACAATGAAGATATTCCTTGAAGGACTACATCAAACATGTGAACGCCAACCGGAAATAAGTTAGCCAGGCATAGGTGGACCGGCATATTTATGTATCTTTTAATATAATCAAAAGTTAGCGTTTGGTCTATATTTTGTGTAGTGATCCATCTCTTTCTCTACAATGTTTCTAGCAGTTATGGCAAAGGTGTCCTCAGCTTGTCTGAACATCTGTCATTAACAGAGGGCACTCCTGCCTGGATTGTAACTTCTTTGTTGAAAATGCCGAAATGAAAAGCAGGTGCAACCGGCATCTGTCAGCCTGCATCTTTTGGAAGCCGTCCCATTTGTTTCCTCTTAACACGTGGGATGGACATCTCACAGAGGCCCAGCGCTCAGCCTGCTTATGTCCTGACAAGCACATGAGTCAGAGAGCAGCTCTGTCTTGAGCCAGTGTGATGAACATACGAGGAAGTCTCTTCGCACCCTGGCGATAGGACAGTTCCACTGGACTCACAGTCCAATGACGGCAGGTAGGGGACAGTCATCTAAGTCAGTTTCGTGGACTATTTTTCAGGGATCTCATTCCCAGGGCCCTAGGATAGAAAGCAAATGCCACGACCAAGGAAGCTTTGAAAAATTAGTTTTCCTATCACAAACAAGACTTCTATTCCTACATCTACAAGCTGGTTAGTGTCATATGAAGGTGAGCTGCATGTTTTTGTGGTTTCTGTATAAAGTTACAAACACAAACAGTTCATTCTTTAGTCAGGACTCATAAGTAAATCTCCAAAATGGACATAAACACTTACCCCTATAATCCTTGAAAATATTACTGAAAATGCTGGTTGCAGACCTCCATTTACAATGGCACAAAATATACCAACCACAAAATAAGGCCATTCAGTTATATTCAGCTTCAGAATCCTCCAAAAAGAAACTGGAGGTACATTTTCATCCTGGAGAACACAAAATAATACAACAAACTCGTCAGGAAAGAACTGATACTTAACTGATTTAATTGATGTACAGTTCTTCTGTATGCAGAAAAATTTTTAAATGAATATATCTTTTTCTTACTTCCTTATCAACTGATGGCTATTTACCTTAAAAAAAAAGTGCTGACAGATTCTGTTATATCGTTCCTTTATTTCTTAAAAATAAATGATTCCATAAACATTTAAGTCTGACCTGACAGTTGGAACGTGACAAGTATATTTATAAGTAAGGATGAAAGAACAAAAATGTTTGTGTTTGAAGACCCACTGTAATCTATCTCTTTAAATTATAAATTCTAATTCTAAAATTCTTGTCCTATAAATTCCAACTTGAGTCTAAAATGTTGAGATTTGGATTTGTGGAACAGGCTAGGGGATAGGACAGGAGGATTCTGGATAACCATTTCTTGTTCCCACTCGTATCCCAGCCTTAGCCCACTGGTGAAGACATAAGTCCACAGCCTCCTCCGTACCGAAGTCTCTTCTGTACTAAGCTTTCTGTTTTGGCTTTGTGGTCCATGGATACTCTTGCGAGTTGATCTTCTTCTTATTAGACTGGATCCTAAATCTTTGGGGGACGTGTCCAAGGCATCAATTTCACTTTCGGATCCACCAGCTGCATTTTCTAATTCAATATCATTTCCTTTTGTCTAAAATAAATAAGAAATATGCATAAGTTGGTTAGACTCAGTTAACCAACAAAAACTAATCGCTTAGCAGCAAATATCAAGGAAATGGCAATTTAAGTCTGTATAGGAAAAGGATAAAGTTAAACTGCTATTTTCTGGTGTGATTATATTTGAAAATTAAAACCACTAAATGAGTATTCTCAGAAAATATGCTGAAACAACATGGCATCCGTTCCATGTATCTAGTCATATACTTTTTGTGGGTGTTTTTGGCTCAATCATATTTGCTTTGGACCCGTGTTATCAACAGAAATACGGTGCAAACCATATTGTGAGCCACAATTTTTTTCAGTAGCCATGCTAAAAAAAGTAAGAGAGGAAATATCAATTTTAATTATATATTTTATCTAACCTAATGTACCCAAGGTATTAGATCAACATGTAATCAGTGTAAAGACTTGTTGAGATATCCTGCTTTTTTTTTGGTAAACTAAGTCTAAGTCTTTGGACTCTGGTATGCATTTTCAGCTTACAAACACTTCAATTCAGATTAACCACCGCTGAAGTGCTCAATAACCACATGTGGCTAGTGGCTACTTGAGTGGATAGCTCACCTTTAAGCCTTTTTTAACTTTACTTTTCTCTAATTATCCTTCTTTATGTTCCCTCCTTTCAAGAGAAAGAAAAAACCTCTAAAAAACACTGGTCGGATCCTGAATCCCACCCAAGTATTTTCTCCCTCTTCTCAAGATAATCAATGGTAACATTTATTTATAGCACTGAACACAGCAAAATCAGCTTATGCCTAACATATCGTGCTTTAGGAAAATGCTAGAGTTAGACTATACCTGCATTGTGACAAGCTTGAAGTAAATGCCTTTCTCCTTCATGAGTTCATCATGACTGCCTTTCTCCACAGTGACTCCATCATCAAGACCAGCAATGACATCAGCATTACGAACTGTGGACAAACGATGCGCGATCACGATGGTGGTCCGGCCTTCTCTGGCCTAAAGAGAGAAAAATTTGGTTTTGGAATACAGGAACAACTATCTGGAAAAACTCATTAATTCAAGTTATATTTACTGACCACCAATGCCTTGGATATTGCAAAACTGTGTAAGCTATATAAGACAGTCTCTGCCTTCAGTAAATGTACAGTTAGTGGTTTAAAGTGATGTTCTAAAAAAAATTAAAAAATAATAAAAATAAAATGATGTTCTATTATAACTATAAACACAAATATGATAGTCTCATATTAATATTATGTAAGCCTCTAAGTATTTTAACTCAACCTCTCGTAGCCTGTTTATAGTAATCATCAGGGGCTTATATAAAGTAAAACACCCTACAGCCCAAGAATTGGTCAATCAGAGCAGGTACAGGCCAGTTGCTACACTGGTGCATACGAGCTAGCATCAGTCCTGGGAATCACCATGTCCTATCTCACAGGACATTTGGATGATCAAGACAAATAATAAATGTGAAGCAACAAAGTACAGACTTCAGCGTTGTACTGATCTGAACTCAAATCTTAGTTCTGCCATTTATGAATTCCAGGAGTTTATACAAATCTTTTAACCTGTGTGAGGCTCAACTTATTCATATATAAAATGGGGATAATAATATAGTGCTAATTTTTAGAGTAGTTGTGATAACTACAACAATGCACAGGAAGCACTGTGATGTACACAGTAAATGCTTAATAAATGATTCTTATTCCTAGGGAGAAGCATCATGGAAAACTGAAGAGCTACGTAAATGTTTAAACGCCCAATCTCATTTTTATTTTCATATGGAACAGAGCCAGAGAACTAGAACTCGCCTGAGATTTCTTTAACCTTTGTAACTCCCAGTGCTTATAACGTTTGTTACTCTATATTTCTCTCCAGGAACTAGCAATAAAATTCTCAAAACAAGCTAACAAAAAAAAAAAGGTATCAGGATCAGTATGAAAAAGAGAAGTGAAAAACTCTGAGAAGAAAAAAAAAATACATGTCAGAAAAATACTCTCTAGGTGGTAGCAACTAGAAAGTAGAGAAGGCACCGGATCAGCTCCATGGATGCTTTCAAAAGTCGGGGATGTGGTATTCCCCCCCAAAATGTGCATGCTAAAGAAAAGGTATTTTTAAATGCAACCTTTCTAAATTCATTTTATTTATAATTTAATACATAGTGCCATGGTAGAATTATAAGAAAATACAGATGTGACATTATAGATAAGCAAAGTGAAGGGGGAAAACGCAGCCACAATCCCATCTCTTTCTATTTTGGTTCACAGAAGTTTTAGTGACCTGCTTTTTCTTCTCTCAACAATCTATTACGCACTCTGACAGAATGTTTAGAGAAACAGCGTTGTTCTGTTATTACACAGAAGAGGAACTGGAGCAAATATGAGTTCATCTTTTTTTTTTTTTTTTTGTCGAGGGCCCTCCCCTGCTTGGGTCTCTCCCGTTGAGGAGCACAGGCTCCGGACGCGCAGGCTGAGCCGCCATGGCTCACGGGCCCAGCCGCTCCGCGGCATGTGGGATCTTCCCGGACCAGGGCACGAACCCGCATCCCCTTCATCGGCAGGCAGATTCTCAACCACTGCGCCACCAGGGAAGCCCGTGAGTTCATGTTTGAATTCTACTGGGACACTTCAACTTGGAGCACTTATGGGTTAAAAGGTTTCCCCGTTTCTTGTCCTCACAGAGTTGGCCTGGTTACCATCATACACCAGAGACCAAGCACAGTGCCCGGCACAGCACGAGCACTCAAGTCCAAACTGGTGAATGAGTCACACAGACTCGAGAACTGCTGGAAGGTCAAACTCTGTTGATGGTCAAGGACATTTCATGGCTCAGGTATGTTTCCAACATCGGCAGCTCTCCGGCACTTTCCTGAAGATAACAGGTTTCTCATTTCCCACAGAGTCTTCAAGAGGCATCTAACATGCTGGAAACTGTAAACCTTCCTCTCGTTGACAACAACAAAAACTCACAAAACCTAAATAACAGGGTCATCGCTAAGGCTCATAAGTTTTCAAGATAACAATAAGAATCCACCTGCCAACACAGGGGACATGGGTTCGAGCCCTGCTCAGGGAAGATCCCACATGCCGCAGAGTAACTAAGCCTGTGTGCCACAACTACTGAGCTCACATGCCACAACTACTGAAACCCACACACCTAGAGCCCATGCTCTGCATCAGGAGAAGCCACCGCAATGAGAAGCCCATGCACCGCAACAAAGAGTAGCCCCTACTCGCTGCAACTAGAGGAAGCCCATGCACAGCAATGAACACCCAATGCAGCCAAAAATAAAGGAAAAAATAATAATTTGCAAGTGTCTTTAAATGAAAGCTTATTCATGTCTACCTAAAAAATACCAGAGAAATAGAGCGAAGTTAAACAAACAGACCCAAAGAGGCCTGATGGTTTTAACAGCTTTAAGCATCACTTTAGAAGAGATTTTAGAAAAAATATCAGGGAGATCAGCTCGGTGCTTTGTGACCACCTGGAGGGGTGGGATAGGAAGGGTGGGAGGGAGGGAGACGCAAGAGGGAAGAGATATGGGAACATATGTATATGTATAACTGATTCACTTTGTTATAAAGCAGAAACCAACACACCATTGTAAAGCAATTATACTCCAATAAAGATGTAAAGAAAAGAATTAACAATGGAATGTTCTTGTGCTTATAAATCAGCTAGGTTTGAAATGAGGTTCACCCACCTTATCCAGGGCCACCTGAACCACCGCTTCGCTCTCAGTGTCCAGTGCTGAGGTGGCCTCATCCAGCAGCAGGATCTTGGGGTTGCGAACCAGAGCCCGAGCGATGGCGATTCTCTGCTTCTGTCCACCACTCAGCTGGGCCCCTCTCTCTCCAACCAGGGTGTCAAATTTCTACAACACAGAAACCACAGGAGGATTAAGCAATAGAATAAGCTATCTCAGCTCAGATTATAAGATGGCAAGCAGGGACTTCCCTGGTGGCGCAATGGTTAAGAATCCACCTGCCAATGCAGGAGACCCGGGGTCAAGCCCTGGTCCGGGAAGATCCCACATGCCACAGAGCAACTAGCTCTGTGCGCCACAACTACTGAGTCTGCGCTCTAGAGCCCGCAAGCCACAACTACTGAGGCTGCATGCCACAACTACTGCAGCTCATGTGCCAAGAGCCTGTGCTCCACAACAAAGAGAAACCACCGCGATAAGAAGCCGCACACTGCAACAAAGAGTAGCCCCCGCTCGCCGCAGCTAGAGAAAGCCCGCGCACAGCAACGAAGACCCAACGCAGCCAAAAAATAAATAAATTTATTAAAAAAAAAAAAAAAAGATGGCAAGCAATCCCATAAACAACCCAAGCCTCACAGGCAGTATGGTCCAGTTCCTTAAACTTAGTAATAACCAACCCTAATTAAAAATAATATGTATGTCTACTACTAGTTGATGCTGCTAGAGCTTTAAAATCTGAAGTCCTCTTGATTTCCCTTCTTAGGAGGTTCCTCCAGTTTACAGTCATTTCCTAACTTCCTATGCATCAGGCCAGCATTTTATAACCCTCTCGCATGACAAAGATCGAGAAGGACTTACATTAGGCAGTTTCATGATGAAGTCATAGGCGCTGGCTTCCTTCACAGCTTTCTCAATCTCATCCATGGTTACATTTTCACGGCCGTAGCGAATGTTCTCGGCTATGGTGGTAGCAAACAACACAGGTTCCTGACTCACCACACCGATAATTTCCCGCAGATACCTGACATTGATGGTCCTGATGTCCTGTCCGTCAATACTGATCTGAAATAAAAAGTAGGTGTGATATTCACACACTGCAGACTTGTGATGTATAATCTGCAAAGGTAACTCAGTGCCGCAGCACCTAGTTCAGCAAGTCATCTCACCACGCCCTCCGTGGGGTCATAGAGCCTCTGTATCAGCTGGACCGTCGTGCTTTTCCCACAGCCGCTGTTTCCAACCAGTGCCACCGTCTGCCCGCTCTCTACCTTCAAGTTGAGGCCCTTCAAGATCTATCATGATGAATGAGAAATAAACTTAAAGGCAATACACAGATTTTGAGACTATGAACTCAATTCAAAACTAGGTTTAAGGGCTTCCCTGGTGGCACAGTGGATGCGAGTCCGCCTGCCGATGCAGGGGACACGGGTTCGTGCCCCGGTCCGGGAAGATCCCACATGCCACGGAGCGGCTAGGCCCATGAGCCACGGCTGCTGGGCCTGCGTGTCCGGAGCCTTGCTCCGCAACGGGAGAGGCCACAACAGTGAGAGGCCCACGTACCGCAAAAAACA